>NC_134145.1:56342500-56646129 GCF_033958435.1 Carettochelys insculpta | reverse complement strand
TACAAGTATAGTTCTGGCAGTAAATTTCTGTGTAGTCAAGCCTTTAGCTTCACAAGTGCTTCAGGTTTGCAGCAAGTCCCTTAATATCAAAAGGTATTACCATTAGGGTCTGATATGATTATAATTAACTCTGTGTGAGTGGAGAGAAATCTTGTAGTTGTATTTCCAACCACTTGCGGCAGGTTTCCTGCATAAAGTTTTGCAAACATGTTGTCTTTGGAGTTCTTTTTGGAGTATGAGACTATTTACTATGAAATTCTGTAGAAGTAAATGGCATGTAGACAAGTATCCTGCAATATGGAAGCTTGTCTCCTAGAAACTCCTAATTATATGAATGGACTGCATTAATAGCAGCAGTATTATTGAGAAGCTGTAAAGATTTGAAACATGAACATTACACATATGTCATAGAGCTGGAAGGGACCTTGAGGGGTCATTGAGTCCAGACCCCTGGACTCACAGGAGGAGCTATCACCAGCCAATCTAACCTGCCCCAGGCCCTTGGAAGGCCTTCTCAAGGCTTCAACTCGCAACCTGGCATTTGCAAGGCCAACGCTCCAGCCACTGAGCTTCCCTTCCCCCCAAAGAATGCTTTCTGCTTACAGTAACTTTCACTTGAATTCAATATTGTATAGACAGATAAGCTGTGTGCATATTACAGCTGTTTTGTAGGTTAATGTACTGAGCACAGAGGTGAAAGGACTTTTTCTCAAGTTTTTAATACTAAATGTTGTATCTGAGACTGCAATGGGGGAGTTGAGACTCGGTCCTGTGTTCTCATCGCTAGCCATCTACAATAAGCAAGGGGATTAAATGGGTTAGTAATATTACATGTAGTAGCTGACTTTGTTTAAAGCCGGTTTATTCACTATCCTGTATTTCCCTGCAGGATATATCTTACGGCTGTTGTGACGTTGCTCCAGATGTCAGTGGAGTGGGTAGGGTAACACTATGACTTTCCTGAGCTACTGTTTGCATGTCTTATAATAGGAATCTTGTTGAATGTTTCAAGAGTGTTTTAGCCATGTTGTGGAATTTGTATTGGGTTTAATTTGTACTGTATTTTGATTGGATAATTACTGTGGTGAACTTTCTTCAGTGAACATTCGGCCCTTTCCTATCTTGGGAATGTACTTTGAGATTCTTTGTCAGACGGATGCTGAGTATTATCTAAAATGCGTTTCCTCTGAGGCAGTGACATGAATTCTTTTACAACTAAGGTAAAATAAGCAAACAACACAGTAGTGGTGTAATCCAGGTTGGTATTTGACATGTTTTATTGCAATTTCTAACAATTTGAGCAACATGGATTTTTTTTGTCATTTTATATTGCTTCAGGAACATAACCCCTTCCTCCTTCTTCGAGTGTCCCCGTGGGTGCTCCACAATAGGTGTCAGGCTCGCCCGGAGCCGCAGATCGGATCTTCCAAGCAGTTTCTGCCGGACCGCGCATGCGCCGGTGTGCGCCGCTCCCTTGCGCGCTCCTGGCCACGTGTGCGATCCGGTCCCCGCCAGTTCCTCTTAACCGCCGTCGGCTGCAGACGGAATCTGACTAGGCTACGGCCAAGTTAGCGTATACAATGGTTTTAACTGTTTTTTCTTTAAAGTTTTCAAGTTCTTAGGCTACTGTTAAGTTAGCCAGTTATTTTCAAAAAAAAAAAAAAGAAACAACAAGTGGGACGGAATTCAGTCCAGTCCTAATATCAAGCGGAGCACCGGAGGCCAGAAGCCTAAGGCCATTAGCCCTCCTGCCGGGCAGGCTATCAGAGAGGGGGAAAAACAGCACAGAGAAGGTGCTAAGTACCCATTAACAACTGAAAGACTTACCAACAATGTCCTCCTTAGGATTCAAGAAATGTGAGTCCTGCCGAGAGGCAATGCCAGCATCTGATGGGCACAGTCTCTGCATAAGGTGCCTGGGGCAATCCCATGTCATGCAGAAATGCTCCTTCTGTGCAAAATTAACAGCCAGAGCAAGGAAGGACAGGGAGATGCGGCTTAAAATGCTGCTCTTCGACAAGGCCCTCCAGCCAGACGTGCCGGAGCGGCCGCAGCAAGGGGGACCCTCCGGGGCCCATAAAAGGAAAGCCGCCTCCCTCACCCCATCAGCGCAAAAACGGAGGAAAGCCTCCCCAGCCCGATCCCTGCCGGCAGCAAGAGCCAGCGGGACAGGAGGAACGCACAGCCCCCAGCTGCAGCAACAGCTGATCGGCGGCAGCACGGAGAGCCACGTGGAGGCGGCTCAGCCTCCGATAATCAAACAGCCGCCGCGCACCGCAGGCAGGGCGGCAGCTAAACAAGCGCCGGTACCAGCGGCACCGACCCCCAGGGAACCGGCGGTGCAGAGCGCGCAGGCACGCAGCCTGCAGGCACCGGAGGACACTGCCCGTGCGGCACCGCCCATGAGCGTGCCTAGCACGGCGCAGACGAGGCCGAGATCCCCTACACGTCAGGGGGCGGAGCTACCTCCTCAAGGGAGGGGGAAGGCTGCACACAAAACAAGGCACCGCAGCCCCTCTCCAGACAGGGCTGCAGAGTTGCTCTCTCTCAGCCCTCCGCTTATGCTGCAGACTCCAACCAGAAGGCAGGGGTCCCCCCTAGCCTACCCGGAGCCCCCGTCTCCATTCTTACAACCACCCTCGCCCTGGCTGGGACCACCTTCACCCTTCCTGGGGTTTGAGCCGCTGGAATACTATCACAAATCGCTTTCTCCAGAGTCCCAGAGTTCTCGACGATCTCGCTCCCCCAGACGTAGAGGGTATGCACCAAGGGAGTGGTCTAGGTCACCTTCCCAAGAACAGTGCCCATGCTGCCATGGTCGCCCCTATCACGCGGGGCATAGACACCACTGGCAATCTACCAGGGAAAGATCCCCACAGACGGTCCCGTATCCCCGAGGGCAATCGCGAACGGGGACAGAGACTCAAGTATCTTGGGGGAACTGGTTATGGAACCCCGAGATTTTCCCTTGCAAACTTCCAGCGAGAGGATGTACCATCGCCAACAGGAACCGGAAGGGTCCAGAGAGGCGTATCCTAGTGGTTCCTCGCTCTCCTCCCCGGACGAGGCTACGGCCCTGGGGGACATCCGTCCTCCGGACGATCTCAAACAGTTTCAAGAGCTGTTTAAGAGGGTGGCCTTCACGCAAGGCATCCAGACAGCAGAGGTGCAAGAGAAACACCATAACCTCCTCAAAAATCTGAGACCTCCGACCTCCTCCAAAATAGCAATACCGCTTGATGAAGCAATCTTGGAGTCCGCCACTATGATATGGCAGACCACTGCGACTATTCCACCTGTCCACAAGAGAGCGGATAAGAAATACTTCGTGCCGGCGAAGGGCATGGAGTTCCTGTTCAGCCACCCACAACCAAATTCCTTGGTGGTGGAGTCGTCGCAACAAAGATCAAAGACATCTCAATTCAAGACAGGGGGAACAGACAAAGATGCCAAGAAGCTAGAGCTGTTCGGCAGAAACGTCTACTCCTCCTCCACTCTACTGTTGCGAATGGCAAATTACGCAGCGCATCTAGCAAACCATAATTTCGACAACTACTCTAGGTTAACCTCCCTCATGGACTCGCTTCCAGAGGACAAGAAACCGGTGCTCAAGGCCATCGTGCAAGAAGGCTACGCAGCCTTGAGGACGGGAGTTCAGATCGCCCTGGATGTTGCGGACACAGCAGCACGCTCCACAGCTACGGCAGTGGTGATGCGAAGGGAGTCCTGGCTCCAGACTTCGGGTATACCGAGGGATCTGCAGGCAAAGATAGTCGATCTTCCCTTCGACTTGCAGAAGCTGTTTGCTGAATCAACTGACTCGGTCCTTCATTCCAGTAAAGATTCAAGAGCCACACTTAGGACCCTGGGGATTTACACCCCTCCATACAGAAAGAAAAAGTACTACCCTCAACAAAGACAGTACCAGTACCAGCAACAGCGTCCCCAGTACCACAGGGGTTACGAGCAAGGGCGACATCAACAGCACCAGCAGTACAGAACTCCCAGGCGACGTTCCCAACAGAGCCGTGCGTCCTCGGGGCAGGGCCAAAGGCCACAAGTTTGACACACAGATCCAGGGCTGCGCCATCACTACAATTGCACAAGGTCATCCGAAGCGGCTATTCCACCATCGCCTCCGACCATTCTATGACCAGTGGCAAAGGATCACCACAGACAAATGGGTGCTGGAGATCATAGCCACGGGGTACGCCATTCCCTTCCAGTCGCTCCCACCGCCATGACCTCCACCCAGGCCCCACCTCCAGGAGGCCTCCCACGTAGCGAGGCTCAAGCAGGAGGTAGACCATCTCATGCTCATAGGGGCAGTGGAAAGAGTGCCGGAGCAACTGCAAGGAAAAGGGTTCTACTCGAGGTACTTCCTCACGGAGAAAAAGACAGGAGGCTGAAGGCCCATCTTAGATCTTCGAGGCCTCAACCGGTACCTGCGCAAGCAACGCTTTCGGATGATCACAATCGCCTCCATCCTTACGGTACTGGACGATGGAGATTGGTTCGCAGCCCTCGATTTAAAAGACGTGTATTTTCACATAACTATCCATCTGGCTCACCGGTGATTCCTCCGGTTCATGGTAGGCAAAGAACATTTTCAATACAAGGTCCTACCGTTTGGCCTCTCCTCGGCCCCCAGAGTCTTCACCAAGACCTTGTCAGTGGTGTCAGTCTACCTGCACAGACGGGGTATTTATATTCCCGTATCTGGACGACTGCCTACTCAAAGGGGCCTCGAAGGAGGAGGTGGTACGCATGATACGCGTCACAGCAGGCACGTTCTCTTCGCTCGGCCTGGTTATCAATCTGGCAAAATCAAAGCGAGAGTGTATCTACCAGAGATTCGCTTTTGGGCCATCGGCTCCCTCGTGCAGGTCATCACCTTCAGCCCTACGGTGCCAGTCCTGACGTGCTTACAGCTGCTGGGCCACATGGCAGCGGCGACGTTCGTAGTACAGAACGCCAGGTTACACATGCGCAGCATGCAGCACTGGCTGGCGAGCGTATACAAACCGGCAGCACACACCGTTCGCAGGGTGGTGTCGCCCACAGCAGAGGTGCACAAATCCCTGCAATGGTGGGTAAACCCCAAGAACTTGCTAACAGGGGTACCCTTCCACCAACCACAAATATTGGTTTTTCTTACTACAGATGCCTCCCTCATAGGGTGGGGAGCACACATGGGCGAAGAGGTGACTCAAGGGCTGTGGTCCTCCACGGAGCAGTCACTGCACATAAATATACTGGAGCTCAGAGCAGTGTTCAACGCCTGCAGACGCTTTCGAGACCATATACAAGGCAAAGTTGTCGGGATCAGTACAGACAATACCTCCCCCATGTTTTATGTAAATCGGCAAGGAGGAGCTCGGTCCCGTGCCTTATGTGCGGAAGCAGTCCGGTTATGGAACTGGTGCATCGCCAACAATATAATCTTGAAAGCCTCGTACTTACCAGGGCCTCACAATGTGAAGGCAGACCAGCTGAGCAGGCGTTTTGCACTCACGCACGAGTGGCAGATCCGTCCCGATCTGCTACGACCGATTTTCCACGCATGGGGTTTTCCCCAGATAGACCTGTTTTGCCACTCAACACAACAAGAAGTGCCCACGATTCTGCTCCAGGGCAGGACTGGGACGGGGGTTCCTGGGGGACACGTTCGCAGTCTCGTGGAGGGGCCCCCTGCTTTACGCTTTTCCTCCCACAGTGCTGATCCACAAAGTCTTGCAGAAAGCCAGGAGGGAAGGATCCCAAATGATCCTGATAGTCCCAACGTGGGATCGACAGCAATGGTTCCCCCTACTGCTGCGCATGTCGGACCGTCCACCGATGCCCCTTCCGGTGGCGCCGGATCTGCTCACGCAAGCCCAGGGGTCCATAGTGCATCCGCACCCCCAAGGCCTGCGACTACAAGCGTGGTTAATCCATGGCTCAGCTCCCTAGAGAGCACATGTACGGAGGAAGTGCAGCAAGTCCTGGAAAGTAGCAGGAGGACTTCCACCAGGAAGACCTACAAGCAGAAATGGACTCGCTTCACGGCATGGTGTTCTACCAAACGGCTAGCCCCCCTTTCGGTGCCTATACCTGTGATATTAGAGTATTTACTGGACCTCAAGAGAGGAGGACTCTCACTATCCTCGTTAAAGGTCCACCTTGCCGCCATTTCGGCATTCAGACACGAGGAGGAAGGGCACACGGTGTTCGCCCATCCCATGGTTACCAGGTTCCTCAAAGGGTTGGTAAACCTATACCCCCCTCGGAAACCGCTTCCACCTTCATGGAACTTGGACCTGGTGCTTAATGTGCTAACGGGACCACCGTTCGAGCCCTTGGCCACGGTTTCCCTCCGCCTCCTTACTATAAAGACGACCTTTCTTCTCGCAATCACGTCAGCTCGCAGGGTGAGCGAGCTTGCGGCAGTTATGGCAACGCCACCCTGCACTGTTTTTTCCAAGGAGGCGGTAACCATACGGCTGCATCCAGCCTTTGTTCCCAAAGTTTCTTCTGAGTTTCACAGTAACGAACCTATTGTTTTACCCTCGTTTTATCCAAAGCCTCATAACTCTAACAAAGAGGCGCGCCTACACCTCCTGGACGTGAGGAGGGCGCTAGCCTTCTATATAGACAGGACCAAGTCCTTCCGGAAAACGGATAGACTCCTAGTCTCTCTCGCTCCCAAATCGAAAGGAGAAGGTCTCTCTTCGCAGAGAATCTCAAAGCACATCGTATCCTGCATAAAAATGTGCTACGAACTCAGAAAGACTCCTTTATTGGCCACTCCCAGGGCTTATTCCACTAGGGCGGTGGCGGCATCAACAGCCTTTTTCAAGGGCGTTGCGCTAAAAGACATTTGCAGAGCGGCGACCTGGTCATCCTATGACACCTTCGCCAAACATTACGCCCTTCACAGGGTATTCCAAGAGGATACCCGTCTCTCGACAGCGGTCCTCTCGGGGACAAGCTGCACATAATCCGATTACCCACCTCCTATCTTGGGTTACTGCTGGGTAGTCACCTATTGTGGAGCACCCACGGGGACACTCGAAGAAGAAAGAAAGGTTACTCACCGTAGTAATGGTGGTTTTTCGAGATGTGTCCCCGTGGGTGCTCCACTACCCGCCCATCCTCCCCGCTTCGGATCTGTGTTTAGTGTTTTGCAGGAGCATCCGAGGCGGTTGGTCAAGGAACTGGCGGGGACCGGATCGAGCACGTGGCCAGGAGCGCGCAAGGGAGCGACGCGCACCGGCGCATGTGTGGTCTGGCAGAAACTGCTTGGAAGATCCAATCTGCAGCGCCGGGCGAGCCCGACACCTATTGTGGAGCACCCACGGGGACACATCTCGAAGAACCACCGTTACTACGGTGAGTAACCTGTCTTTTTCATTGCCCTTTAAAATACCAGTTCACCACAAACACAATTTTCTCAGTAGCTAGTGGGTCAGTACACTCATCCCTCGCTCTACGAGCACAGTTGGTTCCCCACTTTGTGCTCTTAGGCAAAAACTCATAAGCGTGGACACTAAATTACCATTAAAATATAAGTAAGAGTCTCTGATTGGTTCCTAATGCTCGGTGAAAGAGCGGCAGCAGGTGGTGCTGCTTTTGAAAGGTAAGTGAACCTTGGGTTTGGGGGTTGGAGAGGGTTAAAGGCTGGGGGCAGTTTGGGACCATGAGTGGGAGGGAGGGTTAAAACCTGGTGGCTGGCTGGGTCTGTGGGAAGGGGTGGGAGTGTTCAGGCTGCTGAAGGTTGGGTGTATGGTCCAGGGGGGATGCAGGGTCGTCAGGCTGCGGTGGGTTAGGTCTATCGGGCTGATGGGAAGGGGAGGCAGGGTCAGGCTGCTGCAGGGCCAGGCTGCAGAGCTGGCGAGGGGGCAGGGGGGATTGGGCTGCTGTGGGGTTGGCGGAGGTATAGGGGAGGGAGATCAGGCTGCCGTGGGGCCGGCAGAGGTACGGGAGTAGGGAGATCGGGCTGCTGCGGGGCCGGCAGGGGATTGGGGGTGGGGGGGGAGGGAAATCAGGCTGCCGCACAGGCGCGTGGGTCAGGCTGCTGTGGGGCTGGTGGGTGGGGGGTCAGGCTGCCATGGGCTGGGGCTGTGCAGCTGGCGATGGGTCAGACTAGGGCAGGTTGGAGCTCAGGGAGGGGATTAGCCTCATATTAGCGGGGGAGTTCACTCAGAGTGAACAAAGGTAACTAAACGTGTCCCTTGTTTAAGCGAGTACTTGTTAGTAAAGTACTCATTTAACGAGGGACAAGAGAGCTGTCATACATAGCATTCTTACTCTTTGCTGTGTGGATCCTGCTGTGGTAAAGGCACATGTATATTTGTGGAAAAATTTAATTTTTCAGTAGTAGTATTGTAGAGACAAGGTACCCAGTAAGGCCGTTTCTGTGTCTGGCATTATACTGAACACTTTGTTTTAGAAGAACATGGATTAGTATTACTATGTCAGTGGTGGTTCTGTTCATTTCTTGTTATTTAGCCAAGTGACCCCAACAAACTGTAAAATCTTTAACTGTGCAGTCTGTGGGACTCAATAGGTTCAGTATATTATGGAATTGTAATAGAGCGCCTAATAACCCCCTTTCTTATCTGTCTTTTTAATATGGTGTGTTTTGTTTCAGAGAGTAAAATGGACACCATCTGATGATAGGAATGAATTTTTACCCCACCTGTGGCTTAATGTACAAAATAACTTGTCTGCTTATGGATCATTGCTATATTCTGGTATGGCTGTCCTCGTGTCCTAGGTGACAAACACAGCTGTGGTTGAACCTCCATGTCACCTGAGCCAACACTTCCTTTTTAGGAAGTCTTAGACTGAGAGTTGTTTCTTTTTTATCTGAAACTGTGATGACTTAGCATTTCAGCGTATGGAGTGTAAACTTCAGGGATCATAACTCGACTGTAGCTAACTGAATCCATTAAAATATTGCTCAGAAGTGACCTGTCTTCAAGTAATTGCCAATACAAACTTAAGAACATAAGAACGGCCATACTGGGTCAGACCAAAGGTCCATCAAGCCCAGCATCCCATCTGCCGACGGTGGCCAATGCCAGGTGCCCCAGAGAAGGAGAACAGAAGACAATGATCAAGTGATTTATCTCCTGCCATCCATCTCCTGCCCTTGTTATGAAGGCTAGGGCACCATACTTTATCCCTGGCTAATAGCCATTTATGGACCTAACCTGCAAAAATTTATCAAGCTCTTTTTTAAACCCTAATAGAGTCCTGGCCTTCACACCCTCCTCGGGCAAGGAGTTCCACAGGTTGACTGTGCGCTGTGTGAAGAAAAATTTCCTTTTATTAGTTTTGAACCTACTACCCATCAATTTCATTTGGTGTCCCCTAGTTCTTGTATTATGGGAAAAGGTAAATAATTTTTCTATATTCACTTTCTCCACACCATTCATGATTTTATATACCTCTATCATATCGCCCCTCAATCGCCTCTTTTCCAAACTGAAAAGTCCCAGTCTCTCTAGCCTCTCCCCATATGGGACCCTTTCCAAGCCCCTAATCATCTTAGTCGCCCTTTTCTGAACCTTTTCTAATGCCAATATATCTTTTTTGAGGTGAGGAGACCACATCTGCACGCAGTACTCAAGATGTGGGCGTACCATAGTTTTATATAGGGGAAGTATGATATCTTTTCTTATTATCAATCCCTTTTTTAATAATTCCTAACATCCTATTTGCCTTACTAACTGCCGCTGCACACTGCGTGGATGTCTTCAGAGAACTATCCACTATAACTCCAAGATCCCTTTCCTGATCTGTCGTAGCTAAATTTGACCCCATCATGTAGTACGTGTAATTTGGGTTATTTTTTCCAACATGCATTACCTTACACTTACCCACGTTAAATTTCATTTGCCATTTTGCTGCCCAATCACTCAGTTTGCTGAGATCTTTTTGTAGTTCTTCACAATCCCTTTTGCTTTTGACTGTCCTGAACAACTTGGTGTCATCTGCAAACTTTGCCACCTCACTGCTTACCTCATTTTCTAGATCATTGATGAACAAGTTGAACAGGATCGGCCCCAGGACTGAGCCCTGGGGAAACTTCACTCTTATGTGCCAAATGCCTATGAGCACAAGATCAGCGCTATCCATTGGAGCTGTGCCTGTGTCCTAGATGTCCTTGTGCTGCTGCTACCCAAGGGTTTAAAGAGCAGAGTGGGATCATGGCAATGAAACAGAACCACATCAGTGTCAAATTACTCTGTGCAATCTCTTGTTAGATTGATAGGAGCAGGAAGTTTTATAGTGTACTTTGTATAGTTTGTTTGTATAATGCCTTTCGGGAAATATAAAAATAACTTTTTTCATAGTAGATTGAGGGTGGGATACATCCAGTTCAGTCATCGTGGTGGATACAAATTCTCCTTGATTTAATATTTTGCCTTTTATGAGACGGCTGTCCCACTCTGTAGTGGGCGTGCTGCAGGGTACTCTTTTGCCCTGGTGAGGGACATATGACAGTTTCTTGATCTGTGTCTTCTATAGAAGAACACAAGACAAGAGAGGCTCAGCTCTAGCTAATAAATAAATCTGTTAGTCTTTAAGGTGTTGCATGACTGCTTGTTTTTTCATGACGCTACAGACTAACAGTTAACCCTCAGAGACCACTCTTCTGGAGTGTTTGATGAGAGCATAAAGGAAGAAAATTCTAACCAGGCCTGCGTAGTCCTCTATGAGCCACACTCTGCTCTGCGCTCCCAGACCCATGTTTCATCTGAAGGATTGAATCCTTTGACTGCTGAGTCTGGCAGACCAGCCTAGACCTCTTTCAGTTAGCTGTCAGAAAAAGGTAGGAATGAGCACCTTCCAGGAGAACGCACACATGGGTCATCTCTCTGTGCTAAAATGAGGAAAATCCCCACAGTGCTACAGTATTGCCTCATGCTGTTCAGCTGAAAGACTGTTCACAACCCACATTGGGTTGCTTCTGTATCAGGTGGTCGACAGGTACCTACAGTTCCATCTAAAACTGGATCTACACTCCTTCAGTTCTTACGCTGAAGATTCAGATGTTGACAGTCATTCTCAGTACCAGGATATCTTGGGGTGATTGCATTAACAAAGTGATCCTTGGTCTCTGCAACTAGAGGTAATTCTGTCTCTGTGTTGCTCTCTAGTACTGTCACGGTACCTACAGGCTCTCTTGCTTGGGTTGTGTGAAAACACACCTCAGAACACCAGATAGGCTAGCTAGTGATGAAGATGGACAGGATAGCCTGTAGTTTGCCTCTGGAGTGAGAAGCTAGACCGAGAACTGTCGTGGGCCTCTCAGGTGAGTGACAAGATAGTGAGTTGCTGCACCCCAGGTGAGGGGAAGGGCAATAGCAGTGGGGCTCAGCCTGAGGGCTGGGTCCCAAGGTGGATGCCATGGGTGGAGAGCAATGTGTATCTGGAGAGGGAGCAGAATAAAAGTCTCAGTGGTGAGACACCGCTAGCAAAAGAGGCTAAGAGGGTATGTGTGTGTCTATAGAGCTAATTCCCAGCACTGCTGTCAGGAGGAAGTTAAGAAGAAATGTCGCCTATGGACACTTTATTCCATTCCTTCTGAAGCCTTTGGTACTAGGTACCAATATATAGGTCTTAAGAGAATCATTTTATTTGATCCAGGATGCAGGGCCACTGGGACCAGGTGTCCCAAGAAAGGCATGTTGAAATATGGTAGAAGATATTAACAGGTTGATAGCGGTGCAGCTTATTTTCTGTTTATACTTTGCAGAGTTACTGTCCATTCCTCTCAAATTTATTGTCGATGAGACTGGGCTCGTTGTGTGTTTAAAATAGAAGATTTTGTGTTAGCTGACTTGTGAAATTTGATATCGAGTGTGTGTGTGTGTGTGTGTGTGTGTGTGTGTGTGTAAAATATAAATAAGTACTGTAAGGTGAGAACAGAGCATACAAAATCTCCAGGAGTTCTAAAAAACGTGTTCTCTGTTTTTTACCTGACTTTGTTTTATGAGGGGGAGGAAAAAAAGATAAATTATTGAGCGCTATATTAACTAACGGTCTGGCCTTCTGTTACCTCTCCACAAGAGAGACTATAGCTTTCTGTCCGCATTTATATCAAATAAACTGCCATCTACCCTGGCCTCAGAGACGAGGTAAAAATAAAAAAGGATGAGTATTTCTCCTTGTAAATCAGGATTAATTCAGAATAGATTATGAACAATGTGAATTTAGAAAAATGGATTGTTGAATATTAACCATTTGGCAGTATCTTTGATAGGTATTAACAGGTGCTGACAGCTTATTCTGTAAGGGTGTGTCTACACTTGCATTCCTCTTTCAAAGGAGGTATGCAAATGAGGTAAATTGAAAATGCAAATAAGTTATAAATTTGCATATTTGGTACCTTGTTTGCATATTCTAATTTTGAAAGAGCTTCTTTTGAAAGAAGAAAGCCGGTGTAGACACTGCTCTTTTTAAAGTAAACGCCATCTTCAAAAGAATCCTTCTTCGCGTTAAATAAAGGGAAGAAAGAAGAAAGCCAGTGTAGACACTGCTGTTGTGAAAGTAAACCTCATCGTCGAAAGAATCCTCCTTCCCATCAAATGAAGGGGAAAAGGATTCTTTCGACAATGGGGTTTACTTTCAAAAGAGCAGTGGCTACACTGGCTTTCTTCTTTCAAAAGAAGCTCTTTTGAAATTAGAATATACAAATGAGGCGCCATATATGCAAGTTCACGCCTCATTTGCATACCTCTTTTGAAAGAGGAGTGCAAGTGTAGGCGCATCCTAAGTGTATGTAGGAAAAATTAACTCAGTATTATTAATGTAAGCATTTTCCTGAGGGTTGGGCTCAGCTGCCATCCTGTCACTGCTAAAGAGTGACATGTTTCTTAGCTTCACTTCTGATTTCAGTCCTGAAATCAAAATATTTCCTTTTTTTGAGTTATGATACTAAATGAAAATGCATCATTTTGTTCTTGTCACTCGTTTAGCGTGAGATTGTTTTATATTTATCAAATAGAATAGCTAATACAATTTCTAATACTTTTCAACTGGTTAATCATTTCCTCTTCCTTTGTTCTAAGCTACCTGTTTGTCTAGCAGAATAAGTCTGTGCATTGATTTCATGGGCACACTGTCTGTATCTGACTGTTGTACTGGAAGATCACTTCTTTAAAAAATTACATAGTAATATAGAATTAAAAACAAGCTATAGTTGAATTTTGTTCCAATATCTACTTTAAGAATGGTTAGCCCACCTCCCTAGACTTATTTCATGAACTCCCAGATAGTTGAGCTGTAGGTCTGAATTTATACATAATGTAGAAATTGGTAGTAATACAAAATATTCCTGCATCATGACTGGCTCATGTGTATTTGCTACTACTTACTTGACTTAAACCCTCGTACTCTGAGTGGAGCATGGCCCAACCAAATTCACAGCCGTTGAAAACACATCACAGACTGTTAAATCTGGTCTTTCATGCGCTTTTACCCAATACTATGCAGATTTCACGGGGCAAACATTGTTTCTCAAATGAGGGGGGGCGGGGGGAAGTCCTGATCCAAAAAACATCTGCATGGGGTTCATAGGTTATTTTAGGGGGTTCATGATATTGTCACTCTTACATCTGTGCGGCCTTCGGAGCCGAGTGGCCAGAGGGTGCTCGCTGTTTTCCCAGATGCTAGCTCTGAAGGCAGTGCACTGCCAGCAGTGGTGCAGAAATAAGGGTAGCAGTAGCATAATTCACTCCATGGTATCCTTGTGACCTGCCACCACCAGCTCCTTTTTCAGTCAGGATCCCTATAATTACAATACTCTTATGTTTCTGAAATAATGAAATTTATTTTTATAATTCTGTGACCACAATATTGATCACAATGGGCTGTGAATTTGTTAGGGCCTTCACTATAATATGTAACTTGGGTTCCAGGAGAAGGTAACAGGCATAGTCTTTCCTGGAATCATGTGGTTTTTCTCCCATAAAACATGATAGTATTCTCTGGATAAAATAATTTGATCCTTGATATTCAAATAAACTTACTATAAAATGGCCCCCAGTGAAAACTTACACAGAATAAGATCCAGAATTAAATAAAATAAAAAAAATCAACATTCTAAATCATGCCAACAACAAATTGAGGGAATCAAATATGGGAAACGGGAACCAGTTTCGTGCAGTAAATTTGTGACCAGCAGTGGTCATATTAAACACATTTAGGAATGAATGTAGTTTTCACATCTCCTGATGTGATGCCCAAGGGACAGGCTCTCCACACCCTAGAGCCCACAAGAGCAAAGTAATAATTAGTCATATCTCCCTTGACTATTCCAGAAGTGAAATGCTTTCGATGGTCATTTACTAAAGCAATACAATTATAGTGCTTTGTATTTTTCTGCTCTCCGTTCTTAGGAATTTATTTTTGATTCTGAGGTCAAAATAGTGTGGCTGATTGGGGTTCTTGTCCTTGCAGCTATTTGGAAAGGCAGAAGAACAAAACTTGTGGACAGAAGGAAAAATTGCTTTAACTATTTCAGCCTCTGACTTCAGGGAGGCACATACCCTCTTCCAGTTTATATACTATTACATTGGATTATAACATTTACTAGAGAGAGAAAATCTTAGTTTTTTACATTATCTTTAGACACTTACATAGCAAACAATTTTCTCCTTTCAAAGCTGAATAATTCATTAGAATATGCATATGTTTTATCACTGGATCTGGGCTCAAATTGTCATCTTTGCACTCAGTTCTTCTTTTGTATTTTAACTTAAAAAATACTTGGAATGGTGGAGATAGTAACATTGGGAGTTCTAAGGAAGATAAAGTTTCTTGTGTAGCTGGCATATGCTGTTTTAAGTGGCTGTGCTCTGAGTAAGCTTAGAAGACATTGTGACGAACCTCAGGAGCTTTGGGCTTTTTAACAGTATTGGGCAACTGAGGAATAACTGTGTGGGTAAGGTTTTGGAAGGATTTCACTGCTTATGTAGACTGAAGTCTTTAACTGTTCCAAGCTAATTGTATCCAAGCAGCTGGATTTTTGCCTGTTACCCTCTGAATCAATGCATACACAAGGCCAGGTGAAAAGGGTGACAGGAGGACCATTTGGGCTTGGCCTCAAGCTCAAAGGGGGCCTCAAATTTTGACACTTGTTAACTTTTCTCATTTAAGTTTCTCAGCTTGTTTTTATGCACATCCCTCAATTAGTCCATTTGCACAGAAAAGGGATAGAAAAATATTTAAGTAAAATATACAAATTGTCTCACTTTTTTATTTATTTTTGAACCTTTATTTTGTTTTCATGTCTCATCATTTTTTTTTTTTTTAAATTTATGATGAGGACCTTCAAAAGCTGAAAGTGGCCCATGCCTGTCTGGACCTCTGAAGAGGGCCCGAACAAAGTACTGACTTGTTTCAAAATAAGCATTTAATGTCTGGGCAGGTATCCCATGGTTCTGTGTACTGTCCTATGCATTGTGGGGATTTTGTCATAGCACACTGTGAGATATTCCCTGGAAATTTTTGATATAGAGGTTATAACAGCAGATGGCTGAGATTCCTCTGAATATATTCAATGAGTTGTCTGTCTTGCAAGTTAGCACTATTTTCTTACTGTTGTCAGTCAGCATGGAGGGAACACAGCTGTGCCCCACAGTCCAAGCATTCATTAATACATAAATGCTGATGCTCATGTATTTAGAATCATGTCTCCAGCTGGCTTTGGCAGCCAGCTGCAAGATTGGCAAGTCATTTTTTAGTAGAGCAGGGAAAGGAGGATGAGATCAAACAGTTAATCAATGTAAAGCTTACCTGGAACATTGTCATTCCACTGAGCACTGGTTCTGGTTTTGAGAAACCAGCTTAGGTAGTAAAGGATCATGCTGCTGAGTTGGGTTATCCAGGATTCAATGCAGAATTTTGAGATGACAACAACCACTTTCCTATGGAGATAAGTAGAGAACTATAGTGACGTCGCACCCGTGTGAATGCTACCAACCAACAGCAATTTGGTGGTGGTAGATCAACTGTTGGGGGTGTCGTCTTGGAGGCATGCACTATTTTAAGGAGTGTCAGAGAGCTAGCCGTGTTAGTCTGTATCTTCGAGAACAACAAGAAGTCCTATGGCACCTTATAGACTAACAGATATTTTGGAGCGTAAGCTTTTGTGGGCAAAGACCCTCTTCATCAGACGCATGAGTGGGGGGGTTTCAGGTAAAGAGGTGGGGTCCCAGTAAAAGGGAGGGCCAGAGCTGACAAGGTCTGTTCAGTCAGGGTGGAAATGACCCATTATCAGTAATATACATCTAGAGAGGAGAAAACAAGTCAAATCAGTCAGGGGGGATGTGGCCCATTGTCAGATTCTAATGTGGACACCTCCTGACTGATCTGACTTGTTTTCTCCTCTCTTGATGTATACTGCTGATAATGGAACATTTCCACCCTGACTAAATAGACCTTGTCACCTCTGGCCCTCCCTTTTACTGGGATGCCCCTCCCCTCGTGCATCTGATGAAGCAGGTCTTTGCCCACGAAAGCTTATGCTCCGAAATATCTGTTAGTCTATAAGGGGACATAGGACTTCTTGTTGTTGTTTTAGGGAGTGTATTGGTAGGCCACTAATACAACCCACGTGCCTATTCTTTGTTTCTCTCTTTCCCTGATCAAGCCTAAGAGTACATCCACGCTACTCATTAGATTGGCCCTGTCAACGTCGATCTTCCAGGGTCCAATTTCACACACCTAGCGGGGACATGCAAACTTGAACTATCAAGGGTTGACAGTTGACCCCTGTACTCCTCAATCTCGCGTGAGTAAGGGAGGTTGACAGGAGAGTTTCAGCGAGGACAGCCAGGTAAATCAGTCATCGTTAAGTCAACTGCAGTTATACAGTTGCCTTAGCTGGAATTGCTTATTTACATTTGACTTTAAGGTCTAGTGTAGACCTGGCCTCGGAGTTCATAAATAGAAAGGGGTGGTTTCCTGGGATGCTCCAAGGTCTGGTCGATCACTGTCGGAGATTCGTCAGTGTGGTCTGGAAATGTCTGTCATGTTAAGCTCTTTTGAAACTCACACCAGTTTAATTTAAAAAGTTAGTTCCAGGAATGATATGAACACTATTTTTGGTCTGCTTTCTCTTGTCATTCTTGTATAAGAACATAAAAACGGCCATACTGGGTCAGACCAAAGGTCCATCCAGCCCAGCATCCCATCTGCCGACGGTGGCCAATGCCAGGTGCCCCAGAGAAGGAGAACAGAAGACAATGATCAAGTGATTTATCTCCTGCCATCCATCTCCTGCCCTTGTTCTGAAGGCTAGGGCACCATACTTTACCCCTGGCTAATAGCCATTTATGGACCTAACCTGCAAAAATTTATCAAGCTCTTTTTTAAACCCTAATAGAGTCCTGGCCTTCACAGCCTCCTCGGGCAAGGAGTTCCACAGGTTGACTGTGCGCTGTGTGAAGAAAAATTTCCTTTTATTAGTTTTGAACCTACTACCCATCAATTTCATTTGGTGTCCCCTAGTTCTTGTATTATGGGAAAAGGTAAATAATTTTTCTATATTCACTTTCTCCACAGACTCACTTTACCTTGTGCTTTCCTGGCTTATGATTCCTTTTACTGGATAGTTGGATCAGAGAAAGGACATGTTCAACTGTTCCTGAATAGTTACAGAATGACAGTGGAATGTGCATTTTGAAAGTTGAAATGAAGTTGGCATTGAGTAGTGATGAGACTGGTGGCTGCGGAGCAGTATCTGCCTCCTGCGAGAAAAGCTTGCTGTGCTTTAATCCTCATCTGTGAAAGAAGGGGGAAAGCTTCCCCAGAGGGTGAGATGCAGAGGATTAGAATGGTGTGATGTCCAGAAGCTCCCTTTGTAAACTGTAGCAAATTGTCAGGGAGGCAGTTTGAGGCTAGGAACTAAAGTGTTCAAATGTAATCGTGCATTGTGGCATGGCTCCATTACTCTGTACATGGATGTATTGAAGTAAAAGGATAGTTTTATTTTAAAATGCTTTTGTGGTACAGTTTTTGAAAAGGCCGTTTTATGTGTATGGGAAATGTGGTATTTGTGAAACTATATTGACTGTCAAAATAAGCTTTTATTGAAAGTCAGACAGTGCACACAGTAAAAGTTATGGAACCAAAATTATTATTCATTATACAATGAACCCCAACAGACTACAGTATAAACTATGTCCAATACTGCAGTGTAGTCATACTGAG
Source organism: Carettochelys insculpta (assembly GCF_033958435.1). NCBI lineage: Eukaryota > Metazoa > Chordata > Testudines > Carettochelyidae > Carettochelys > Carettochelys insculpta. The sequence continues at coordinate 56,627,919 of NC_134145.1, read as the reverse complement.
TTTTACATCACAAAGTACTGAGTATAAGGATATCAGTGCTGCACTGGTCAAAGGCCTGTGTGCATGTGACTTCTGCTTAGCATCTTTTTCCTTGGAATAATAAGGGAGGAAAGCTTTGCTCATTGTGAGGGTGGTGATAGAGTCTAGAACTTGCTGCTTTCAGGGCCCTATGGTAAGGAAATACCTGTTGATGGAGACTTATGAAAGGTACTGCTATTCCTGGAACACTTTGTTCCTCAGGGTTGCAGACCATCGCAGCAGCATGTTCTCACTTCTGCACAAACTCTGCATTGCCCCTCTCTCTCTGCAAAGAGAACATTCCATCATTCTTCTGTTTACCCCTGTTTTGAGATGCTGCCAGGAGTCCCCAAATACTTTCTCTTTGGTCCTTTCTTTTCCTCCCTTGAAAATGAGTCCAGAGTTCTGCAACTGATAGCAGTGCTGTCTTTGGAGATTGGTGTCAGGGGCAGAAGCAGGGAGAGCTGAGAAATGGTACAAGTAGTTATTGTATGTGATACAAGTTTCCATGACAACAGTGATAAAATCTTGCTCCTCTGTTTTGGAATACTATTTCAGTAGTGTTTTCCCCAGTCTGGATAGAGTTTGGGGATAGAAAGCAGTATTTCTCTTTATTTCCCTTTTGCATAGTAAATCAGATTTAATCCTAAATTGGTTTGGTGGGTGACAGGGGTGGGAATTCGGCTTTGCGGTATGTGGGTGGTTTTGCTACTGATTGGAAAGGGTGAGGGGCCTGAGGTGGCTGGCAGGATGTGGAGACGAGCGTGGGTTGGTGGAAGGTTGACAAGTCTTAGAAATAAAAATAGCCTGTTAAGATGCAAGTGGTGCCTAACTTACCTTTTCTTGTAACATTTTCTGATTTTTATGTATCATATTTTGCACTCAGTTAAAAAGCTGTATTTAGTAAACTTGTTTTATGTTATCCAGGAAGTTTGAATTGAAGTGTTTGGGAAACCCCCTTTGGGGTAACAAGATCTATGCTTATGTCTGTTAATGAAATGATGGGCTTTATATATTTTGTTGCCCATCAGAGGAGTGGGCAGTATAGAACATGTATTTTTGGGGATAAATCTTTGGCCAGGGATGTCTTGGGGTCACCTGGCAGTATGCCCAAGGCTGGTAAGAGCCAAAGCGGAGCTGGATGGCTGCAATTCATGCATGCACATACACATGTAGCAGGGAGTGACTTGTACTCTGGAGGCTGTTTGTGAGCAGTGCACATGGAGGCTCCAGCAGCAAAGCAATGTGAAGTACATGCAAGGTTTTGGAGGATGAGTGACACAGCTGCTAATTTGGTCTGGACTGTACCTAGGTACAACCCAAAGGGAGGTAGCTGGTCTTCATTTATAAATCAGACACCTTGTATTTTCAAGAGCTATTTGGACTTGGAGTTGAGAGAGAAAATATGAATTGGTGTTGATGCTTCCTATAGACTAATTCCTTGGCAGTCTAGGAAACATAAGAGATGTATGATTTTAAATTTAAGGCATATGACTGCAAGTTTAAGGTGAGAGAAGCTGCCTGGCATAAACCTCCTTGAGCATGTACCTGCACTTAAAATGGCTTCCCACCAGTGTAAGTGTCCCATTATAGCTGTGCAGTAACCACCTTCCCAAGGGTCTTTGAGCCACAGTCAAGGTACTGAAGTAAACAGAGTGCTGATATAAACACTGCATTACTTACACCAACCTTACCAGTCCTCCAGCAGTTGTCCCATAGTGCTTGATCACTATGTTTTGCAGTTGTCAGCTCCACTGCCTGGGAATCCCAGAGGCCAGAAGTCCCCTTCCTTCTTCCTTGTAAGGTCCTGTGAATTTCTGAAAAGCGTTTTCCTGACTGTCTGGCTTGCCAAGGACACCTAAGATCTCTCCATTGTTATGTGCCACCAGTCATGCCAGCCATCCATTCCAGATGTGTTGTGGCTTGGAGTAGACAGGAAAACATTTCATAACCTGGACCAGGAGAAAAAGCTGAAGCAAGGACATCTACGGACCAGCTGTAGAAAAATGGACACACAAGCAGATTAAATGGGGTATGTGGGAGAAAGGGTATGACAGGGACAGGCCAGCAGTGCCAGATGGAAATGAGAGAACTGCATACATCAGAAATACCAGAAGGCCAGAGAAGCCGACAGCCAATCTAGTGCTGAGACACAGACCTGCTGCTTTTATAAAGGGCTGCATGCCATAGTTGGCAGACATTCCACCGCTACCTGACAGAACGATGGATTCCTCTAAAAAGCCCAATTCACTGGTTCCAGCATGAACAGCAAGGAGCCGGGGGGGGATATGTAACCAGCGTCTATTTGAGACTGCACTGCAGGGCCGGCAGTCAAGGAAGGGCAAACCCGACCCAGGGAAAGGAACCTCAGGTAAGTGTGCAAGTGTATTTTCTATTACAGTGGTATACTGATGGTATTCCCAACTTAACAGGACACAGCTGTCAATTTTTCATTAATTTGCTTGTATTAGAAGAGGTATTAGTGCAACACAGAAAGGTAGAGTTATCTGCTTTTCATTCCTCTGGAGAGGAAGCAAAGGGGCCAATTGGAGCAGTTTATTTTTATAGACAGGGATGTACCTGGAATCCTCCTGGGAGATTCAGTGAAGCTTTTCTTGTTATACTCTGCAGTCCTTTCCCAGAGGGTTCTAGAGGTGGCAGCCTTATTTCTTTTTCCACAGTAGGACAATTTCCTGTCCCAGCTAGTGATAAATCAGGCAGGCACCACTGCAGTACTCATGCTAGCAGTATATGGTCCCAGGCAGCGTTAAGACTTCGGCAGCAGTTGTCAGTATGCCTTCGTTACAGCAGGAGTGAGATAGCAGCTAACTCGCCATTGCTTGTGAAAAACTGTGCCAGTGTTCAGTGCTATTACCTATACTCATAATTTCATGCAACCTAACTTCCCTACTACTTTTCCCTGGTGGGCCATACTCACCATAGTTAATGCTGAGTGACATTGTATATAAACATTCTGAAGCAGAAATGTCAATAAGCATATTTTATTTAAAAGTTCAGAGGAGCAAAGAGCAGGAAATTCTGAATCTTAACTTTCATTTTTCATTGCGGCTGTATTAACAATAGTTCTTCTGTGTTTTATCTGCAGTTGGTCTGTTGTGACATCAAGGGGTTTTCTCCTCCCTCCATGCTTGGAGAACTCCAGAGCCAGATAGAGGAGGACTCAAGATGACCTGTTTGTTGAGGTCCTGCAAGCCAGTGTTGCATCTGACTGTGAGAAAAAAGGGACAGAAGGGTGAACATTGCAAATGTCTGGAGAAAGGCCAGAAGCCCTACAAGGAGGAAAGAGGCAGATGCACCAGGACATATAACAGGGCTTCTTCAGTAACAAATAGATACTGCAGACTCTTGCAGACCTACAAGTTCAACTGTACCAGGCTTGCCTCCCTTTGTAGTCTATGAAGGATCTTGCAGCATTCTACCTGAGGTCAGGGACTTTATCATACATTACCCTACCATTCCATGCTGGGAGAAACATCAAGAAAAACCATACCATCATGTACTCTGACCTGGGAATGCCAGATGATAAGATGTGCTGTTTATTAGATCTGAGGACAGCAGCTGGCCCTGCTCTGCCTTGACCCAGGCAATGGGCTAGCTGGCCCTATGGCAGCTGGCTCTGGCCAGGATGCCTGCCCCAACCAGCCCTGACAGTTTACAAAAATGTGCCAGGTATCCAAATGTCTGAAAACCAGGCTTTTATTGTATTCGCTTTTAAATTGCATGGTCTTTTTGGTGTTTTACTCTGGTTTTGTTATTGAATAAAGTTCTATTATGTGGAAAAGAATTAGTCTTTATGAATTTAACAACATATTCTGCAGAGTTCCTAGCAGTTAAGAAAACACCCACTCATTAACATATAGTCTGTTAGTCTGTATTCTGTCGAAACAAAAAAGCAGTTATGCAGTGCTTTAAAGTCTAACTTAACGAATTATTTTATTAGTCTTTAAAGTGCTACATGACTGCTTTTTTGTTTTCATTAATGTATAATGTAACACAACACATTAGAATGGTAACAGTGTAATAATCATAAAAGGACAGCAAGTGCTGCAACATTAATAAGTGCATTGGCAGTTTTATATATCTGTAAACAAAGCATCACACAATTCCTAAGGGGCCTCAGAATATCAGGGCTAACTAGATCACAGTATATCATAATGCAGTACTGTAGATCACTGATTATGTACTCCTTCGAAGCCTCCCTGAGTTATATAGCTCTGCACTGAGTTCTTCCCATACCCTTGTGTCTGGCTGTTCAAAGTCAGCAGGCATTGTTTTCCCTTTTGCTTCACAAATATTATGCAGGACACAGCAGATAGTTATAACCGTTGGGAATTTTTCTCACTGTGGCCCAGTCTTGTGAGTAAGCAGTGCCAGTGTTCTTTTAGTCTACCAAAACACATTGTTGTTGTTCTATATGTGCTGAGCCAGTAGTTGAATCTTTCCATGCTGCTGTTAAGATGAGTCGTGCCTGGCTTCCTGAAATGAGGGATTTACGGAGGTAGGCTGGATCTCCCAGGATCACTATTGGCATTGCCAGTGTTACAAGTGGTAATCTGCCAGTTGGGGTTGGAGGGGTCCTTGTTTTTAGCTTTCTGAATTGCCCTGTGTTCTTGAAGATGCACGTGTCATGCACCTTCGGGACCAGCCAACACTGATGTCAGTGAAGTGTATCTCGTGATCCACCAATACTTGTGATACCATAGAAAAGTAGCCTTTTCCGTTGTACTCTGTGGCAAAATGGTCTGATGCCAAAATAGGTATGTGCAGGCCATCTATTGTGCCACTACAATTTGGGGTCCACATTGCTACGAATCCCTTATGACCTGCACATTGCCAAGAATCACAGTTTTAATGTCCCTGCATGCACAATTATCCCTACAGTTGTATTTCTGAGCTCCAATTTTTTTTTCCTGCTGGCTGATAGCAGTTTGATAGTGCAGGTTTCCATGGTGCAATTCCCACTTGCTTTTTCACTCAGTTCAGCTTTCATTTTGGTGTCCTTGAACTGGATGCTGGGACAAGCTTGCACACAGATCTAGAATGTGACCTTGCTCATTTGAAAGTTCTGCAGCCGTTGCTCATCATCCCAAACCTGCATTACAATGCAGCCCCACCAGACAGTTTGCATTCCTTGGGTTCAGTGGTGGTGCTCTGTGATCTGCAACTGTTCTGTGAATGCCACCAATATTCTTCAATTCATTCTCATTCTATTGCACAACAATCTGTCTCTGAAGAAACCATCGGGTTCCATGATGATTTTAGTTTTTAAGATACGTCTGCATGACCGTGTGTCTATGCATGCAGTGCTTATGACACTATTTCAGAACTGTTTTGTCTCCTGCTTCTGTTAAAGATAGTAGACAACAAGGAAGGCTGGGTAAATTCGTGGGATTTTTTTTAAAGGCATGAAAATTATGGTATATTACATAATGGTATAGAGGCAGTTTGTATGTTGGGAACCTCACCCCTTGCCCCAGTCCCTCTACATGACTAATTTCTGCCCCTCTGTGCATTCCCAACACTTCTCGCAAGAGAGCGTAGTGAGTGGTGTGGGGTTGCACGTGGGATTACCAACCCATTGTTTTCAGCACTGTGTCTCGACATACTACCAGTGGAAGGGGCCAGTGTAGCTTGTGGTGGCCAATTGTAGTATAGACATGCCCTGATCATTAAGTAATTTCCTTTGGCTATTTTATAAATTAGTACTTCAGTAGAGCCTGCCGACAAAATGTGTATTCTATTATGGTAAATATAAGGGACTTAATAAAGGAGGAGAGGCTTTGTTTATTTCAGACCATAAATGTAGTGTTTCAAGATAGGCAGATAAAGTTAATTGAAATATGTTCTAGTAGTGCTCATAGTTTAATATTAGATGATTTGTAATTATTCTAAGGTCAAAGAATTGATATAAATGGGCAGTTGACTTTGTGAACACTGATCCTTGGAAAAGAGTTAATCTTAACAATTAACTTTAAGAATGTTATTTTTTTCTGGACATTAAACTCAAGGGAGAGTCAATATTGTTAGTGTTACTATGTGTCTGTAAGATACATTTTTAAATGCACTTAATCTCTGGTGTGAAAAAGCAAGAAGAATTGGGTGCATCTTTCACAGACATGCTAGCAGATGTAACCAGCATTTCTCGGGTCCTTAACTCAATTAATGCTTTTCAATAAAAGGAAAATATACGTTTTGTATTTTTTAAAAAAAAGTATTTTTAAAGTTAATTTTTATATTGGCTTTCTTAAGAAAGGGATTGTTAAAATATTTTCATTTAATTTTTTTAGTAAATTTTTTAAAAGGGAATTCCGTTGAGTATTTTTTCTTCTTCCCTATAAAGTCTTATTTGCTGTTTTTTAACCAAAAGGCTATAGTCAATTTGGTTCCAGTAACATTTTCTTCTAGTTTTCAAACCTTGAGTATTGATTTAGGTGTGCCAAAACAGAGTGCCGCTCCAAATTTCTCTGTTTTAGCTCTTTTCTGTACAGTTTGAGAAGCAATCCTATTCCAGGTTCATCCTATTTTTCTGGGTCACCTTGGATCAGTACTTCAGCATTCATTCAACTATGCCAGTTTTGCGGACTGTACTTGATTTGGTGATTGCCTCTTTTCTGTTTTGATTTTATGAGCCTTATTCTCATTTCAGGCACATCCTGTTTTCCTGGCATAACCAAACCCTTGTGTTCCTTTAAGTTAGGATAATAGGAGGTTGTATACTGAATTTGGTGGTCCTAGCTCTTACTGTTTTGGAGGGGTCCTTACTATCAGTAGATGATGGAGGCTTTGATTTAGGACGTTAATGGTTCAGAAATATTTTACTTCTACACTGAAATTCAAACTGTTATTCTTTTAAGGGTTTGTCTCACCAGGAAAGGTTTACTAATTATTGTGGTATAGGTACATCAATTAATTCTTTTTCAAGCTTCTGCTCGATTCCCACCTGTGCAGTGCACTGACCTGGTAGCTCAGACAGTGTAACGTATCCTGTTAGAGTACTCATGCATCCTTCCTGCTTTTCTGCTCCACACGCCTGAATATTCTGAGGGCAAGACTATAAAAGGAGATGTGGTGCCTTATGTTTGCTACACGAGTTCCTTCTAGCCCCACCAGCAATGGATCTGGAGAGGTTCACCTCTCACAGATCAGGAGTCATTTCTCAAAGAATTTGATGTTTTTAGTGTCATTTTAGTGAAAAGGTTAGTTGGTTAAAGAAAAGGTTTCTTTATCTTTATGCTGTAGTAATTAATTCCAGTTCACTACTGATTCCAAGGGAGATCAGGAAGTTCACAGTTGCTTTTGAAAGATGCACTTGTTACCTTGCAATCTTTCTGGTTTTGGATACTTAGAAGGCTTTGGGAAGAGTCACTCTGCTTCAAGGTGTTGTATATAGCACACTTACCCTGATGGCATGCAAAGAATGCCACAACAGGCTGTAAGTCTTATTGCTTCATAAATCTCTGACCACAGAGCTTCCTGCACTTGACACATCCAAGGGATCTGTATTCAGGATGAAAAGGCCTTATACGTTTGGCATTAAGAAGGCTTTTGTAGGTTTCAGTCTCCACCCAAGGATCAAGACCCAGCGCCTCAGTACAATTGGTTCTCCCGATTATTGGCACTTAAAGGCACTTGGACTTGGCCTCTTAGAGCTTGTGAAATGATCCATGGGAGAAATCCTCAGATTTTTCTACTTCACTTCCAAGATATGCAAAACAAGAAGGCTTGTGTTAGCCAGGTAGATTGAAGTTGAGAGACTCCTCACATCCATTGCACACGGATGGGAGAACATCAGATCCTAAGTCAAAGACTAAGATTCTGGGGTTCAGGCTTGCTAAGTCATTCCCCAGTTCTGAAGACTGTCAGGTAACAAAGGTTGTTGCTGAACATGAAATAGTTTCTTAATCTCCTTTTCACTATATACTAATGTAGTCCTGGTATGCTAATACAGATGTACAGTTGCATAGGTTGCTGGAATCTGAAGAGACAAGTTTTTTTCTTCTCTTGGGTGAGATAAAACGAGGGGTATAGATAGTTATCCCCCTTGAATGCCCTCCTCCTCACCCAGGGAGAGGTCAGACAAGTTATTTCAGATGTTCCCCCAGACGTTTCCGTCTGTCTTTTGTCAGCTCACTTGGGCTGCAAGGCTCTGGCAGCAGGGCTATAAAATTTCAGTGTAGTTGTTTGGGCTTGGGCAGTCTGCCCCCTCAGACCTTCGCCCTGTTGGCATTTCAAAGATCGGGCTCCCATTCAAGCCTCGGTATCTATGGTGCAGCTTGATAGCCTAGCAGCCTGCACCCTACGAACCTGGGTGAACTGAGCTGGGCCAAGTGCAGATGTTTTATTGCAGTGTATACATACCTGTAGTGTGTTTAAATCTTCAGTTCTACTGAATTGCGCATGTCAAAACTCACGCAGCAATGTGTTTCTCCACAGAAGATTAGATGGCTCTCTACAATCTGACAAGACTCAAGGCCAAAACTAAGGTCAAGGAAGTTCTCATTAGGGAACTCCTCTTTGCAGATGCAGCTCTCGTGGATTATCATGAAGACACGCTATAGTCACTGATGGATTCTCTATCCAAAGCCTGCAAATTGTTTTCCCTTGACATAAGCATGAAGAAAACTGTTGTATTCACTCAAGGTATACCACAGTGACCCAGTGTCATTGTGGTTAACAGCCCATAAGATGTGGTTCAACAATTGTTACCTTGGATCTACTGTCACCACAAACCTGTCCATGAACAAAGAACTGAACATCAGAATCAGGAAGGCAGCTACGATTTTTGGCAGACTTACAAAATGAGCATGGCACAATCCTAAATTGACAGTGAAAACAAAGATACTAATCTGCCTGGCATGTGTATTGAGTATCCTGCTATATGGTTCAGAGGCATGGACCACCTACTCAAACCAGGAGAAAAAAATTGAACAGCTTCCATCTTCGCTACCCTCACAGAATAATGACTTTCATCTGGCAAGAGAGTGTCAAATGCAGATGTCCTGTCAAGATCTGGCTTACCCAGCCTCATAGTGATCCTAAACAGCAGAAGACTACGATGGCTTAGTCATGTGAGAAGAATGGGTGACGAACATCTTCCCAAAGAAATCGTCTTTAGTGAACTGTCATGTGGGTTGAGAACAAGAGGAACACCAAAGGTAAGATTAAAGGATACACGCAAAAAGCCATGAAAAAATCCAACATCAATCCAAAGTCTTGGGAATCTACATCATCAGAAAAAAAATACCTGTTGATTGCTACAACAGGTCACATCATCCTTCAATAGTATATGTGCAAACCACGCCAAAGAACTTCGTCTTAGTAGAAGGAAAAACTCTCAGAATCAAGCATTCGGTAATAGACTAACATGTGGTCATTGCAGTTGACCAGGCAAATCCAATACTGGATGGATAAGCCACGAGAGAAGCTGCAGACTTAAATGCTGCCCATAGATCCTCACCACCGCTGCTAACCACCATCTCTCGAGGGGAAAAGGTGCCTTAGTAGTATAGTAGTGTGTTTTTAATAATGTGCAGTACAGACTTGTAATAAGAGGAAGAGTTGGATCTGTTAGACACACCAAATTACTTCTTGGGTTCCATTCTCATAAGAAGGAATCGTGTCTACATATTATCACACCTTGACAGATAAGATCTGGAACATAAGTTTGTTTACTGGCATGGATACTATTCTGTGCTTGTTGGCCTCTTAAAAGTCTTTTTTGTGTTCTCATTGTCTTAGGCACCCTTCCCACTAGAGATGAGGAAAAGACTTTTCTTTGATCTGAGCGTCCTGGAATCTGTTGACTTCACCTGCTCTCATGGAGCATGTCCTCTGTTATCATTTCTGATACTGTCAGCCAAGCAGCATTTGCCTCGAGTGGACTATCAAGTGCAAGGGATTGCTTCATCTTTTGAAGCAGTTTTCTGGGAAATTATGGACAGAATGGCAGTGACACTGAAAGGTTTATCTGTCACAATGGAAGAAATGTCCCAGCCTGTTTGACATTGAGTTCTCAATCAAAAAATTGTCCTTTCTGTATTAGATGTGAAACCAAGCTTCCTTTTCAGTTTGCCAGTCTCTATCATATGCAGACAAACATATAGGTCTCTGTCTCTTTACAAACATTATCTGGATGGGTTAGACAGTGCATAGAAGAGAGATTTAGTTTAACATCCATTCATATCGCTGTTGGGATTAAGTCACAGTGCCAGAGTAATGTCTGCTTCATGACTTGGTATGTAGGATATGTCTGTACTATCGTGTCTCAGACACCACAGCAGCGGAAGGGATGTTCTCATTACTGTAGTAAATCCGTCCCCTTGAAGCAGTGGAATTCTTTTATGTCTGGTGTTCAGTGGAAGAATTCTTTTGTCAACCTCAGTGGGCCCTAGTGGAAGTTCAGTTGCCCTTACTGTATCAAATAAGGAGTGAAATTTTTCATGGCCCTGAGTGATGTAGCTATGTCAGCCAGCATTTAGAAAGAGACCAAGTTCAGATATGTTCTATTTGCAGAGATCTGTAAGGCTGTTACTTGGCCTGCTATGCACAGTAACAAGCTTTATTATTCGATAATGTGCCAGTTGTAAGAGCTGGGTCCGACAGCTGGCCCCACATTTTCTCTCCCTCTCCTCCTTCCAGACCCAGGCAATGGGTAGCTGGCCTTGCTGTATCCCCAAGCCAGGCAATGGGTAGCTGGCCCTGTGGCAGCAGGACAATGGCTGTGTCCAGGGCACCAGCCCTGGCTGGGCGTGCTAATCAACCAAATGCACCAGTTATCTCGCATTCAGAAAACCAGGCTTTTATGGTATACCTTTACAACACAATACTCTTTTGATCTAGTATCTAGATCAGACTTTCAGTTTGGGAGAGCAGGATTTCAATTAGGACTTGGAGTTCCACCTTCCATTTATGGGGTATTCCTTGCCAAACCATCCCATGAATGGGTATATGTTGAGCACACTTGAACTTCGCTTACAGATAAGTATCCTTAATTTCTCCAAGATGATTTCTGCATGTTCACATTCCCTGTCTGTCGTTCTGTTTTCCTCTTACTCCTCCATCAAGATTCTTTTTGGACTCCATAGAAGAAACTGCAGTGGTGCAAGGAACCATGTTCCCTTTTATAACCTTGTCCTTAGAACATTTAGGAATGCCAGTTCAAGAGATACGGGGTGTGTGACTTCTCTGAGGCCTTTTCTACAGAACTATAGGCTGTTGACCCAAGTCAGGTAGCTGAAGTTGCATAAATGATATAGCTGAAGTCAACATATTTAGGTTTGCTTACCACATTATCTTCACCAGGGTTAGGTGTTCTGCTGTAGACTCCACTTCACTCTTCTCATTTTGGTGGAGTATGAGAGTCCATGGGAGAGTGCTCCCAGGTCAGTTTATCACATCTATTATAGGCATGATAAATGGACCCTTGCTGGATCAATCACTGCTTGTGGATCTAGCCTGTAGTGAAAATGTGCCCTAAGAGGCACTGCTATAAAAGAGTTTGATAGTTTGAATTTCACTGGACAACATATCCCATGAGTGTGACTATGCAATCTCTCTCTCAAAGAACTGTGTTTACAGGTAGTTAACATTCATTAATACCAGTATAACTCCCCATGTGGGCAATCTTATTCAGGTGCAAGAGTGGCTTTTGTTAGTTTAGCTTAAACCCTTTTGAAAGCAACAACCTAAACTGAAGCCATTCTTATAACTGTAAATGTGTACATGACAAGTTCTAGTGGTTTAAGTTCACATCTTATATTTGTATAACTTACCTATACACATAAGCCCTAGGGACCTAAATCCTTGTCTTTGCTCTGCTCTCAAGCAAGTGTGCTTGTTTTAAAAAAAATACAAAAACCGGCAACAACAAATTCCCCTAGCTTGTTTGGTGTAGCTTGATTATCGTTGTCATTCGCTGTTAAGGTCTAATGTTTTGTCCGGTCTTCCTCTTGCAGGCAGGCAGAAGTCCTGAAGGCTGACATGACAGGTAATTGTCTTGTTTCACTATTATTGCTATTAATAAAATTGTGTATGAGTTCTATTTTTGTTTGTGCTGTAGTGCACAAAATTCTTGTCAGATTTCTGGTAGGAGTGAGAAGAGGTGCAAAAAAGAAGCAGGCTGTAAAATTTCATTGTAACTTTGGACACTGAGATGTAATTGAAATTTTGTATTCAAAACATTATTTCTAAATATGATCTATTGACTATCTGGGGTTTCCAAGATCTCTGAGCATGTAGTGAGTGTCTTATTTAAAGGTTTCACCTTTCAGTGTGAATAAATGGCGAAATGTAAATAGTTAAAACTTGCATGCAGTGCCTTAAAATATTTACGGAGAGACAAATCCTTTCCTCTCCCACCACCTGACATAGGATGAGTCCTGTCTTCCAGCTGGGAGGGGAAAGCAGGACTTAACCTACCACACATGTGTTGGGTTATGAGTGATCTGGTACTTATTTAAAAATGAATAGCAGATATTCTCAGTAAGAGAGAAAGCCAATCTATAGTTTCTAGCACTAAAGATGCTGGAATTGCTGCGCCAAACACTTAATTATGGGTGCCCCAAATATAGCTGTGATGTGCTAAAATGCAGCTTTTCAACATCTATCTTCTGGCTTTTACAAGATGACATTGCTGTTGTTGTTTTACATAAATTCATGAGCAACAACTTGAATTCTTTTGTCAGAGATGCAGTAAATATCATGAAACACTTTTGGTAAAATTTGCATATGAAATTCATGTGCAGTCTTCTGGTTTCTAGCAGCTTGTAGTTTTGGTCCTTTGCTGCAAAGCCTACCAATGTCTCCCTTATATTGGTGTATGTTCCTAGGTTTGTTTGGTTTCTAATGAAGCTGTACTTGAAGGGAAGCAGCATGACATGGTGTTCTCTTTCCTGGGGCTGGCATTGGAAAAATCGATGGAAATGATGCTGTTCTGTATACAGGGACATGGTAAATCGGTTTGTGGGTTTTCTTTCCTGATGGTCAGATTCGAAGCTGGGTCCAGCTGAAGTCTGGACGTCCAGACAAGCGCTGCAGGACTTGTACCAGAAAATGCTAGTAACTGATCTGGAGTATGCTTTAGACAAGAAAGTGGAACAGGACCTGTAAGTATTGTAATCAGTTCACTAATTATCTGTACTAAAGTAAGATCCTTCCAAGATGTGTAGAGATGTGGGTGCAACCTAGAAAATGGGCTCCATTTTTCTGTAAGCGGAAGTTTGAGTAAATGTATTTTGAATACAGTAGACCCCCAAGTTACGTGAGGGTTGCGGTCCTGTGTGCTCTTGTGTAACTCAAATTTTGTGCAAGTTGGGGTTGGGGAGAGAGCCTGGCTTCTGGCTCCCCTGGTCTAGGGGGAGCGAAGAAACTGGCAAGTGCACCAATGCTTATTAGTTTCGTGGCTCCCAGAGTGGCAGGGAGCCAGGAACCAGGTAGCTGCAGTTGTCTGTCCCCCAGCTCCCCTAGTTGGGGGAGCTACATGGGCAAACAACCATGGCAGAGCAGTTTCTCCCTGGCTGCCTGGAGTGGCGAGCTGGAGGAGGTTACACTTAACTCACTGGGGAAGCCACGGGCTGGAGCCTGCGGAGGGAGTGCTGCACCACCTGGCTGGCTCACAGCTGCTTTGCTGCGGGAGATTCACCCTGGCCACTGCAGCTCCCAGCCCTGTTGCTGCTGGGGATTCCCCCTGGCCAGGTAGCTCCCCTGGGGGGTGGAGCTGGTGGCGGAGCTGTGCTCTGGCCAGCCCACAGCTGCCAGGAACTCCAGGAGCAGGTGTTTTTATTTATATATATCTATATATATCTATATATATATCTATATCTATATCTATATATATAAGAGAGAGAGAGATATAGATCTATATATATCTATATATACACGTGAATGAGGTACATTTAGGGTTTCCCTTTAACATTCACTCATTCATTTTGACTCCCATTAATCCAATAAATGCATGAATTAAAATCACATAAAACGGGGTTTTATTGTATTTGATTTCTAGTGAAATCTCTGCAGCTTTCCCCAAAACTTGTTCAAGGGTTCTGATCCACAGACTTGCTTTTTTAATCAAACTGGTGAAGTCTCCCCCTGCCCGCCCATGTCCAAGGGGAGCTGCTCTGCCACATAGTCTTTGCTGTGAAGGCTGGGTACTCAGCCCTAGTAATTATGGTGTAACTTCCACTGAGGTCAGGGATGGGATCTAGCCCGAGAGAACTCAAAACAAGTGACTGAAAACCACACTTGCTTTTACCCAGTGGCATCAGCTCTAACTTACAGAGAAGGAAGTGCCACCCTTCCTTGCAGATTGGCAGTCTTCTTTTTTTGAAGCACAGGACTAGAGCACTATGTGTTAGTAAAACAACCTGGGAGCATCCCTGCGATCAGCATTTTACTTATAGCAGGGAAGAGTGGTGCAGTCATCACTGATCAAGATCCTGCTGTAAGGTGAGGAGTTGTGGTATTGAGCCTCCATCAGCTGTGTGCGTTTGAAGGGAGGAGAAAAGAGAGGCAGTCCCTGTTACCATCAATGAAAGGGTACCTGGCTCTGGCTGCTGACGGAACATAGGATACTAGGATACATGCATCTTTGGTCTGACCCGAGTGGCCATTCTTATGCTCTTAAAGACAGAGCAGAAGAGGAGGATGTATTCCCTAACATTGCCATTCTGAATGTTTGGGAAGTTGGTGATGGAGCTTCAAAAGTACATTCATACTAATATAGGGACAAAGACTCCATAGCAGAAACTGGGGAGAGGTCATTCAACAATGATGATCTAGAGGGTATTCAGCAAGATTTCCTCATAGCCAGCTGGGGATCTTGCTAGATTGTTCCTCAGCTTCTACTACTAGATTTTTATATGAGAAATAGGAGCATCATTTTTGTACCAGGCTTGTTTGATAGAGGTATACGTTTCCTACAGTTCCTGGCAAAGCACCTGGGAGATCATGCTGTTAAAGCTGCTGGATGTTCAGTTCCTGAACAGTTTCTCTAGCCCTATCCAAATGGCTAATGGTCAAACCTTTATGACAATTGTGCTTGATCTGTTGGTTAGTGTTGGTGTCAAATAAGTGTTAATGCCTCAAACAATCTATTTGTTTTTTGGAGATATGAGGTAAGCTTGCAGTTCTTCCCTGTTTGACTTTAGGTTTCCATTGCACATTCTGTTCCATTGTAAAAGGGAAAAATTAAGGCACTAGAATAAGTGGAGAGATTTGATGATGTTGGTGCCAGGTGTCTTCTAATTATAACTCTTTTTTCACATTCTCGGAAGCTCAGTGTCTGCCCAGTGAGTCACTGCTATAGCTGACAGAATTGTGTTTTGTTCTCAGCTGGAATCATGCTTTCAAGAATCAGATCACAACACTTCAGGGGCAGGCAAAGAACCGAGCGAACCCAAATCGGAGTGAAGTTCAGGCGAACCTTTCTTTGTTCCTAGAGGCAGCTAGTGGTTTCTACACTCAGGTGAGTTCTGAAACACTAGTCTATGTACAAATGTACAACCTTGGAGCAAGAGGTTTTTTTGCCCTGACAGCGAATGTAAGTAGCTCCTCTGCTTAGCTTGTATGGTTCATTTGCCACATCTATTATGCTCTCTCCAGCACTTGCTTATGCTTAAGGCAGACACGCTTCCATAATGCACTCGAACAATTATTTAATATTATATATGGAGAGGGAAGAGCATGAAGTATTCATTCCAGATTCCTGCAACAGTCTGAATATAAAAATGGTAACATTTATTAGAGGTGAGGCTGGTAAACCAGCTTTTTACTAAGTTTTCCTGATGCTTCTCATTGTAAGAGCCCGTATTCAGTTGCTTATACTTTTGCCAAACTTTAACGGTTTAGGCTGAAATTTTCTATGCTGGGTGACTGCCTGGGCGCTTTTTTTTTAAATTTTCAGCCAAAGCTGTTCAGCTGTTTCTAATCAAAACTATGGAAAAACACACTTGTTTCCAATGTGTGTGTGTGGGGGGGGGGGGGGAAGGGAAGAATCTGAGAACCTTTTCTTTGGAAAGTATTGTTGTCTTTATGCTTGGGAACAGGGACGTGAAATTTGGCAGGCATGGTCTTAATTTCATGATATGCCTTTTGCAATCCCCCTGGAAATCTACCCAAATATGGCCAAGTGAAGAGGCTTTGATAAATTGCAGTTTGTGCTTGCTAGATTTTAACTGTTAAAAATCTCTGAAGATTGTATGTACACTAGGCATGCTTGAGCCTCTCACTGCACATATTATTGACTAGATTGTGTATGCACCATCCCCACAGAGTAAACTTAACATGCTCTAGGACTGTGGGGGCTCAAAAGGACTGTCTGTGAAACTGTTCCTAGCTACTCTGCATGAGGATAGAACTGGGCACTGGAACAAAGATCAGGGAACCTGTTTTTCTACTATACTCAATGCTCCCCTTTGTTGGCACCCATGCAGCACGGAGGAGGAAACCATCTGATCAATTGTAGAAGGGAGAAGATACATTGAGGTTGTTGTGGAGAAGGACTTGGGACAAGGAACCTAGGAGCAGAGACTGTGATTGAAGGCTGTCGGAAGCATGGAGACTAGGATGGGGGAATCAGTGGGATGAGGAGGAGAAGAGGAGAGAGGTCTGAGAAGGGACTGGGGCACGACGAACAAGTGGAGCTGCTTGGGCAAAAGGAGTCAAAGGAGGGGAGGATTCTTAGTCTCGGTGAAGCCCAGGAAGGGGGAATGGAAGCTAACAGGGATCAGAAATTTGAGTAGGCATTTAGAAGGCAGGGGAAGAAACCAGTGAGTTTGCAGAAGGAGCTGGGAATGACTGGATAAGAAGCCTGGGAAAGGAAGGAGAATAAATGGGGGAGGCAACAATTTACTGGGCAAAGGGAATGGGGTTAGAAGCCTGAAGAGTGGAGACTGGGTCCAGCTAGGTTAGGAGAATCACAATGATGGAGAGCCAGCATTGGGATGGAGATGGAACTTAGAACAGGGCAGGTTTTAGGGGTCAGGGAAGAGGTGTGAAGCTGTAGTGGGGAGGGGCAGAAGAGTCTGTGCCCTTTAGAGTACACTCCTCTTCAAAGCCTGCAATGGAATTCAAAGTCCATTCTCCTCCTGCCTGCTGATATCTGAAATCCATTAGCAAATGTGTGTGTAGTTCTGGTTCAAATAAAGATTAACCTACTACTACGCTCTTAGTTCCAATGACAGAGGTCTGTGTGGTGGAACTAAAGGTTCCATTCCTGCTGATGACCCATGTGCGGATCAATGTGATGGTCTATGATAGAAGGTTTTTTGGAGGTTTTTTAAGAAAAGAGAGAAAAGTATAATTAATGAGTAGCTATTCAGTGTTTTGCTTTCTCCTTGCCAAGTGTGGCTCCAGGCCATATTTCCTGCTCATTCTTCAAATCCTGCTCTCTGGACAGAGTAATTAATTTCTCTGTAGGTTTTTCTGTGGTGCTCATCACTATAATATCTCAGAGCTTTACAATGAAGTTTCAGCACCAGTTCTGTGAGATGAGGGGCCATTATCCCCATTTTGAGATGAAGAACAAAGACAGAGTTAAGTCAAATATCTGCTAAATTCTGTCCAATTTGAGACACCTAGAAACTGATTTTTGAAGTATTTAGCATTATAGAAGTCTTCATCTGTTCAAAGCACTGCTCCCATTGTTCCGAGTTGCAGCAGTGAGTGTTAAATACTTTTAAAAATCAGACCAGGAGTCTCACATCAAGCACCCTTAAAATAAGAAACACAGTTAGTTGACTACCTTTTCAAAAGTGTGGTTTAAATGATCCGGTAGGAACTCTGGCAGAAGAAGGGATTGAATCCCTTTTTCCACATCAGCTTTCAACTTCCTTATCCATGAGACTGTCCTTTTCTGCAATCCACTATATGCCTTCTAGTTCATGTGACAAAGGAAAGGTCTCCTTTGCTGCACAAAGTGTTTGAGTTTGTAACCTTAGTGATCCTTTAAAGTAGGTTTTTTGCATATAATCTTTGTAAACACAGCTACTACTGTTACTGATCCCTCAACAGTCTTGAAGGAACACCAGTTGGAGTTGGGAAGATGGTTTTGTGGTGATCAGATGAGGCCTATGGGGACTGTTTGAAAAAATTATAAAACTGCTGACTTTGAATTGGTCATTCCGAAATGATAGTGATAGAGCTTTCACAATTATAAAAGAGTTGAGAAAGTTGTTGAAGACCATCGGATCCAAGGACTTTGGGATCTGAGCTTCCAATTGCCATCAGCTGTACCAGATAAAGTTCCTTTTTGGGCTTCCTCTGGGAATGGAAACATTCTGCTTATCCATCCATAATAGTTTGGCCATTTTCTGTGTGACCCTTCATATCTCCAGCTGGAGAACATTCAGAGGACAATGTTATGTCTTTGGTCTGCACAGATATCAGCTAACATAAGTAGTCCCTTCTTGTTCCTTAGTGGCAATTCTGATATACAAAGGCACATGGGAAGAGAATTTTTGAGTTTACGTGCCTTCAAAGACTTTCTCTGAATTATTGTTAAAAGGACAAATGGAAGAAATGCTCTTATCTGTTCCAGCAATGTAATGTCTGTTTCTGGATTATTGTTCTTTATTCATCTCAAGACCACTTCAGGACTGTCCTTTTTTCATCATATAACATTTGAAGTTAAAAACCCAAGTCTTCTGTGTTGCTGAAGGCTGCTTATTCAGTATTTGCCTTGTTATGAATACGGTGTGGTGTTTGTTTTTTTCCTTGAGAGACTCTTGAATCTTGCCAAGATATTAAAGCCCAAGCCAAGTACTTCCCAAGTAATTTCCAGAGTCTAATTAACAACTTAAGTTTTAATTATATTATCGTTGCCTCCTGCAGTTGGACATGAAAGCTTCTTTCCTGAAGAAGGCGGGGAAAGGTGATGCTCGCCTCCCATCTTGGATTTCCTTCACCATGAATTTCATTTACAGTATTTTAAGTCAGTGATCCTACACCGACTATAAAACTTACTCTTAGCTTTTATGTTGAGAGCAAAAAGTGTAAGAAATGTATCTTAAAGCCTGTTTCTTGAACTATTTGGACCAGTGTAAAGGGGAATCAGTATCCATCCATAGATAACACAACACAATGCATTGATTTGCTACAGAGAATTTACAGTGTCTTGTCTTTAAAGGCCATTGAATTCAGTCTCTGAAGTATGTTTTTGCTCAGGTCCTAATTAGGGATGTAAAAATCCCATTTAATTAACTAATTAATGGGTGGGAGGGGCATGAAGGTGGGGGGAACCCCTCTAGCCTGGATGATCTGGAGAAGCCTCCCTTGCTGCAGAGCATCCCCAGCCTGCAGCAGGACCAGAGCTGCTCTAGTCCATACCAGTTAACCATGAATATCCCTACTCCTTATGTATCTGTATGGCAGCTTTGAAGCATAATGTGTATCCATTAGACCTTAGTGTTTAACTTAAGAATAATGCAGGTGCCCATTCAAGAAAGTGATTCTCTAGTAATTCAGTGTTTTCTTTGAATTCCTTACCCAAGCTAATTGTTGGAGTTGGGAGTAAGGTTTGAAGGGAAAACCTTACCAATAACTGCTGTTCTCAGAAAATATTAAATAATTACCACGAGATCTGCATTTGCTCCCTACTTATCTATTTCTGGGCAGTGAGGTAAGGGGGACCATGCCTTATTTAAGGAGGTTTTCTGCATGGTGCAATATGCAACTCTGAAGCGATAGCATTTGCACTGCTGCATGCTGCTACATTGCTGTGTTGATTACTGTCTGATTTTTATGAGTAAACTGGGGCTTTTCTTCTAGTTATTACAGGAGCTGTGCACAGTGTTTAATGTAGACTTGCCCTGCCGTGTGAAGTCCTCCCAGCTGGGAATTATCAGCAATAAACAGATGCACACCAGCGCCATTGTGAAGCCACAGTCTAGCTCCTGCTCATACATCTGCCAGCACTGCCTTGTCCACCTTGGAGACATTGGTGAGTGTTTGGAGCAAGAAGAGATGAGATGCTCTGTATAGCCTAAACTTGGATGGCAATCCGCACCATCTGTGCCACTGCTAGACCAAGTACTCTGCCTTGAATTGCTGCATGTAGACCGAACAGCTTGAACAGGTTGAGAGGTCTGAAATGTGATGCTGGGATGTTAGATCCCTTGCAAGAGTGAGCAGGAAGGCAATCATATTATGAAGAGCAGCTTTCATATGGTTTGCTGACACTTGTGTTTTCATTTAGAGATCTGTTTGTTGTAGTGTAGTAGAACCCTGTTATATTGCAAGAGCTATTTCAAGAATGTCTTGAAACAAGGTGTCCTGTTTAACAGGCATTCATGCTAGATAATCTCTGTGTTAAACAATCTTTCCTACAAAGAACATGGTGAGAAGTCTAACTTTCATAGCCCTGGCTGTTTTGTTTTGCATCCAGGTACAGTGTAAGTTGAACAGGTTTATTGCATTGTGGTGTTTTACATATTTGGATTATGTGGTCTACACTAAGAAGGATTATTTTAAAACCCAGGTGGCTAATAAGCTAATCCTAGCATCTTGTGTCCAGCCAGCAAGCCACATTGCCTACCCCTGTTTTAAAAGGTAACCTGTGGCTACTTTAAAATAACCTAGCATTTGGTCCAGGTGCTGAATAATTCTAGTGTCGAGGTGCAAGGAGCATTCACAACTTTTGTATTTGAGGCTACTGAATAAAATCTGACTTTTGGCACCGAAAGAGGGGTGGGAAAGGGAGGGCAACTAAAAGTATGTTGAAGTTCCTTGTACTGTTTTGGACAGTCGGGATGTACGTCTGCTGTTTGTTTTAAAATATTTGTAAGACATTTATTGATCTCCTCAAGTAAGGTGCATTTATCTGTAATCTGCAGAATCAAACACTGTGAAATGCTGAGGAGAGTTTGTCATCTGAGCAGCAAGACAAACTACTGCCTAAACTTTCCTTCCTTTTTCAGCTCGCTATAGGAATCAGACCAGCCAGGCAGAGTCCTACTATAGACATGCTGCTCAGCTTGTTCCCTCCAATGGTGAGTCAGAGATGCCTCTGCTGAGTTCACTATCTCAAATCAGTGCTTAAGGCAACTGTTTTTTTTTTTTCCAATAGAGAAGGGAGAAATAGTTTTGAGAACTTGGCTATTTTAAAAAAAAATGCCAGCAACAAGTTACAGTAGATCCAGGATAGTCACATTTCACTCATCTGCATAAACCATACTTCACACACAATCTGTTTTCAGTTGTCAAAGGTTAATAGCAGAATATTATAGTGAGGCCTTACAGTATTAAGACTTATGTTACAGAATATGCTAAGCTACATTTATGCCTATTGTATGAAATAGTATTAAAACTATACTATATTTGTTAAATGAACAAGCATTATGGGATTCATTCTTCATTTTCTTTAATAGTTAATAATAAATATTCAGTAATTCATAGCAAATCTCTAAGTTACTCATAACGAGGTTGTGAAGGTTCTGTAGTTCAGCTTTCTGACTCTTTCTTTTCCTCCTAATGTCTCTTATGCAGGGGTAGTTATCTCTGACTGAATATAAATAATTTAATTACAGTAAATAGAATAGAAATGCCTGTTTATTGCAGGTTGCTATGTAGCAAAAATGCAAACAGCTTTTATAAGACACGCTCAGCAGGACTCAGTGACTGCAGTAGTCCTCTAAAACTGACTTTTAAATCTTTGGCACTATCCTTTTTGTCCTATGTATTTTAAATTGTACTATACCAGTAACTTTGAATAGATTCTGATGGGTATGTTAGAAGCAGAACTTTGCCTGGGCTTGACTATACCTTCCTGCTTAGTTAAAGTTTGTTGTTAAGTCACTAGCAGATGGACAGGCATTGCTCAGGTCCCTTTTCTGCTCCCAGCTGCACCCCTCCTGTTCTTTGGTAGGGATGGCGGTATGGACTGAAGCTTCCAGTGCATCTGCCTGCCCACAAGTTTCAGGGAGGCCTAGTCAGGCCACAGTTCCAGGCCCCCATACCAGTCCTTGAGGGAGGCTCGGTCAGCCAGTAGCTCCCAGCCTCCTGTGCCCATCCTGGGATGAGAAGGGGTGGAGGCTGAGGCTCCCAGCCCTCCTTGCCTGTCCTTAATGTAGGTAGGAGGCAGAGTCAGACTACAGCTCCTGGCCCACCCACCTGTCCCTGGGCTGGGGGGCTGGGTCACGCTGCAGCTCCCAGACCCCATGCATGTCCCCACCTTTTGCGGGGCCAGATCAGGCCAAAGCTCCTGGTCTGTCCCCACCTATCCTCATGTTTGTTGGGGAAGGGGGTGGGTCAGAGGTTGGCAGAGGGACACTTACCTGTAGGATGGTGGTCAAGTTGAAGAGCTCTGTTTTCATGTGGCCACTGTGTTCCTGCTGTGGCTGCCCCCAGTCGTCACTCTGCAGAATTACTGCTCCTGGTCATGAATCTAAAGTACGTCATCCCTCCTCTCAGTGCCCCTACCTTCCCATGCTCTGGGAAATCTTGAATTTCAGTCACTTTCCAGGCACAGTTAAACCCTGACCTTGGTTTAAGTTAGGGTAAGAGGAAATTGGGTACCGAATTTTGTGCTTGTAGCTCTTATGGTTTAAGAGAAGTTTGTGAACAAATATAACCTGTGCAGATAAACAGATACACGCTATAATAAATGTATATAGAAAGAGAGATTTGCATCTGTTTTTACATTAGTGGATTTCTGAAAAGTTTGAATTTCATATCATGACTTCTGTTGCTTGTTACAGCAGTGCTGAGATGGGGCTGGGTAACTGGTTAAGCCAATAAATGTGAATCTGATCTGCATAAAGGATGTATAGGTTTTAAATGGAAGCTTCCTGTCCTAATAGCCAAGATTTAGATTAAAATATGTTTTTTGACCAAACAGAGGGAAAAGATTTGGTTGCCTTTGAAGAAAAACTCACTTCACTTAATGAGAAACGGTCGTCCTCTTTTTCCCCCCCTCCAGGTCAGCCTTATAATCAGTTGGCTATTTTAGCTTCCTCCAAAGGAGACCACCTGACCACAATTTTCTACTACTGCAGAAGCATTGCTGTGAAGTTCCCTTTCCCAGCTGCCTCAACTAATCTACAAAAAGCACTTTCTAAAGCACTGGAAAGGTGAGGCTGATCTGTTCTAGGGAGGTAGTCGTTATTCATAACTAAAATTCCATTTGCCTCTGTCTGGCAAGTATTCCTTCCCTTATTTTGGCAGTCAAAAAAGCAAAAAGAATGTCAGGAATCATTAGGAAAGGTATAGAGAATATCTCACTGCCTCTGTATAAATCCATGGGATGCCCACATCTTGAATACTGTGTGCAGATGTAGTTGCCTTATCTCAAAAAAGATACTGGCATTGGAAAATGTTCAGAATAAGGAAACAGAAGTTATTAGAGAGTATGAATGGGCTGCCATATGAAGAGAGACTAATAAGGCTGGGACTTTTCAGCTTAAAAGAGAGGGTGAATGGGGGCTTTGATAGAGGTCTATAAAATCAACTGGTGTGGAAGAAGTTAATGGAGAACTTTTTCCCTAACACAAGAACTTGTGGTCACCAAATGAAATCAATAGGTAGCTCATTTAAAACAAACAAAAGGAGGTAGTTCTTCACACAACACACAGTCAGCCTATGGCATTTTTGCAGAGAATGTTGTGAATATCAAGATTATAAAAGGTTCAAAAAAGAGCTAGACAGTTTCATGGCGGAGAGGTCCATCAATAGCTATTAGCCAGGATAGTCAGGAATGGTGTCCCTAGCCTCTGTCAGAAGCTGGGAATAGGAGACAGGAGACAGATCTCTTTTGATCATTACCTATTCCGTTCATTCCCTCTGGGTCATCTAGCATTAGTTACTGTCAGAAGATAAAATACTGGGCTAGATGGATCTGTGGTCTGATCCCGTGTGGCCGTTCTTATGTTCATATTTGGTGTACTTGTGTGTATACCTACCACAGAGAAGTATGTAGGTGTAAGAGATCACTGACTGTTGCTCCAGCCACAGAGGTACCTGGATCTTAGATGCTCTTGAATGGGATCATTACAGTCAACCCTCGAGATACAAGGGATCAAGTGGTGCGTGTCTCAGGTTAATGCAACAGCCACCCCTGACAGGAGCAGGGAAACCGCTTGCATCAGGGACAGCAGCCTGACTCGCAGCTGTCACCCTGACAAGAAACTGCTCCTGTCAGAGGCACAGCCGAGAGTCAGGCTGCTGCCACTGACAGGAGCAGTTTCCTGGTTCCCAGAGTGGTGGGGAGCTGGGAACCAGGCAGCAGCCTGGCTTCAGACTTCCTTCAGCTTGCAGAGAGGGGAAGCTAAGCAGGGCAGCAGCCTTGGTCAGTTTCGTGGCTATAGCCAGTGGAGGGGAGCTGGGAACCAGGGACATCTTGAATCCCAGCTCATGTCCACTCCTTGGAGCCAGGAAACTTATTGGGGCAGCTGCCCTGCTCAGTTTCCCCTCTCTGCAAGCTGAGGGGAGCTGGGAGCCAGGCTGCTGCCTGGATCCCACAAGCTGCAATAAGAAGGGAACTAGCCTGCCTCCTGGTCCCTGGCTCCCTGCCACTCTGGGATCCAGGAAACTGACTAGCCCTGCTGGGCCTGTCACTTTCCTGGCTCCTGCAAGTCCAGGGGAGCTGGAATCAGGCTGCAGCCTGGTTCCCATCTCCCCTCTACTTGCACGAAAATTCGAGTTATGTGTCGGTTGCAGATACACAAGTCCTGCATAGCTTGAGGGTTTACTGAATTGGAGATGTGTACTATGTCATGTACCAACGCATCTCTTGGGTATGAGCAGTCAATCATGGAAGCTACATCTTCTCTCTCAAGTCCCTGTCTTTTCTCTGAGAGGGCAGTGCAACTGTTAGCATTGTTTCTGCCTTGAGGATTCTTAGTCTATGCAGCTCTCTCTCTCTACAAAGACTGAAGCTGACTATTTCTCTCACGCTGCAGTCGGGATGAGGTGAAGACTCGATGGGGGGTGTCTGACTTCATCAAGGCATTTATTAAGTTCCATGGCCATGTGTATCTGAGTAAGGGCTTGGAGAAGCTGAGCCCTCTTCGAGAGAAGCTGGAGGAACAGTTCAAGGTTAGTGCCACAAAAATTTGATTTTTTTTTTTTTTTTTTTTTTTTTTTTTCTTCACTTTGGAGCCTAACATCTCTCCAGGAATCTGGTCTTTCACTGGTGCAATATGCTGGGAAAACATGTTTCTTTAAGAAAACTGGCAAAGTGTTTTTGACCAGAGAGTAAAGTTTTTTTTGTATACTGAAATAGAACAGATGAAGAATGAAGTAGTTAGCAAGCTAAAGAGATTTGATGGGGAGGTTAATAATGATTAGCTCTACTCACCTATGCAGACAGTGATTTTTTTTTTTTTCCCCTCCAGTTTAACATTCTATTCCCAGAGGTGTTCTTTTGTGGGGACAATATTAAACTAATTTAATGTTTAGAACATAGACTGTTCTGAGCTTGGAGTGCCACTTTTGATTCTTCTTCGAGTGTCCCCGTGGGTGCTCCACATTAGGTGTCGGGCTCGCCCGGCGCCGCAGATCGGATCTTCCAAGCAGTTTCTGCCGGACCGCGCATGCGCCGGTGCGCGCCACTCCCCCGCGCGCTCCCGGCCACGTGCGCGATCCGGTCCCCGCCAGTTCCTCTTAACCGCCGTCGGCTGCAGACGGAATCCGACTAGGCTAAGGCCAAATAGCGTATTCAACAACTTTATCTGTTTTTCTTTCAAAGTTTTTTTCAGGTACTTAGGCTACTATGAGTTAGCCGGTTGTTATTTTGCAAAAAAAAAAAAAAAAAAAAGAGAACGAACAACAACAAACAAACTACGAGCGGGACAGCTTCAGCCAGTCGCAGTAACAAGCGCCGGAGGCCAGGAGCTACGGCCATCAGCCCTCCTGCTGAGGCAGGCCATCGGACGGGGAAAACAGCACAGGGAAGGTGCTAAGTACCCACTTAATAAAACTCAAAGACTCACCAACAATGTCCTCTTCAGGCTTTAGAAAATGTGAGTCCTGCCGAGAGGCGATTAAGGAGAGACAGGGAGATGCGGCTTAAAATGCTGCTTTTGATAAGGCCCTCTAGCCAGACGTGCCGGAGCGGCCGCAGCAGGAGAGACCCTCCGGGGCCCATAAAAGGAAAGCTGCCTCCCTCACTCCATCAGCGCAGAAACGGAGGAAAGTCTCCCCAGCCCGATCCCTGCCGGCAGCAACAGCGAGCGGGACGGGAGGAGCGCACAGCCCCCAGCCGCAGCAACAGCTGATCGGCGGCGGCAGGGAGAGCCACGTGGAAGCGGCTCAGCCTCCGATGATCAGCCAGCTGCCCGGCACCGCAGGCAGGGCAGCGGCTTAAAACTGCTTTTCATAAGGCCCTCCAGCCAGACGTGCCGGAGCGGCCGCAGCAGGAGGGACCCTGCGGGGCCCATAAAAGGAAAGCTGCCAAAAACGGAGGAAAGCCTCCCCAGCCTGATCCCTGCCGGCAACAATAGCAAGCGGGACGGGAGGAGCGAGCAGCCCCCAGCCGCAGCAACAGCTGATCAGCGGCGGCACGGAGAGCCACGTGAAAGCGGCTCAGCCTCCGATAATCAGCCAGCTGCCCCGCACCGCACCGCAGGCAGGGCGGCGGCTAAACAAGCGCCGGTACCGGCGGCACCGCAGGCAGCGGCACCGACCCCCGGGGAACCGGCGGTGCAGAGCGCGCAGGCACACAGCCTGCAGGCACCGGAGCACACCGCACCTGCGGCACCGCCCTCCAGCGTGCCGAGCTCGGTGCGCACGGGGCCAGAATCCCCTGTACGTCAGGGGGCAGAGTTACCTCCTCAAGGGAGGGGGAAGGCTGCACACAAGAGGAGGCATTGCAGCCCCTCTCCGCACAGGGCTGTGGAGTTGCTTTCTCACAGCCCTCCGCTTATGTTGCAGACTCCAACCAGAAGGCAGGGGTCCCCCCTAGCCTACCCGGAGCCCCCTTCTCCATTTTTTTGCAACCAGTCTCACCCTGGCTGGGACCACCTTCACCCTTCCTGGGGTTTGAACCGCTGGACTATTATGCAAAATCGCTCTCTCCAGCCCTTCCCCAGACGCAGAGGGTACGCACCAAGGGAGTGGTCTAGGTCACCTTCCCAAGAACAGTGCCTATACTGCCATGGTCGCCCCTACCACACGGGGCATACACACCATCGGCTATCTACCAGGGAAAGATCCCCACAAACGATCTCGTACCCCCGAGGGCAATTGCGACCGGGGACAGAGACTCAAGCATCTCAGGGGGGACTGGTTATGGAACCCCGAGATTTTCCCTCACAAACCTCTAGTGAGAGGGTGTACCATCACCAGCAGGAACCGGAAGGGTCCACAGAGACGTATCCCAGTGGTTCCTCGCTCTCCTCCCCGGATGAGGCTACGGCCCCGGGGGACGTCCATCCTCCGGACGATCTCAAACAGTTCCAAGAGCTGTTTTACGAGGGTGGCCTTCATGCAAGGCATCCAGACAGCTAAGGTGCAAGAGAAACACCATAAGCTCCTCAAAAATCTGAGACCTCCGGCCTCCTCCAAAATAGCAATACCGCTTAATGACGCAATCTTGGAGTCTGCCACTATGATATGGCAGACTCCTGCGACTATTCCGCCTGTCCACAAGAGAGCGGAAAAAAAAACCAAAAAAAACTTCATGCCGACAAAGGGCACGGAGTTCCTGTTCAGCCACCCACAACCAAATTCCTTGGTGGTGGAGTCGTCGCAATGTGGGGGAACAGACAAACATGCCAAAAAGCTAGAGCTGTTGGGCAGAAAGGTCTACTCCTCCTCCACTCTACTGTTGCGAATGGCAAATTACGCAGCGCATCTAGCGAACCATAATTTCGATAACCACATTAGGTTAACCTCCCTCATGGACTCGCTTCCAGAGGGCAAGAAACCAGTGCTCAAGGCCATCATGCAAGAAGGCTACGCGGCCTCGAGGACGGGAGTTCAGATCGCCCTGGATGTTGCGGACTCAGCAACAGCGTCCCCAGTACCACAGGGGTTACGAGCAAGGGCGACATCAACAGCACCAGCAGTACAGAACTCCCAGGCGTCGTTCCCAACAGAGCCGTGCGTCCTCGGGGCAGGGCCAAAGGCCACAAGTTTGACACACAGATCCAGGGCTGCGCCATCACTACCGTCGCAAGGTCATCCGAAGCGGTTATTCCACCATCGCCTCCGACCATTCTATAACCAGTGACGAAGGATCACCACAGACAAATGGGTGCTGGAGATCATAGCCACAGGGTACGCCATCCCCTTCCAGTTGCTCCCACCGCCATGACCTCCACCCAGGCCCCACCTCCAGGAGGCCTCCCACGTGGCGAGGCTCAAGCAGGAGGTAGACCATCTCATGCTCATAGGGGCAGTGGAAAGAGTGCCGGAGCAACTGCAAGGAAAAGGGTTCTACTCGAGGTACTTCCTCACGGGGAAAAAGACAGGAGGCGGGAGGTCCATCTTAGATTTTCGAGGCCTCAACCGGTACCTGCGCAAGCAACGCTTTCGGATGATCACAGTCGCCTCCATCCTTACGGCACTATACGATGGAGATTGGTTTGCAGCCCTCGACTTATAAGACGCGTATTTTCACATAACTATTCATCCGGCTCACCTACGATTCCTCTGGTTTCTCATGGTAGGCAAAGAACATTTTCAATACAGGGTCCTACCGTTTGGCCTCTCCTCGGCCCCCAGAGTCTTCACCAAGCCCTTGGCAGTGGTGTCAGCCTACCTGCACAGACAGGGGGTATTTATATTCCAGTATCCGGATGACTGCCTACTCAAAGGGGCCTCGAAGGAGGAGGTACTACGCATAATATGCGTCACAACAGGCACGTTCTCTCGCTCGGCCTGGTTATCAATCTGACAAAATCAAAGATAGACCCCACGCAGGACATAGAGTTCGTAGGGGCACGCATAAATTCTATTACAGCAAGGGCGTATCTACCAGAGACTCCCTTTCGGGCCGTTGGCTCCCTCGTGCAAGTCTTCACCTTCAGCCCTACGGTGCTGGTTCTGACGTGCTTACAGCTGCTGGGCCACATGGCAGCAGCAGCGTTCGTACAACAGAACGCCAGGTTACACATGTGCAGCATGCAGCACTGGCTTGCGAGCGTATACAACCCGGCAGCACACACTGTTCACAGGGTGGCGTCGCCCACAACAGAGGTGCGCAAATCCCTGCAATGGTGGGTAAACCCCGAGAACCTGCTAACAGGGGTACCCTTCCACCAACCACACATATTGGTTTTTCTTACTACAGACGCCTCCCTCATAGGGTGGGGAGCACACATGGGCGAAGAGGTGACGCAAGGGCTGTGGTCCTCCACGGAGCAGTCACTGCACACAAATATACTGGAGCTCAGAGCAGTGTTCAACGCCTGCAGACACTTTCGAGACCATATAAAAGGCAAAGTAGTCGGGATCAGTATAGACAATACCTCCACCATGTTTTATATGAATCGGCAAGGAGGAGCTCGGTCCCGTGCCTTATGTGCAGAAGCAGTCCGGTCGTGAAACTGCTGCGTCGCCAACAATATAACCCTGGAAGCCTCGTAGTTCCCAGGCGCTCACAATGTGCAGGCAGACCAGCTGAGCAGGCGTTTCGCACTCACGCACGAGTGGCAGATCCGTCCCGATCTGCTGCAACCGATTTTTCACGCATGGGGTTTTTCCCCAGATAGACCTGTTTGCTACTCAGCACAACAAGAAGTGCCCATGATTCTGCTCCAGGGCAGGACTGGGACGGGGGTCCCTGAGGGACGCCTTCGCGATCTCTTGGAGGGGCCCCCTGCTTTACGCTTTCCCTCCCACAGTGCTCATCCACAAGGTGTTGCAGAAAGTCAGGAGGGAAGGAGCCTGAATGATCCCGATAGTCCCAACGTGGGATCGACAGCAATGGTTCCCCCTACTCCTGCGCATGTCGGACCGGCCACCGATGCCCCTTCCGGTGGCACCGGATCTGCTCACGCAAGCCCAGGGGTCCATAGTGCATCCGCACCCCCAAGGCCTGCGACTACAAACGTGGTTAATCCATGGCTCAGCTCCCTAGAGAGCACATGTACGGAGGAAGTGCAGCAAGTCCTAGAAAGTAGCAGGAGGACTTCCACCAGGAAGACCTACAAGCAGAAATGGACTCGCTTTACGGCATGGTGTTCTACCAAACAGCTAGCCCCCCTTTCGGTGCCTATGGCTGTGATATTAGAGTATTTACTGGACCTCAAGAGAGGAGGACTCTCGCTATCCTCGTTTAAGGTCCACCTTGCCGCCTTTTTGGCATTCACACACGGAGAGACAGGGCACACGGTGTTCGCCCATCCCATGGTTACCAGGTTCCTTAAGGGGCTGGTAAACCTATACCCCACCCCTCGGAAACCGCTTCCACCTTCGTGGAACTTGGACCTGGTGCTTAATGCGAAAAGGGGACCACCGTTCGAGCCTTTGGCCACGGTTTCCCTCTGCCTCCTTATGATAAAGACGACCTCTCTTCTCGCAATCACGTCAGCTCGCAGGGTGAGTGAGCTTGCGGCAGTTATGGCAACGCCACCCTGCGCTGTTTTTTCCAAGGAGACGGTAACCATACGGCTGCATCCAGCCTTTGTTCCTAAAGTTTCTTCTGAGCTTCATACTAACGAACCTATTGTTTACCCTCGTTTTATCCAAAGCCTCATAACTCTGACAAAGAGGTGCGCCTACGCCTCCTGGACGTGAGGAGGCGCTAGCGTTCTATATAGACAGGGCCAAGTCCTTCCAGAGAATGGATAGACTCCTAGTCTCTATCGCTCCCAAATCAAAAGGAGAATGTCTCTCTTCGCAGAGAATCTCGAAGCACATCGTATCTTGCATTAAAAAGTGCTACAAACTCAAAAAGACTCCTTTTCCTGGCCATGCCCAGAACTCATTCCACTAGGGCGGTGGCAGCATCAACAGCCCTTTTTCAAGGGCGTTGCGCTAAAAGACATTTGCAGAGTGGCGACCTGGTCATCCTGTGACACCTTCGCCAAACATTACGCCCTTCACAGGGTATTCCAAGAGGATACCCGTCTCTCGACAGCGGTCCTCTCGGGGACAAGCTGCACATACTCCGATTACCCACCTCCTATCTTGGGTTACTGCTGGGTAGTCACCTAATGTGGAGCACCCACGGGGACACTCGAAGAAGAAAGAAAGGTTACTCACCGTAGTAACGGTGGTTCTTCGAGATGTGTCCCCGTGGGTGCTCCACTACCCGCCCATCCTCCCCGCTTCGGATCTCTGTTTAGTGTTTTGCAGGAGCATCCGAGGTGGTCGGTCAAGGAACTGGTGGGGACCAGATCGCGCACGTGGCCGGGAGCGCGCGGGGTAGTGGCGCGCACCGGCGCATGCGCGGTCCGGCAGAAACTGCTTGGAAGATCTGATCTGCGGCGCCGGGCGAGCCCGACACCTAATGTGGAGCACCCACGGGGACACATCTCGAAGAACCACCGTTACTACGGTGAGTAACCTTTCTTTCTTTGCTTCATAATGTAAAACTTCAAAATGTAATGTAATAGATGAATTTCCTGATTTATCAGTAAAATCTTAATCATGACATGATGTTTACTGCTGTTTTAATTTTGGAAAGGTTAAAAGTTTAGTTGGCATGTTTCTATAGTTGGCATAGTCATACATTTTAACGTAATCACTCTATTGCACGTTATATTTAAACTCTACACGTTGAGCCTCTGCTCCAGAGTGCATCGCATCTTAAATGTACAGGTGTAGAGATCTAGCAAAGACCATCAGACTTAATTGAGCCCCTTCCTCTGTCACCATAAGTGTATGTTTGTATTGGAATGGTAATTCCTTATTAGGGATGAGCTAATAGCACTTGAAAAATGTTTAGGATGAGTACCTTCTCCGCAGTGGCTGAACTATTGCTAGTGCAGTACTGTAGTAATCACAAGTCCAAAAGGTCAGTCAGTCAACCAACCCTTTAAATGCGTTTTTTCCAGGTTATAGTACACATGTTTATATATATATATTTTTTGTTACAGAGGTTGTTATTTCAAAAAGCCTTCAACTCTCAGCAGTTAGTGCATATTACTGTCATCAACCTGTTTCAACTGCATCATCTGCGAGATTTTAGCAATGAAACTGAACAGCATAGTTACAGCCAAGATGAACAGCTCTGTTGGACACAGCTACTAGCCCTCTTCAGTAAGTATTGAGACTGCAACTAATTGTGGTTTTTTTCCCTTTGGTTCCATACAGTATACATTTAAAATAGATTATTCTCTTATTCAGTTTTCCACTTGTCGCACTGAATCTACCACCTCTCTTCAGTTGTCAGCAGAGCCTTTTTAAGAGAAAAAACAAAAAACAATTCAGAAAGCCAGTGGTTCAATATTTGATAAGAATTAGTACATTGAAAATAACAGATTATGATCTGCCAGTGGAATCTTTAAAATCACTGAGGTGGTTTGTTCTAAAGAACTAGCCCTTCATAGTAGTGGTTTATGTTATAATACTTGGAGTGGTGTTCAGTTTCAGAAGTTATGAATTCCTCCATGTTATCCTTGCAGTTTCTTTTCTTGGAGTCCTGTGCAAGTGTCCACTGCAGAATGACTTCCAGGAGGAGTCATGGAGTGCATACCCACTTCCTGCTGTAAAGGTCTCAATGGACTGGCTGAAACTTAGACCCAGTGTCTTCCAGGAACCGGTGGTCGATGAAAGACAGTAGTGAGTCTCTCTTTGGATAGTTGCTTTTCTTTTTGTTTTTCACTTTGTCGGTTGTGTAAGATCATAGTAACTAATGGTACTGGAGAAATAGACTGGATCCCTTACCTATTCACTTACAGACACTGAGTTTTTAGAAATACAGAATTTTTATAAAGAAGAGTGAGGGTTCTGAGTGTCAGACTGTATATAATATATGCAAATATGTAACTGTTGTTTTTAGAATTCATTCATAGACTTTCTTTTAAAGGCCAGAA
This sequence comes from Carettochelys insculpta, assembly GCF_033958435.1. Classification (NCBI taxonomy): domain Eukaryota; kingdom Metazoa; phylum Chordata; order Testudines; family Carettochelyidae; genus Carettochelys; species Carettochelys insculpta. The sequence continues at coordinate 56,594,968 of NC_134145.1, read as the reverse complement.
GGTGCCATCCGGGCTCACTCCTGTGTTAACATAAGCCAAACAACCTCCATAGTAATCTCTATTGCTTTTTTTGGGTTCCCTCAGTCTGATTTACTGAGGCAAATGGCTGCAGAGTGACTTACCGAAAGTGTTATATTGAGGCTTGTGTGATATTAGAAACCAGGCTTGTGTGATAACCTTCAGTTTTGTACTGTAGGTCCTCACAGAGAGCATCCTGTGGCATCACTCTGTAGTAATAAGTTCTTATGGTACTGCCCAGTCTGTTTTTTAATACAGGAATTGTTTAATTTTATTTGGCTCTATGGATATGTTTTCCAACAACTAAGCACCGCTGCAGGTTGGGTCCATGGGATTTTGCAAGGTGGGGGGGGTTTAAGGCTGCGGTGGTTTGGGGTCTGCAGGGCTGGCAGGGAGCTTAAGGCTGTGTGCAGTTTGGGTGTGTGGGGGTTAAGGCGGCAGTGGTTTGGGTGTGGGGGACGAGGGTGAGGCTGCAGCAGTTTGTATGCGGGGCTGGCGGGGGTGGGGTTAAGGCTGTGGCCGTTTGGGTGTGCTGGGGGCGGTGTCAGGCTGTGGCGGGTTGGAGCCACGGGGAGGGGTTAGGCTCATATTAGTGGCGAGGAGTTCACTCGTTCAGTGAACAAAGGTAGGTATACGTATCCCTCGGTTTAGTGAGTGCTCGTAAGTAATGAGGGATGAGTGTACTATGTACCTTAGTGGAGAGAAGGCAGCTGTCGTCATGGGGGTAAGTGGCCAAAATTGACAGAGCTTTGCGAAAGCAGTGGGTGTAGCATAAAATTGGAAGTCTGGAGAAACTGTTTCCTGCTCCATCCCTAATTGTGTGACTTCAGTTAAGTCACTTAGCCTTACTGTGACTTCCGCTTTCCTGATTGTCAGTTGAGAATGATAATGCTTACTCACCACTGCAAAGTGCTTTGAAATCGTCCCTTGAAAGTACCACGTACTGCTGTCCCCACTCAAAAATTAAGAAAAATAGCTGAGGGAAATTCTTATCTTTTCATAATTGTCCTACTTCAAATGACAAAGGCATCACTCCATGCTTCATTTTGCCAAAATCACAAGCTCTGGATAACAAAAAGGAAATCTGACTTCAGCTGTTTTTCAAGTTGTTCCATCATACAATCAGTTTCCTTTTATAGACTACAAGGGTAATTTAAGGGTTTTCAAAAAGGAAGGCTTAAGGGAAACAAAGCTTGTTTATCTGTCTCTGTCTGTCTGTCTGTCTGTGTTCCTTTATTTTAAGTTCTTTGACGTGTTGTCCACATGGATTTCTCTTACTGCAGATATATCCCATGCACATGAGATCAGATTCTTCTGGCCATCTGCTTCCACAACGTGTATGTTTTTTCCATATGCACTTACTCCCCAATACCTCCTCAAGGCACAGAAGACCCAACAATCCTTCAGTTCTTTCTTACCACCCTTGGCAGAGAGATGGAATCCTTTCAGTCTGCCTCCTTCTGTTCAGTTCTGTTGCAGTGAGTGTTTAGTTGATACAGTTATCAGGTTAACTTTTAGATTGCCTGCTCGTTTTAAAATATTTTTTACTAAATTTTTTTGTATATAGTAGGCTCAGAGCTACTTTCTCTCCTCTATCATTTATACCATTGTACTTGAGCTGTTATGGGAGATGTTAAATATCTGAGCTTTAGGAACAGTGCTCTATGGTGCTGCTGTTCCGTTCAACAAACTAAGTGGATATTTTGTTTCGGCAAATATCATATTGACCATATGACCATTGCTCATTTGCCTGTCTTGTTTCAGGCACTGAGAAGGTTAGGAGTACTGGATTACTTATTTCTTCTGGAGTACTCAGTGAAACCCTTTGAAGATATAGAGAAGGACATGACTAAGGCTCAGTCTTCCTTCAGTCTCTCTTGGCTCATGCCCAAGCCACCTGAGATTTCAACCTGAACTCCAGGGCTGAGATGTCTAAGACACGGATTGCCAGATTCAGTCCGGTTGCTGACTTCTTTAAGCACAGGTAGGGCGGGGTATCACTCCAGAGACAAGACTAGACATCCTGAGAACCAAGACACAGGAGTCACCACGTGTCAAACACCGCAGCTAATGGCAGCCAGTAGCCCAAGATGAATTTCTCCGGAATCTTGTTACTGACTATGAAAAGAATATCTACCGATTGCCTTTCCTCTCAGATTCTTCCACACACTCTGTATTCTGCACACATACTACATCTGCGATCTCTTTCCCAGCGTGACCTATGTTGGACCTGGTACTGAATTACACTTGCTGGAAAGGTACTGAATTACAGTCAGCAGTGCAAGCTAAACATTTGGCCACCTAATGGTATTTCATGTGACAGCTGAGACATCAATATAGTGTACTTCCCATACCCAGCTATGATGGGAGTCAGAGTTAGACTCCAAAGATTTCTCTTTGAGCAGAAGAATGTATGGGTCCCTTGCATTCTCCTTTGTCCACTGCTTTAGGATCCAGATGCTTATCAGTCATTGCCCTGGGCACATTGGGATGAAAAGTGGCTCTGAGAGATTTTCAACAACTGGTATTGTGTAGCATTCCATTTCCTCCCCATTCACCTTCCCTGTCCCTCCTCAGGAACTCTTCTCGAGATCTGTTGAAGCAAGAGACTGGATTCTTTCACTGCTGCAAGACGTGTGGAGAGAAGTTGGGGCTTAGTGTTCAGGAGTGGCTGGTGTTTTTAATTCCCATTATTTATTTGCTTTAAAGAAGGGTTTGGTTGCCCCTTCTAGACCTTAGGTATCTCAGAATTGTGTATCTGACTTGCCAAAAATTCCTCAGATTCCTTGTAGGAGCGTCTCATTACCTTTACTGGCTTTGGCCCTGTAGTCTTTCTCAGCACTGAGTGTTCATCAAGTACCTGGTAATCATAGCAGCTGACTCAGTTTATTTCCATCCCATGGAAGGACCAGTTTCAGGCTCCACTCCTCACCCATTGATGTTACTGGCCTTGCATCTTCCAGACATTCAGAACTTGTGAGCAGCTCACCTCAGCAAGCAGTTTTCAAACAATCAAGTGACCAGTCAAGGACTCAGTCTTGCAGAGGGTGGTGGCTTTTTGGTGTGTTGCTTTCTTTTTGTTTGTTTGTGTGGGGTTTTGTTTTGTGTTTGGTGGTGGTTTGTGCAAACGGAGATACCCTTCAATTGAGCTATTGGCCACGGATTAGAAAAGAGATGCAAAGTGTTCTGCTCCAGTCTGTCAGATTCCATTCTTATTCCTTTGGCCTGGAACCAATGTATACGTCACCCTAATATCCCTTAGGGACTTGAGAATCCTGAGGCAAGATGCTGGATCAGTTGTGATAACCCCAGCATGGGCCACAACATTCTAAATTCTGGTCTGGTGAACTTCTCTGTGCAGCCCCAGATCACTTTGCCTGTCCTGCACAACATAGGGTCTCACCACAACGAGTAGATCTTTAATCCGGTATTGTTTACAACTAATAGCCTGGATGCTGGTTCGCCAGTATCCACCATGAAAGGCTGTTCAGTAGATATTTAGGACGTTCCGCTCCAAAGCAGGAATGTCTCAACTACATTGACTCATAGCCAAGTAGGTTTTGTAGTCTGGCATTTCAGGAGTTGCTGTCTACCCTCAGCAGCACCCATTTCAGGAACACTGGACGTTTGTCAGTCCCCAAAACGTGATTGTCGGTTCTGCAAGCTGCCTTAGTATGATCTGGATAGAAAAGTGATATGTAGATATTTTCTCACTCTGTGATGGTTCTCCGCCCAGTTTGGGATTTCCTTTTTTATAACTTTTGTAGCGTCAAAACGTTGATGGGTCCCTGTTCCCTCTCCCACATACCTATTAAGACTGACTTTTTAGTGGACATTATGTCTGCTTGAAGGGTAGCAGAGATTCAGGCCCTCAGTATGGGGCTCCCTTACGCTGTTTCATAACTCAACCGAAGCTCCTGCCAAAAGTTTTTAAAATTATTGTGTATATCAATTTATTAATCTTTGTTTTCTTTCCCAAGCCTCACTCAGTCTCAGAAGAAATTAGCTTCATACACTTGATGTACCAAGGGACTGTAACATTACCGTAACAGGGTAAAAACATTTTAGGAACATATGTCAACTGTGGCCTTTGCAGAAAAAGTGAGGGTAACGTTAGTCATTATCCTTTGAGATTCTTAGCTTGTCTTCAGCTGTATAAGAGCATATTATGAGTGAGTTAAATCTGCCTAGCTGCATTAGAATTAGCTCTACTAGACAACAGGCATCCTCTTTCTGTTTTTATCTTGGAAGTTTCTGTCTTAGCTCATTTGCAAGACACTGTTCTTTGGTAGAGGACTCCAGATGAGATGCTGCTTATTTTAGGGCTATCTTGAATTTATTGTTGAAGTAGGACTCCTAGTACCTGCCTGTAAGCAAACAGAAAACTGCTGTTCATCACCTTGAGTAGAATCCATGTGGACAGTCGCTCAAAGAAGAGAGAATAGTAATTTTACATTACATCTTCAAGGGATGTTGTCCATGTAGATTCCAAGACCTGCACTGTTTCCCTACTCCTACAGAGTCCTACTCCTTTAGGGCTCTGAACTGGTAAAGGAACTGAGGGATAATTGGGCCCGTTCTGCCTTTCATGCCTTTGGGTGGAGGTATGAGGAGATGTAGGGGACTGAATACAGCTCCAGTGAACACTGCTGGCCAGAAGAGTCTAATCATGTATACATGAGACACATGTGCATCAGGGGTGGAATCCATGTTGACATGTTTCTAACAGCTATACTTACTGTAAGGTAAGTAATCGTTCTTTCGCAATTATCTTTGAAAGCGAAGGTTTTTTCCCCATTGGGATACCTTCTTCGTCTATCAGATTTGATCGATTTCCTTCCTTTCTTCAGAATAGATGAACATGTACTATTCCTCCCTCTCCCCCCCAAAAGTTAAGTTTTTTGAATTCTGCTTGTAAGAACCTTATTTTTCTCTACCCAGTTCAAGTTTTGTGCTTGGCAGATCTTTGTAATCATTTTTACTATTGATGTCGATGTCTTTTCTGAAAACTTACATCAATAGGGAGCACACGCTCTCGTACAATATTTTTAAAAGATTTAAAAAAACAGTTCTGTTAGTGCTCTGTCAACCTGGGATTATAATAAATGTGTCAGTTTTAAAAATTCTTGCTGGCAAAGTGGTCCTAAGAGTAAAAACCTTCCTTTAGGACTCCAAAAAACTTTTTTAAACCTCCTCTTCCATTGGTTCTCTTGAAACTTGTTTGTCGTGTTCTTCCCCATCTCTGCAATACTCCTTGTAGTGGTTCTCAGTCACTCGTCCTAAGAGATCTGTGAAAGACTTACACCGAAAACTAACTGAACAGAGTTCAGTTATGTAGATACAGTAGACCACCAACTTACATGGGGGGGTTGCATTCTCACAACCCCTGCATAAATCAGATTTCCCATGTAAGCTGGGGGAGCCAGGAAACTGATGAGGGAACCAGCCCTGATCAGTTTCTCTGTTCCCGCGAGTGAAGGGGAGCCAGGGAGCAGGCGGCAGGCTGGCTTCCGGATCCCGTCTGCTGGTGGAAGCCGGGAGACTGACCAGCACAAGTGCTGGTCGGTTTCCTGGCTCCCATTACTCTGTGGGCGCCAGATGTGGCTTCTCCCTACGTTCCCTCAGCCGGGGGAAGCTGGGGAGAAGCCGCAGAAGTGCGGCTGTTTGCCAGCTGGGCTTCCCCCAGCTGGGAGAAGCCAGGGGACAGACAGTTGCAGCAGCGTGTCTGTCTCCCCACCCGGCTTCCCCCAGCTGGGGGAGCCAGGCAGGCAGGCAGAGACACAGCAGCACTGTTTCTCCCAGCAGGGAGAAGCTGCTCTGCTTCTGGGGGCTGGAGTAGTTTTGATTTGCAATTACACTTGTGTTAATGCAAGTTAAGTGCAAATTGAAATCTCACATACCAAGGGAGTATTGCTCAGACAGTAGGTTTCCAAATGGTTCTGCACCTCCATTTGAAATCTCCAAAGAAGTCCTCAAAAAAGTTTTGAGAATCACTCTCCTAGTCATACTTGTCAAGCCTTCCTGTTATCTAGCACAGTGGTGAGTATCCCTGTCCTGTTAGGTTGAAAACACCTCCATCAGTCAATAACTATACTTATTCTAGGGCTCATTGATGAAATACGAGTGGTACTGCTTTGCAGGTTAGAATTTTCTGTGCTCTGACAAATGCAGAAATACACAAGTTCCCAACCCTTAAGGTCTATATGCTTTTTCCTGTGGAGAATTGATCTTACCTTACACAGAACAAACAGTTAACACAGTCACATGTAGGTGATGACTAAGATCTACTGAAGAAAGTCAGATTCATTCTGAGAGCTCTGGGTATGCCTTACACATAACAAGCCTATTGCTTTCACAGAGCTGATGCCAGTCACTCCAGCATATAAATGTTAGTCAAAGGCATTGGCTGGCACTGGAAAGGGAAGATGAGGGGCTTGGGGTCTGTCACAGGAGGTGAGATGACTTCAAATGTACCACTAATGTTTATATTACAAAGTTTGTCTTATATGATCCTGAAAAATTAGGCACAATAAAAACCTGAAATTGATCAGCATTCTTCAATCTCTGGTCTCTTGCCTGACTCCCTTGAAGTAATGCAAGGTGGGGTTTATCTGGTAAAGACTCCCCAGAATATAGGAGGAAGCACTTCATTTGACACGTAACTTGCTTGTGTTTTAACTGACATTAGCCGCCTGCACTTTTGTGTGTGCTGTACTTAGTATCTTCTCACTCCCAGCATCAACTGCCATTGCTTAGTCCACTTGTACAAGTTTTGTTCATAAGGGGAGCCAGGCAACGGGAAGGAGTCTCCAGTCCAGAGTCATGCCTTTTAGGGAAAGAATTTTAAGAATTCCATAAGTTTGATTGTTGGGGTGAGAGGTGGATTTTGAACTGTGAGACTGGCTCAGGATGTAGGTTATTTCCAGTATGTATGGTTACGATAAAAGTCCATGCTGCAGTGTGTGTGTTAGGGGGTATTCAGGATTTTTTAACCCTCAGCAAATATCTGCTGGAGTCACTGAATTTTTCAGTGTTGACAGAGCTGTAAACTCAGTTAACCAGTCTGCTCAATTTCGAGGTGGGTATAGGCTCTGTCAGCATGGCAAGTGGTGCTTTGGAAGCTCCTTTACCTGAATTATGCTGGTTAAAGGAGGTTAAGTTTCTCTGAGTAATTTTTTTAATTGTCTCATCTTAGTTTCACTGTGTTGAATTGTATCACTGAATGTAAAGGCATCACTCTTCCTTCATTCCAGAACAATATAGCTGGAACTAAATAGTATGCTGAAAATTTTCACTGTCCATATTTTAAACTAAGACTGAGGAATTTCACGAACTTGGACAAATCCTTACAATGTGGTGGCTAATTGTATCCTAATGCTTATTGGCTAAACTTATTGGAATGTTACAAAGCGTCATCCATGTTTTGTAAGCCCCAAGCTCTACAAAAGCAGCCATACACTACAGGGTGAACCTGTCTCATCTGGCATCCTCAAGACCTGACCAGTGCCGGACGAGAGAATTTGCTGGACAATGGGAAGTCAGTATTTTCTAGCACCTTACTAATACTTCCACTGCTTACTGGGCTCTTAGAAGACATTTAGGGGTAAATTACAGCTAAATAACAGCACAGAACATTCATATCTAGCCTACACCCATGATTAAGTTGAATTTAAGGGTCTGAGTTCAATTTTTATGAACTATCCCTCCACACCCCTGCGCTTAGCAAGTCATTTTAAGGGACTCAAGGTTGACTTTTGTAATGCTGACTTTTCTCCAGACTAACTCAAGAAGTTGAACTTGCAAAATCAAACTATGCAAGTGGAGATGGCTGCATTATTGGAATCTATTTTATTAGCCTTTAAACTGTCCCACAGTGCCCCAGGAGATGTCCTTTCTGGTCATCGCTCAATCCCCGCTGCTCTCACTGAACTGGAAGTAGGTGACAGGAAGCAGTGGTCAAAATTCCTGGGCTGATGATTAGATTTCCTTTCCTCCCTGGCCATTATGGTCAGCAGACATGTGGATCACATCTGTTCAGCACGCCTAGCACACCTTGTGGTTGTGAGTTCCCAGGACTGTAAAAGGATCCCAGCACGGAGCCATCAGGAGATCTTAGGCCTCTTTTCAGTGTGGGGCAAAGAAGCTATTTTCATTCAGCCCAAATCCAGCAAAAGAAATGCTGTTATTTATGCAAAAATTTTGCAAGGCACGATACTCAGCAGTGCTTCATGAAGCTGAGGCAGAGCTACCAAAAATTCAGTGTTTGGTCTGGGTCATTTCCCCAGAAATTCCAGTGATACAATGAGCTTCATGCTCTTCTGGGGACAGACGCGGCCTCTTACCCCCAAAAGTCGCATGAGCTCCTGTGGTCATGGGAAGTAAGCTGAAGCACGTCCTGAGGTGGAAGGGGTAGATGACAGCAGGGTCCATTCCAGCATAGAATTAGACCCTGAAAGCCAGGAGCTGTTTATCAAGCTGGAGCCAGTGGATCCCGTCCCCTTAAGGAGGCAGCTTCAGAGGCCAACCTGGATCCTGCAGAGGGAACTTCTGGTAAGTGGGCTTTTCTTCTACTGTATGTTGCAATCATGGAGTGGGGGACCAAGGCCCCTTTACTTTAGAACAGCTTGTTAATATGCCTGGGGATGGAGTGTTGATCCTGCTTGGACAAAGGTCTTAGGCACTTGTGGATTCTCCTCATGAGATTTTTGGGGAGACCTGACTAATTCCAGCTTCCGCGGTAAGACATCCTACCATGCCAAGCCACTAGTAAGTGATCCAGAATCATGGCCCCACAGAGCATTCTTGCAAATTTTCCAACATGGTAGCTGGATAGAACAAGCAATCTTTCCTTATCCCTTTTTGTTTGTGTGGTGAGGCTGATGTCGCGTTTGGCCATGTAGAATGCATGGGAAGTTTTGTGAGTCACTAATGAGTTTTTGCTTGGCACTTACCCAATGCAGAGCAATATTTGTGCTTCTCTTGGTGCAGCCACTTCAAAAATCCAGGGCGGACAGGTGGGTGATTGCACATGTGGCAGCTCCCACGCCCCCCTTCAGGGCCGGCAAGTGATCAGACCTTCCCATGGATATGATGTGTCCCCAGTGAGTTTTAATGATTTTTTAACTTCTGGAGCAGCTGCTTTAGAATTTAAAATCCAGATGTTGCTTCAAGCAGCAAGCTGTCCAGGCAATGCCGCCAATACCCCTTCCTCCCCAACTCCACGGGCCATCAGGCAATCACACGCAAGAGCTTCTCTGCCCACCCCCATGCAGGGCTGGTGGGTGATAGGACCCTTCCCATGGTTCTTGTGCATGCCACCAGTGACTTTTAATGATTTAAAAAAAAAACTCCTGGAGCAGCCACATTAGATTCCAGGCACTGCTTGAAGCAGCATACGCTTAAGGCAACCGCTATTGCCTCTGAGGACAGTGTGCTTTAAGAATGCCATGATGCAGCCACCCACTCCCCCACTGTCTGGTGTCCCTGGGACACGCCACCCCCACAGGCAGTGCTTTATGAATTTTTTTCCCCCCATGAACCTAGGATAGCTTGCCATAGTACCGAGGGTAAACCTGTACTGTAGAATAGCTGAAATTGTTCTGCTTGAAATCATGCATTCTTCAGTCTTAAGAGTAACCAGAGTGACCTTGTAGTTGCAATATGGTCTTCCATAGAGGCAGCCATACATTCTTTCTGTCGCTATAGTCATTGTGTCACATAAAAATAAAAATGTTGCTATTTTTAATTTTTAATATTTCTAAATTTGTTTTTATCAGTGAACGACCCTGGAAAAAGATGAAGGACCCAGTTCAGCAGATAAGGGGCTGCATCCGATGTGGAAGAAGAAGATCCAGAATGAATTGTTGGATAATTATTTTCATGTAGTTACAAAGGAGAAAACTGAGCTCTGTGACAGGAGGAAAAAAATTGACTCTCAAGAACGAATGCATGACTCATTCACATCCTTTAGGGGCAAGCAGACCGAAGTAATTAATTTGCTGATAGAGAAATCACAATCAGCGACTTTGCATTAATTGAAGCTGTGCTTGATTAAAAAAAAAAAAAGTCAGGTAATCATGCACACGCGCACATACACACACAAACACCAAATGCCCCGTTACGTGCCCTTTTGTCTGTACACATTACCTTCCCCTTTTAGAGGCACAGCATCCTCAGGCTACTTCAGCCACCACTGATACATGGAACCCTTACCCATTTATTCTCCTCCCTTGGACTGGGCACTGCATCCTTGAGCCACTCCAGGGACCATCACTTGAGACCTCGCTCAACCCAGTCAGCCTACTCCCCTGCTCCTGGATCTGCATCCCCCATCCAGTCAAAGTCCGTCCCCCCCGCCCCCCATCATATCTCCTCCACACATCTGGCACCTTCCTCTTGTTGGGGACCCAGAATGTTGGGGGGAAGGACAGAGAACCTTGGCTCATAGCCCCACAAAATCAACACCCACTAGAAGGCTAACCTTTGACTAACTGTGACATATATGACCCTTTCTTTCCCTATACCCCCAACTCTTCACGTAACCCCTAAATAAAACATTCTTTCATGTAAAAAGAATTCTGTTTATTGGTTAACGTTCTTTGGGGTTGGGTGGGTGGTGGTTGGTTGTCTCACAGTTGATGAGGGGAGTTCCATGAAGGGCAAGGAAACAGCATGTTTGTGCAGGGGGGAAGATGCCAGTTCACACCCTTTTCACACTCATGCACAAGCTTGGTTTTCAAGGCATCCATGAATTTCAGTGCCTCTTTCTGGGCTTTCCTGTTTTTTCTCTTGGCATCAGTTGCTGATAAGTTCTTGCCACGATCTGTTTCAGCCTCCCACCCAGGGATGAAACTTCCCCCCTCACCCCATCTTGCCAATGACAAGGTTAATGTTTTTTTCCATTGAGATCTAAGTGGGTCAGAATGCTCCTAAACCTGGCTTTTAAATGGCCAAAGGCACATTCTACCACCACCTGCACCAGCTCAGCCTGTAGTTAAAGAGCTGCTTACTGGAGTCCAGGGCGCCTGTGTATGGCTTCCTGAGGCAAGGGAACCAAGTGGTAAGCAGGGTCACCCAAAATACTATTGGCATTTCCACATCCTCAATGTTTATTTTCTGGTCCGGGAAGAAACTACCACGCTGGAGCCTTTTAAACAGACCAGAATTCCTAAAGATTTGCACATCATGCGTCCTTCCTGACCGCCACACATTGTCGGTGGATCACAAAGGTTGTTTTACCAACTCCCACAACACCGTAGAAAAGTAATCTTGCGGTTAATGTACCCTGAGGCTTGCTGGCTGGGTGTCAGGATGGGGATATATGTTCCCTCCCACCAAAGTTAGTGGACAGATTTGCTGCCATGGGGTTCCCTATCTCCTGCGCTTTCCCCAGGGTCACTGTCTTCCACAGGAGAAGCATATTGATCACCTTAGTTACCTGTATGACAGCAGCACCCAGTGTAGATTTCCCTACTCCAAACTGATTTCCCACTGACCAGTAGCTCTCTGGCGTTGCAAACTTCCAAAGAGCTATTGCCACGTGCTTCTCAGCTGTGAAAGCAGGTTCTCATTCTGGTACTGCTGTGCTTCAGGGTGGGAGACAGCAGTTCACAAAGTTCCTTGAAAGTGTCCTTATGCATGCAGAAGTTTTACAGCCACTGCTGGTCGTCCTATGACCACAAAACACTGCAATCCCACCAGTCTGCAGGTTTCGCAAGTCCAGAACCCACGCTGGACAGCTCCAGCCCACACTGTACAGTGACTCCAGTGCTGCCAGAAGCTGCGGTTCTTCTCTCCAGAGATTCATATCTGTCAGTGACCCCAGAAACAATGAGCTTATTCTGCATGGGCATTATGTTCAGAAGATACTGAATCGTGGTGCGGGAACTGGGCACAAAACACTGCATCAAATTTAGAAGGGTATCAGGATCCATTTTAGTGTTTTTTAATGGCGGTTGCCAATCAAGATGAAAAACGCTTGAAAATGCCTTTTTATTCCCCACCTGGAAAGGGAAGTGAGGAAAATGCATTCTGGGGTGATGACATCAGAAACACAGAACCACTTGAGGCACCTTTTTTCACAGAAGACACCAACACAAAATCCCAAAATGCAGTGGGGCTATAGGAACTGTGGGATGGGTGCCCACAGTACGCTGCTACCGCAGTTGGATTCAGGCAACCATATGACGACACACTAAATCGAATTTCTGAGCTGGTCAGGACACACAACTTTGACTTAGTAAAATCTAGTGTTTAAAATTTCAGATTTAACAAATTTGATGTTATTCCCAATACTCAGAGCCAGGACTGGTGACTGTAAACAAACTTTGTGACCCTGGGAAACTTGGCCACACCCATAATAAATGGTCACCCAGCTAACTACTATCATGCCAGATTAGAGTTTGCTGGATGAGAGAGCTCTGAATGTGGAGAGGTTCAACCTGTAGCACAAAAGCAGTCTAACGTAAGCCATTTGTTTAGCCACCGACCCTACCAGAACTCCTTCTTCTGGAATACGCCTGTGTCTTAACGCATCAAACTTTTCTGCAACTTCTTCCCTCCCTGCCACTACTGTATGCTTACATCTCTCGCCATGAGTCAGCTTGGAGGGTTGGGGATTGTACAGTAGTACTGTGCTCCCTTCAAGCTCATGTAGCAATCTTAAATTACTTGAATGTGCTTTCAAAACAAAGATCAGAATGGCTTTCAGTAGATGATTTAAGCCTGTTGATTAACTGTTAATGTGCTATTGAGGTAATGGAGCACCCCAAACACACAAGCCTGTCAGCCAGCACTTCAGTGGAGTGGGCCATTCTGTTAATGACCTGAAAGTCTGTGCTTTACTGAAAAGGAACTTTATGCTCAGAACTGTAATTTATTTTCAAATTGGACACATTAACATGGTTTGAACAGGGACAGCAAGTACCTGGCCTATTATAAGGACTCTTTTACATACTTTGTTATCTGACTTTTAACTTCCCCACCGCACGCCCCCATCCTGCCACTCCTCTGCTTTTCTGATTCGTCAACTTTGATGACAATTTTTGGACAGCTGTGCTTTGTTTCGAGTCTGTTCCGGTATAGCTATGATCTGAAGAAGTGGGTCTGTCCCATGAAAGCTCATCACCTAATATTTATTTTGTTAGTCTTTAAAGTGCTACATGACTGATTTTGTTTTGATACTCACTAAAGTGTATTTTTACATCTGTATTCAAGCTGTTTCAGTCTGTCTAGACGTGTTCACATTTGAAAGTTTACCAATTTATGCTCTCATTTAAAAAGTCTGCAATAGCAGGGCCCTAGAGATGAAAGGCATACTGTAGAGTGCTGAACCAGTTCATCCCTTCCATCTCACTGTTGCCATGGCCCCTAAACCTGTGTACCTCGCTACATTTTTATTTTCCTTTTGATTGAAATAAGATCTGACTATCCACAAACGTATCCACTTGTGCCCCCTCTGTCATAAAATCTGAGTACTTTATTACGTTCTCAAACAATTCTCTTACTTTACACATGCCCTGCCGAGTAGTCCTGGGTTTTGAAACTGAAACAGTGGGGACTATACAAAGTATTTCTTGTCATTGCATAGGAAACACCAACTTTAGCGGGACATGAGTGAAGGTAATTTAGTGTTTAATTTAACTGCAACCAGAATTTACAATTTCCTAGTATTCCAACGTCTGCTTCCAGAATTACAAAATTGTTGCAAGGTTTTTAGAAGTAACGAGTCTGCCCAACTCTAATCGTATTTTACAGAAGAAGTTGGTCATTGGCCTGATTTTCAGATCTGTTCTCTTGAGGAGAATCATCTTCGAATTGGAAGTATGAACTACAAGCAAATACTGTGAACTTATATCCCTAGTTTAATATAAGTGACGCCCGTGGTTTTTCTCTTTCTTCAGCTGGTAAATGCACCTGCCGTACTTCCTAAATTTGGTGATAGGAAACTGGTTTCTGTGTTTATCTTTGATTGCTTTTTGAAAGAATTCTGAGGTGCTTGGAAAATGCTGTCTACCCTTGACAACATCGAGAGAATATATTTTTCATTGCTAAAGAAGTTATTTGTTCAGGAGAATAAGGGGTTCCTGGCTAGTTGTGGTAAGGGAGGGATGCCAAAAACCTTGATAGCTTCATACGTTCTTGGAAGCAGTTGGGCTGACTTGGCCTTCAGCTTTGTCATAGGTCTCTATATTTAATTAGTATCTTGAGTAGAATTTCTGTTCAGTGACGCCTGACGAGTGGAAACTCTTCTTTTGATTTGTAGTATTTGGCCATGGCTGATTTCTCTGCTGAACAGCTTCCAGCCCCACGAGGAAGATCTTTCCAGCACTAATGGTAACGATGGTTCTAGACTATGTTCTGTGAAAAGGCAAGGGGGCAGGGAGGGAGGAGGAGGTGACTGTAGCACTGTTGGTTTGGAGTATCATGGATGGATATGAAGGTGGAATAAAACATCTTCCACTATTAGTGAATTTGGAAAGTGAATATTTTACAAATTGCTCTTTGCTGTGCTGAGCATATTGTATTTCATCGCATCTGTCCTTCACTTCCTATAGGTTCCACAGCCTGGGCAGTACAGCATTTATATAGTAGTGAGAGTTGTACTATATGTGTTTGACTGGGTAGCCATAACTTTACTGGTACAACATATTCCTTGTTTACTGATACTCTTTCTCATATGTTCGCCAGTTACCCCACTTCCAGAGGAGTTTGAGTTACAGGGATTCTTGGCTCTGAGACCCTCATTCAGGTAGGTGGCAGCTGAAGGATGCTTTACTTGTACTGGTGGTAAAGTACTGAGGTGAAGGCTTTGTGGTAGGGAGATACTGACATTCTGCACAAACCTATTTTCAGAGCTAGTCTAGATGAATGCAGGTCTCCTTGCAAACAATTTTAATAGTAAAAAGGAGTCTGCATGCAGGATTCCGTGCCTGGAGTCTGCCCAGTATAGGAGTAAGATTTCTGAGGAAGGGAAAATTTTCATATTTTTTAACACATTGGTATCTAAAACACACTAAAACTTGTAATATGGATGTTCTGGTTTCCAGTTTCAATTTTTAATTTACTAATTTATTTTTCCTTCAATAGCCTTCAACACAACTTAGTAATCAATAGTGACCTTAAAGGAGAGCTCACACTGAGAACTTGGAAAGGAATATAATTATTTATTGAATAAATAAATAAATAAATAAAATAAAACTAATTGTCCCTTACATTTCCTTCGTTGCTGTTGAAGTTGTTTTGGAATTTTCTGCCTCTGAGCCTAAGCTGTTTTTCCTTCCGGTCCTTTAGCAAACTAGTTTTATACTTGACATCTGAATAATTTCCATAGCATCAGACTTCTAGCAGAATTATGACCTCACTACAAGAGCAAGAAGGAGATGGCTAGTAGGGGAGAGACTCATTAAACAAATTAAACACTTTGTGAAAAATTATTAAATCCATTTGCTTACTGTTAACCTTTATGCGTGTGGTCTTGTCTTAATTAATGAGGGTATTTTTTTAATATCCTGAACCCTTTTGTCATGTCATAAAGAACTTGATGTCACTAATTTTCTTGCTAAATTGTAGGCCTTCTTTCATGAAGTAATATAATTTGAAAATGTAATCCAAATAAGGTTATTAAACCATGCTGGAAGTGAAACCTGGAATAAACTTTCTGTACAATTCATGGTCCTTTTTGAAAGCCTCCTTTTGCCTTTATGGTAAGAGGCATCTGAAACTAATTTTATTTTTCACTCTGTTTACGTCAACATTAGGAACTTGGATTTCTCCAAAGGTCACCAGGGGATTACGGGAGACAAAGAAGGGCAGCAGCGAAGGATACGGCAGCAACGACTGATCTTCACAGGAAAATGGATTGCTGACAACCAGCCAAGGTATCTGTGCAGTTGCTGGTGCTGTCTCACTTGTGCGTTATGTATTATTACTCCTAATCCTTACAGAAGGAACGGCAGGTGTCAGAGATTAACAGTTTGAGTGAAAATGTTGGTATGTTGTTCGTGAGACGTAGAACACTACGTATGTAAGTAAATGTTTTATACTGTGGTCATGTCAGAAATGTGCGCATGCATGTTGCTGTTGGCCATTCGTGTAGCTTGTAACTCGAGGAGCAGTGCACGGATTCTTAGATTCACCTGTTTGGGGTAAGGATTTTATCTTCCTCCATGGTGGTAAAGCATCTGGTACAATGTGGCCTCTGAGTACTATTGCAGTGCAATTAAATCATGCTGGTAGCCATCTGTGCGGTTGTAGTGACTGGGCAATGGTGGTGGATGTGCACGCACTGAAGATGGCCATATTTCTGGATGATATATTGTAATTTGTGCCACGGGTTTGTAGTGAGGCTGGTGGGCTAGTGTGCTGTGTGTTGGCTTCCTGCCTGTCACGTGTCATGCCATTCTGTCCTATGAAGGTGGTTTATGCCACTAAAATAACAACTATGTGCTATTCAGTACCTTTTCCTCTCTTTTAGGCTGATTCAGTGTGAAAATGAAGTAGGAAAACTGTTGTTTTTGACAGAAATCCCAGAATTGTTACTAGAGGACACTAGTGAAGCCAAAGAGAGCCTCATCCTTCAGGAAACATCTATTTCAGAGCCACTGCCTACAGATGGAAGCCCAGGACTCAAATCAGTTCTGTCGACTGGCAGAAATCTTAGCAACTGTGACACTGGGGAGAAACCAATGGTCACATTCAAAGAGAACATTAAACCACGAGAGGCAAACCGAGAGCCAGGGCGAATCTATCCACCTAAAGATGTGGGAAGGGAAAGAAGGGACTATTGCAAAGGAATCACAGCCACTAAAAGTGATGTAAAGAAAGACAACAACAAAAGAAAGAATGAAACCAAGAAGTGCAGCTTGGAGAAGATGCAAGAGGCAGGAAAGCAGAATGTGGCAGTGCAGGTAAGGCATTCAGAGTGTGGCAATGTATGGCCAGCATCAAACGCAGAGGAGTCCTGTTCAGGCCCTAGTTGCTACTGATCTGAAAATTTTTAATAATTAAAAAACAGCATGAGGCCTAATTTAGAAACCAGATATAAGTGATTCTTGGCATTTCCTTACAAGTTAACTCTTGGGAGAGGGAGTTACTATGTTCTGTACCTTAAATTGCAGTTCTGGCTTGATAGATCAGCTCCTCCTCAGTATGCAAAAGGGTTTCTGTTCGCACTACATAACTTGCAGAACTGAGCATAAACTGAATTCTGTTCTGCTGCCTCTTAACTGGATGCAAGACCAAAGGGTTGCACAGCTCTACAAGAGCAAAGAAATGGACTTGTAGAATTGTACTGGGGTGGTTCATGAGCTAGCTAACAAAGTTTGACTTTCAGATATCAGGTTGTTGTAAATCTGAGGATTGATAAACCACCTTTTCCTTGTAAATGAGCATTTTTTGTGAGGGGTCGTTAGTGGACTCAATCCTGAACTCTCTGTACCAGTTTTAGTACCACCCATTTGTAGAGAACCATTATGTTTTAATGTCCCAGGAATCTAGGAAAAATCACTCCAGATGCCGAGAAGTGAGTATGTACCTGCATGTGTCTACAATATGGGAATGGGAAGGAAGGGCTGAAGCAGATTTGATACTATCTAAAGTTTTCAGCGTTTATGGACCTATTAGTCTTACTTTAAAGTTGGATATAGCAAACGCTATTTTGGCCATCAAAACAAAAAGCAGTCAAGTAGCACTTTAAAGACTAGCAAAATAGTTTATTAGGTGAGCTTTCGTGGGACAGACCCACTTCTGACCACAGAACTGGGTATGTCCCACGAAAGCTCACCTAATAAACTATTTTGCTAGTCTTTAAAGTGCTACTTGACTGCTTTTTGTTTTGATAGTGTATAGACTAGCACGGCTTCCTCTCTGTTACTATTTTGGCTATGTTGGTTAGTGTTCTCTGCTTGCATAGGTCAGACATTACTGACCTTCAGGCCCGTCAGCTGCCTTAGCTACAGTATCTGTGATGATAAACCTCCCTTTTTCAATGATTGATGGCCTTACTCTGCTGTGACTCAATTTATTTTCTTTGAGAGGAACTCTCACCTGCTCATGCTCTTCTTAGGATTGTCTTGAACATTCATCCGTACTCTTAACACAGAATGTAGTATAGTGGCAGATCTGTGTTACCATTACAGTATTAATATTAAGAGTTTTATAGACTGGTTGTCTCCTCAACACTCCACTTAAGTTATCAGAGGGGTAGCCAAGTTAGTCTTTATCTTCAGAAACAAGGGAGAGTCCTGTGGCACCTTTATAGACCAACATAAATTTTGGAGCATACGCTTTTGTGGGCAAAGACCTGCTTTGTCAGATGTGTGAGTGGAGGTGTGAGGGGCATCTAAATTTATAGACTCATGAAAAGGAGGGAGTCCTGATCAAGAGGAGGCCCAGAGCTGGCAAGGTCAGTTCAGTTGGGAGGATGTGGCCCATTATCAGCAGTTGATGTGGAGTTGTGAACATCAAGAGAGGAGCAACCAGGTCAGTTCAGTCAGGGAGCAAGTGGCCCATTATCAGTAGCTAATGTGGAGGTGTGAACATCAAGAAGCTTTGTATTTGGCCGCCCACTCCCAGTCTCTGTTCAATCCTTGGTTGACGGTTGAAATTACATACATTTGAAAGTCTGACAGGGGTCATGAGCTGCGAGGGCGCAGATTGCTGTAGGGGCTGTGGAAGCACAATGTACTCAGTGTCAGGGAAAGAGTTTAGACTTCCTTCACTTACTAGGTCTGACAGCTTGAGTTTGACTTGAGATCACTCTGCAAAGCTGGTCAGTTTGCGGAGGCTTTCCCAGAAGGAATTGGTTAATGTAGGAAGGAAGGTTGCAGTGCCTTAACTTGCATCCTCTTCCAGTCCTCTGTGTATGAGTTTTTTAGCTTCCTCGCCTCACTCAGTAACTAGTTTGGAAAGTTCAGAAAAGAGGGGTGTAGTCATCAAGTAAAGGCTTGTGAGGAGTTTGCTTTAGTGGTATAGTAGATTGTGCTTATGAGCAACCTTTCATTTGCCAACAAAATGTTGCTGTTATTGAAAACTTGCTGATAAGCAGAAGACAGATTTACAAGACAGGAGCCAGGGAGGAAAGCACTGGGACGTGCCTTTTCTGGATGTAGCTGTGCATACCTGACTGCCAGGGTTGCTGCAGTCTGGATGTTGGTGCCTTCTATGGGGAACAGAATTGCTGGAGACCCATATCTCTCCTTACACACTCTTCAAGGGTTGGGGCTCAGCACATCACAGTGCTTTTTTCCTGCTCTGCAGTCCCGTGGCAGGACATGGAGAGAGCTACTATGCCAGCCTGACATCTGGGATACAGTTCCCCTCCCTGCTGCTGGCCTGCCCACAGCCCTCTCTACCCAGCCACAGCCCCTTACCACCTGTGCACTCCATCTGTACAGAGCTGACTGCTGGGTTGCAGCCCCAGAATGAAGCACTGGGATGGGCTGAGTGCCTATAGCAGGTTGGTTTGTGATGCTGCAAGCAGGGAAGGCTTGTTCCCCCACTTCCTTTCCTGGCTATAACCTTGCAAGTCTGCCCACGGTGGGGCCTTTCTTTAAAATAAGGGGTGGGTGGGTGTGCGCATCATAATAAGCAGTGTCCTGTTGCCAGTATCTGAATGCCATTAACATTGATGTTAATGAGAATGGAATTGGCAACAATTTTCTGGGGAGCATTAACTGGAAGTTACTAACACTGGGATTGCTATTAAATGGCATCTAATGTAGACCGCCTTGTGAGTCACTTCTAAATTTGACCTTTGTACCCAACTATAAGTGGAAGAGAAGCTAGTTGGTAACTCTCACTGGGGCAACCAGGAAAAAAAGTATAATATGTTTATATTAGCTACTGAATTGACCATGTTCTCTGGGTAGAATCTAATGTCATTTTATTCCTGATAATAAGTGGCTATATGGCATTTGGGAGAAACTATGGAAGTATATTGTGCTTCCCAGAGCAGTTTGGACACTTGCGATTTTGAATATTCACCAGATTACTGGCTGCAGACAGCTCTCCGGGCAGCAGTGGGGTATAGACCCAGCTAAGCCTTATGTTCAGGCAGCATTCCATCTCCTTTGCAAACTAGAGCAGTACAAGGGGAAGAAGCCTAAGTTACAGGTTATACAGGCCTGGACGCAGGAATTTCTGTAATGAGGTGCTTCCTTTTTTTTGGAAATATGGGCCATCAACCTCCACAGTGTGCCCTGCCCTTTTCCCCCAACCTCATTTCACCAGCTGGAACCCCTTTGGGATGATCGGGTGGAGGGAAGTTGCCTGCTTGCCCCCCAGCTAGTGCAGCCCCTGCTGCAGCCAGTCCCTGGGCAGCCACCTCTCAAACCCCCTGGCTTCTGCACATACACACCCCATAACAGTCCCCTGCCCTGAGCCGCTGCTTACCCGCACTGAGCCCTCTGCCCTGACTCCTGTGCCCAACCCCACCCTCACACACCCTGAAGGGAGCACACTGAAGGACCTGAGCAATTCTGGGTAAATCTTCTAGTCATATTACAAAGGTGATTTCCAAAGGAAAAAAAATGTGTTTATGATAAATAATTATTTCAATGGGGCTTTTTGTGCGTAAAGTTTTAAGCATGTGTATGAATGTTTACAGTATCCGGGACTAAGATTGTATTTAATTTTTCTCTGACAATCTTTGTCACTTAGCTGAAAAAGTAACTTTTTTTTTTTTTAACAAAGCTTTTAACTTTGTAAATTACTTAAGAGCAAGTTTGATTTCAAACCCAGGAGTATAACCTAGTGAAAATTGTTCATCTTTCTTTACTAGTGGAAATTTCGTATATTGGAAGGTGAAGTTGACTGCAGATATGTGGTTTACAAGTTTTGTGGTCGTGAGCTTATGCATCTTCATATCATCAGCATAAGTGATTTAAGTGTGAATTTTTTGAGATTTTTTTCTGTGTAAGATTTCTGCTATCTAGGAAACAAATAGAAACTACCACTTCAGCTAGTTAAGACTGTTATGGTAAGAAGATTAAAAATTGATGACAAAATCTGATTTAGATTTTTAAAAAACTAATAAGATTATCGGTCCTGCAATCAGCAGAAATCTATTTTGAGAGAGCCTTGAAAGCCTATTTTAACACACAAATAAAACAGGATACTCTTTTCTGTGCGTCCACTTCAGAACTTTAGGAAAACTTGAACATTTTAATTGTAATTTAATGGAAAATACTTCGCGGATTTGCAAATGTTCTTATTACCTAATTGTTAAAGGGGAACTTATTTTCATATTGATACTACACAATAACTTGTTTCCAAATCAGGCACGGTACTAGTTACCTGTAGAATGAGGAACTTGGCATACAAAAATAAAACTCTTTTCTGAGTAGTAAAACTATAAAATGTATTTATTTAAACAAGATTGCAGGGGATGTAGAGTCAATGCAGTATGGCTAGCAGTTGTGTGTTTGTATCAAATCTTATGGGGAGCCTGAGAACAGGTCTGATGATCTGCATCTGGTTGTTAAGAAAAGGCATCCAAGGTGTCTTACTGCCCTCAGACTGGGTCTTAACCAGTGTTCCCGGTGAGCTGAGCACTTGAGTGGCTGGTCAGGAGAGATTCACATGTCACCCAGCTGATTGGTAGAGCACCTACAGCCATCCACAGTGACTAACATGTGTTTCTATCTGTGGTGCATATCCATGCATGCCTTAGCGCGCGCACAGAATTTATTCTGCCCCAAATGTAAAAAATTAGAGGGAACACTGGTCTTAACATCTGCAGGGTGTTCTGCTAAAACCTACCATGTCTTACACCATGGTCAGTGATGGTTTTTAACTTTTTCCCTCATGGACTGATTCCCTATGTATCTTAGATACATCCAACCTCAATAAAATTGGAGCCCTTATGTTCAATCACTCAGTTATTCTTTATTTCCCATAGTACATTTGCAATTAAATACGTGTTCATTTTGGCTAAGATCGATATCCTCTTAGGCCGATTGATAAATTGCAGTTAAACTCAGACAATTAACTTGAAATTAAAACTTATTTATCATGATTAATTTTACTGTTAAACAGAATGCAAATTGAAATGTATTCAATATTTTGGAAGTTTTTCTAGGTTTTTGAATACGCTGATTTCCGTTACAATACAGAACACAAAGTGTATAGCGCTTACTTTATTATTTTTGATTGCAAACATTTGCACTGAAAAAATGATAAAAGAAATAGCATTTTGCAGTACACCTCACTGAAGTACTGTAACATCAACAAAGGATCCTGTGGCACCTTATAGACTAACAGAAAAGTTTTGAGCATGAGCTTTCGTGAGCACAGACTCACTTCATCAGATGCTGGTCTTGGAAATCTGCAGGGCCAGGTATATTGCTTTGGCTTATTTATACCTGGCCCTGCAGATTTCCAAGACCAGCATCTGATGAAGTGAGTCTGTGCTCACGAAAGCTCATGCTCAAAACTTTTCTGTTAGTCTATAAGGTGCCACAGGACCCTTCGTTGCTGTTACAGATCCAGACTAACACGGCTACCCCTCCGATACTTGAAGTACTGTAGTGCAATCTCTATTGTGAAGGTTCTCTACAAATGTAGATGATTTTTTTGTTACATAAACTGCACTTAAGAACAGAACGATGTAAAATTTTGGAGCCCACAGGTCCACTCAGTCCTGCTGCTTAAATATACAAGTTTGTTTGTTTACATTTGCAGGAGGTAATGCTGCCCACTTTTTGTTTAAAATGTCCTGAAAGTGGCAATAGGCATTCCCCTGGCGCTGTGATAGACGTTGTGTTTTCTACCTTTGGCATGTAAAATATCTAAAAATAGTTAAATAAATGACTTTCTGTTATTGTTTAACAGTTCAACTAATTGTGATTAATTTTTTAATCACTTGACAGCCCTAAATTAAATTTCCCTAAAATTCCTACTTTTGTGGTACCTCACTTTGCCTTTTCCCATCACATACCACTCTTCTTTACTAACAGCAACGAAGGGTCCTGTGGCACCTTATAGACTAACAGAAAAGCTTTGAGCATGAGCTTTCGTGAGCACAGACTCACTGTAATACCTTGTTACTTAAGGTCAATTAAAGGCAACTTACCTGGTAACTACAGACATCAACATTATAGGCGTAGGCCTTAGTTATAGAAAGCTAATTGTGGTACAGTCTTGAATCCTTTAGGCCCTTGTTTTACAGCCTTATGATTTATGAAGGGCTCTTACCTCTGTGCCTGTATTGGGTAGCACTGGAAACAATGCAACTTCGTATTGCATGAGAATGAGGAAGTGAGAGGCCTGACCAGCACTCTGTGTAAAGTCATTTTTCTGTCTTAGTTTCTTGCATAATTCTTTGAATCTGCTACATAATTGTTTCCCCAAATCTAAATATTCATTATGCAGTACAGAACCTTTGACTACCTGAAAATGTGGAGGCAGAGTAGAATTAAATTTAGCATCAAATAAAAGAAGCTACTGTGCTGAATAGGGCTGAGTATGGAGTGGAAGAGAACTGGGGTTCAGCTAGGGAGGCTTGCACCATCACTTGAGGGATCTTTTAAAGAATTTGGGTCAAATGTGCCGCATAGATTGTAGGGCCTTGCATAAATACTGCATTGTTTAGCCTGGAGCAGTACACTGGGAGAGGTCTCATTGCCACTTTTGTTCACAATGTACACGAACAAATGCAATCTGGAATGGGGAAATACAGGAAATCCCCAACTTAGGAATAGGTTGTGTTCCAAAAGTTCGTTTGCAGGTCAGTTGTCTGGAACTTGGAACATACTTTCCCATAGAAATAATGTCTTAAAGGGTAGTTAGATTCCCAGGCTAGTCCACAAAAGCCTATTTAAGCCATAAGAGAGCTGAAATACTGTATAATAGCAATGAAAAATGATTATAATAGCAATAAAAACTATTTCTCCTTTGAGTGCTGGTGCTTGAAAAAAGGCGGGTTTAATTAGAGGAGTATGAAGAGGTTGGTGGAGGTTCTGAAGGGGACTTCTGGTCATCCCCCAGCTACACACAAATGTACATTTCCCCGCCCCCCGGCTGGCTCTGCTGGCTCCTGCTGCCAGCTGCATTCTCTGGGCACTGACCCCCACTATCCCCCTGCAGGCTGCATGCAGTATGCACTCACCAGGAGGCGGTGAGTGGTGCAGCTGAGCTCTGAAGGAGCAGGTGGTGGCTGTGCAGCCATCAGCTAGAAAGAAGTTGTGGTTTTGCCGCACCACTTCTCTCCTGCCTCTGGCTGTGAAATTGCCCGATGCTCCTCTGGAGTCCTTCGGCCAGCACTTGTGCTGCTCATCACCCGGGCTCCCTCTCATTTTTTTCCATCTATGGGCTGAATAAATTCTGTGGACCAAGGCATGTGTGGATGTGCACCATCAGTAGAAACATATGTGCTGCTGGCTGTGGGTGCTTGGGATGCTCTGCTAATGAGCTGGGCGGCACGTGAATTTCTCCTGTGTGGCTGCCCAGCTGCTCATCTTACAGGTGTTAAGAAGCACACAGGATCTTTTCAGAGGGATAAGGAAAGAATGCAGTGTTTACTGGGAATGTGGCATACTCACAGTATATGCATATAAGGTACTTCATGTGGTGGTTTATAGTTACCAAAAGCTGCTCACTCTAATATACTGGCCAGATGGATTAGATGTGGGCGTGGAGCCAGGTTCTGTTGAGATGTGAGTTTGGAGCCAGGTTCTGTTGGTCCGGATCAATGCTCCGATGTTGACAAGGCGAGAAGAACCCGGCTCTGTGGTGGTGCACACATCTTCCATAGCTTTTAGTCCATAGTTTTGGTTCTGTCCCACTGCCCCAGGCACGATGAGTCACCAGTCAATGGTAGATGGGTTTGATCCTTTCCCACTGCCCAGATTTCTGTGTAACTCATCTCTTCCAGGTGGGTCATTGCTGCAGAATCCAGTTCCCATTGTTCTTCAGCCACCAGGTCTTTGTCCAGACAGGCTGGCTCCATAGGCTAATTTAGTAAACATCCACATCACACTTCCAGATACATCTCTCACACAGTCATCTGCACACAGTGGTTTACAGGCTAATACAGCAGACCATATCCTTCAAAATGGAGTCTTAGGTACAATATGGCATTTCATACAAAGTGTCTATGAATCCTGTCGAGATACAGGGAAATATATAGTAATGCAAGTTTCTATTAAAATATATGTATCTATTTAGGGTTGCTACCCAGGGAACACTGTTCATCACCACCTGTGCCTCTAGCCTACTCCCCTAAGGCCAGGACCATCCTTACCCATATACAGAATATGCAGCACAGCTGCGTAGGGCATCTGAAAATTTGGGGCATCAGCGAATCCACTCATGAGTTTGCTGTGCTTCCTCCTGAGAGGATCTGGTTAACTCAAAAGTGAAGAAGCCTGCCAGACCTATGAGCAGAACTTTGAACCTGTGAAAGAGCCAGTCAAGTGATAATGAAGCCATGTAACAGGCATTTGCCAACCCGGGTATATACTGTCCGTTTCTGAATTTACTGTGTTAGTCTACAGGACCTTAATTTAAAATGTGCTTTAAAAATATTTCGTTAGTGTGCTGCTGATTATTATTAGATCACATCTCTAAAAACTCATCTTTCTCCCGCCTGCCTCTGGGCTGCAGTTGCACATAGGGACACCAGTTTAAAAGTACTGTGCAGGACCCCATAAATCTGAAGGACAGCCCTGCCAGAGGCTGCAAGTGAGCTTTGGTTTGTATGAAGTTGTAACTCAGGAAGTGCCTGTACTATTCCTATTTTACACGCTAGGAACTGAGAGACAGACTGCTGAGTGACTTGCAGAAGGTTGCACAGGAAACTGTGAATCTGAGTCCTCATGCCCAAACTACGTGGACCATTCTTCTCTTCTGCCTTTCTGAACAGAGTGAATATATTGCAGTCTGGGCCTTCCATTTGAGAACAGAGATGACGTGAATGGCTTGCAAAAAGTCTGTTATTTTTGTGTGATTTCCTTTGTTTCTAGGTAAAATCTCAGACTGAGATGAGGAAAACTCCAGTGTCTGAAGCCAGAAAAACTCCGGTAACTCAGACTCCAAGCCAGGCAAGCAATTCCCAGTTCATCCCCATTCATCACCCAGGAGCCTTCCCTCCTCTTCCCAGTCGACCAGGTAAATCAGCTGATTCTCATGGGGACCAGCACTTAATACTGACTGCATAGAAAATCCTGTGATGAAAGATATATTGAAGCATCTCTCAAGGCAGCAACAGTTTTTCAATAACATTATCATTTTAGGTTATGGACCTGATGTAAAACATAATAACCAGAGCTTCAAGTTGCACTGAAAAGAGATGTTAGACTATATGTTGGAACTATGTTCCATGCCATAATGACTGTATGGATTACGTGCAAATGTAGCACATCACTTAGGTTTTGCTGTTTGAAGAACCAACTTCTAACTTTTTAACAGGAAACTGCTTTACTCTGCAGATAGCATATTCTGTTATGACAGAGTGTAACAGGATTTTAAGCAAAACTGCTTCACTTAGGAGTAAAGTATTCAAAAGATGGGCCAGGGAGTTTAAATTCATAACTTTGTTAAATAGTTAAAATTATGGAAACAATTGAAACACTGGATTTATGGCTCATTACAAAATCTGTAGCCCTCCTTTGTCCTGCAGTTACAGAAATATTAACACCTACTTCATCTTGAATGGTGACTTAGAACACATTAGTTCCTTATGCTAACAATTTATTCCACTTCATATTTAGCTGTGACACCTTGAATGCTTTTTCTAGACCTTGTGAAGATCTCTTTGTAAGCTTGAAATCCTCTCTTTCTCCAGTAGATTTGATCTGATAAGATATTACTTGATCCGCCTTTTCTCTGTGCACCTCTTTTGTTACTTCTTCTGTTGCTCCTATTAATGATGTGATTACCCCTCCTCCCCTTTTTTTCTTTTTCCTTCCCTCCCCTGCCTGCTACATACTCTGTGGCTGCTGCTTATGTACTCCAATCTGAAGAAGTGGGCCTTACCCACGGAAGTTCATTACCTAATCAATTTGTTATCCTTTAAAGTGGTACAGGACTGCATGGGGCTTTTTTTGGTTTGTTTTTGGGGTTATTGTGGTGGTTGTTTTTTTTAAAGTAGCCAGAAGGGTAGATCAGAAAGTCAGAAGTAGAACTTCCCTATAAAATTATCAAATCCCTTTCCCTGATTTTTGAAAGGTGATTGAATATCATTTGGGGAAAGCATGATGTCAAATGTGGAATTACAGTTTAAATTTGATGGCTTTATGGCTGAAACACAGAAACTGGAGATCCATCGTTCACGTCCTGCATTGCTTAAGGTGTGTGGCTCCCTGATGGCTAACAGTTTGCTTTGTTTTCTAGGGTTCCCACCTCCAGCATATGTAATACCTCCTTCTGTGGCTTTCTCCATGAGCTCGGGTTACACCTTCCCAGGTGGAGTTTCTGTTCCAGGAACCTTTCTTCAGCCTACTGCTCACTCCTCTGCAGGAAACCAGGTGCAAGGTGGGAAACAGTCCCACATTCCTTACAGCCAGCAGCGGCCCTCTGGACCAGGGCCAATGAACCAGGGACCTCAACAGACAGCACCACCTTCCCAGCAACCCCTTACATCCTTACCAGCTCAGGCAACAGCACAGTCGGCAAGCCAGTTACAGGTCCAAGCTCTGGCCCAGCAACAACAGTCCCCTACAAAAGCTGTGCAGGCCTTAGGGAAGAGCCCACCCCATCACTCTGGATTCCAGCAGGTAAACTTAAAATATAAGAGCTAGAGAATTCCTCAAAGATCCCTAAAAGGGAAGGCTGCTATGGGAAATACTTTTGAAAATGGGAGCACAAATCTCACTGAAGTCAATAGGACTTGTGCTCCAAAGTCACTTAGATCGTTTGAAATCCCCACCTTTAGCTGCATAATTGGAGATTTAGGGCTGTGGACTCTTAATTTTTGAAAATTTTGGCCAGTATAGCATGGCCAAAGTGCACAGGAGAGCATGGCTTGGTGCTGTGGACTGGCTCTGTAATTTGAAATAGCCGTTGAGTTCTGCAATGTCTCCTATGGCAGATGATGTACGCTCCCTTCTGCGTATGTGCGCAGAAGGCTACAAGGTGGTTTTGTTGACTCCGCTCCTTATGCCCCAGGCACATCAGTTGAGGTCTGTGACGTCTTCAAACTGAAATGAGGTTGACGTTTCTCAGGTGTTACCTCAGAGCTTGCGTTGGGAGGGTGAAGTGAATGCTCACTGCAGTTCTGAACTTTGGTGAATAAGAAATGCGTGCCGTGCTCTGGACTTTATAATAGATCTGTAACTGACCAGCTGCTGTGGTCACCAGGTCTGGAAGTCTGAATCAAACAGTTAGTTGTTTGGTTAACATTTATGTTAGTAGTCTGTTGTTCATGCTGTGTGGTAAAAGTGTGCATCTCTCTTAGTATCCCCAGGCAGACTCATCAAAGCAGCTCTGGAATCCTCCTCAAGTGCAAGGCCCACTGGGAAAGATCATGCCTGTAAAGCAGCCCTATTATCTTCAAGCCCAGGACCCCCTAAAACTGTTTGAACAGTCATTACAGCCTCCTGTGATGCAGCAGCAGCAGCCTCTGGAGAAGAAAATGAAGCCTTTCCCCATGGAGCCATATAACCATAACCCCTCAGAAGTCAAGGTGCCAGAATTTTACTGGGACTCCTCTTACGGCATGGCTGATAATAGAGTAGTGATGGCACAACAAGCTAACATGGATCGCAGGGGGAAGCGACCGCAAGGAGTCTTCCGCCCAGAGCAAGACACTGTGTCCAGGATGGCTTTTGAGGTAAACATGTCATTTTGTTAAGTGGTGAAGATCATCAGTACTGATGTTCCTAAATGGGAAACTCTAATTGCTGGCTATATCTCTAGCAAGAAATGCCTAAATGCGGGCCTGTTTCTTGCCCATGCCCCAACAGGGATAACAAAGTATTGTATTGCCTTCTGGAGAGTGGTTTGCTTGTGATTCCAGCCACCACCACTGGATTTCCACTCATTTGGTCTCATTTATGTGGGAGCATAGTCTTGGAGAAACCTGATACTGGGTACTGTCAGTTGCATTCAGTATAGAAGTGATATTAACCTCTGCACCAAAGCCAGAGCTGCTGCTTGATAGAAAATGGAAAATTCATGCCATGTTCTGATTTTGGTGATTTTTCCCCTCCCTCCCGAAAGGAACCCAATTAGTGATTGACCAGGTTAAGCTCCTATTGTATAGGACCAGAGAACAAAAGCATGTTCGAACAATTGCAATTTAATTACTGTCTTCTAAACAAGTTGCTAACCTGCTCTTGAGATATTTGGTGCATTGACTCATCAACACATCCAAGCTAGACTGGAAATTTACCAAAAAAAAAAAAAAAAAAAAGTCCCCTACCTCTGTTTCCTGTTAAATTTCCCCTGATCAGAAATGGGTGAGCTGCTTACCTGGTCCACTGCTTTGACAACCTCATTCTTTGCATCTGCTTGTCCAATGGTGCCTCATATTGTTAAAATATTTGTGGTTGATTTCTGTTCTTTTAGCCCTTCTGAAGAGAAGTCTTGGCTGCAGATGCCTTTTGGTACTGGTTACAAGGAAACTGGGGCAGGAACAGGGTTTCCATTTTGTAACCTGGAGGCCCGGTGCACTTGCTTGAGTACACTGAAGATTAAGAGGTCAGATCAGTTCCTTAAGGGAGAAAAGCTAGACTGCTTCATGCCCTAATGTCGGGTTATGTTTTTAGATGAAACAGTGCCAGTGTCGTGATCTCCTTACCCCATCCATGGATTTCATCCATTCTGCAACTTTTGACTTGGCTTCTTGAAGCATGAGCAGACACTGTGCCACACAGCCCACCTGTGGCTGATTTAATGCTTATACACAGAATATGAGATGGCAAATTTTGTCCTCTTCCCCCTTTCCCAGGTAGGGAAACCTCCCTTTGCCTAGTGGGGCATTCACTTGTGGACCGTAAGAGTGAGGGTCATTAAAAATGGCGCTGTTTTTCTCATGTGAACTTCATTTTGCCACTTAAAATACTATGAAAATGTGATTTGCTT
This sequence comes from Carettochelys insculpta, assembly GCF_033958435.1. Classification (NCBI taxonomy): domain Eukaryota; kingdom Metazoa; phylum Chordata; order Testudines; family Carettochelyidae; genus Carettochelys; species Carettochelys insculpta. The sequence goes on along the minus strand of NC_134145.1, from coordinate 56,564,929 downwards.
ACAATTGAACAAAAAAAAACAAAACCTTGGAGGCTAGCTATACTGCATGGGGGAAACAGTGATTTTTCTTGTCAGAAAACCAGACTTCAGATCCAGGTTTCCTTGCCTTACAAAATGAGGAATTCATCCATTAGTTTGTAGGTTACTAATGTAACAGGGAGCACTTCTCCAAATGAGTTACCAGTCTCTTGGACTGAAAACTTCAACTTGATGGGAAGCTGCATCATTCTGCTGACTACACATGAGGCCAAGATAACTTGTTTTGTTTTCAGTTTAGCAGTCTGTTTCTATACCTCTTCCTTGTTTTTCTGCTTACCTTATGTTGTCCTTGAATGGTCTTGTGCTGCTTTTGCATGCTGCCTTTTTAACCGCTTTATAATATTCCCCTCTGCTGGACACTGTTCTGCCTTGCCTTATTTGCGAAAACGAGAAGTCCTGTGACGCCTTTATAAGCTAACAGGTTTTTGGAGCGTAAGCTTTTATAGGCAAAGACCCATTTCATTAGGTGCATGTAATGCACCTGACAGGGTGGGTTTTTGCCCATGAAAGCTTATGCTTCAAAAAATGTTAGTCTATAAGATGCCACAGGACTTCTTGTTTTTGCAGATACAAACTAACACAGCTACCCCTCTGATACTTGCCTTATTAGTGGTTGTCATGGCCTCTCACCTTTCTGTGGCTTCCCTTTTCACTCCTATTCTTGCTTTTTGCTTTCCCCTTCTTTGGCTGCATCTGACTGTGCTCCTTTCTGTCATTAGGACCCCAAGAGCTCCCCTCTGCTTCCCCCGGACCTGTTAAAGAGTCTGGCTGCCTTGGAGGAGGAGGAAGAGCTGATTTTCTCTAATCCTCCTGATCTTTACCCAGCTCTGCTGGGGCCTCTCGCCTCTCTTCCTGGACGAAGCCTTTTTGTATGTATTTGACTTAATTGTGCTGCTGCTCATTCTAATTCTGACCTCTCTTTTCTGGGAAGTTGTAAGATGTGTGAAATTTTGTGTACCCTTATTGAGTCAGTCTGTGAATGGGAGTTAAACAAGTGGATGGCTCAATAGCTCAGAATAATTGAGAGAGTGAGTTATAAAGAATAGAATAGCTATTGACTCAATACTTGGACTCTTGGTTTGTTTAGAAATCAAAGTAATTGTTTTGTTTCAAAGTGTAAAATCCACCAGCAAATCGTCGATGCAGCATCTATAAAACTATGCCTTCGACGTTGGAATTCGCTTGGTCATTCACAGGAGTCTGTTTTATCCATGTGCAAAATCATATTGTTTTCATCTATTCTGTATGTTACTTAATATGAAAAAATTAATCCCTTAAAATGCAGCAGGATCACAAAAGAAAAAAAATAACATTTTTGAAAAAAATTGGAAGTCAAATATTAATCTCATCGATGACAGTAATGTTTGGCAATGTGGGAAATCTTACTTGTTACGTTGTACTAGCGTACCAGAGCCAACATCGTTGACAGTGAGCAGCAGGTGAACCATGGAAACTGCTGAATGTTGTGAAATAGTAACAAAATGCCAATTAAAACACAGCATTTCATATTTTATTATGGCAACTGTGGTTTGAAGTTGTAATTGATTAGTTAAATGCCCCATGGAATAACTTGTAACAGTATTGAAGTCTTGGTAATAGTTAGATTTATAAAATGAAGAGGGACTTTTGAATGCATCAAGAGCCTCTGATTCATATATATAACATACAATCAAACAAAAATCTAAACCAATTTCTTCCTCCCCCACATTATTCAAGCTTCCCCCTTCCCCAGTAGTCAAAGTAATCTTTGCTGAGAAGAGGGAGGGATGCCAACTTTGTTCTTGTGCTGGTTGAGTGGTGTGTAATTGTCATGTTTTGGCATTTTTCTGAGTTATAAAACATTTTCCAAGTATCGAGTTGACAGCCTGGCAAAGCCCAATAAGCTAGCGTTCCCTTACTAGGAAACTGGGAGGGGAACTCCAAGTCAGCCAACAGAATCAAACACAGGAGTTCCTGATACAAAGGCTTAAATTCCAGGGAAGGACTACAATACAAGGTACAACTAGTTAATCCAAAGGCTTTCACCTATGACCAAAAATATAATAGCCGTACTGAGGTGGTATGAGCTTAACGGGGCACATCATGCCAAAATGCCTTGTGAGGTGCATTATTACTCCTCAGTGCTAGTACTTAGGTAGGGCAGAAGAGTGGGAAACCAGTGGGGGCTGATTTGAAGGGTATAAAGTTAAAAATGACAGGAGATGCTTTGCTGGCTGCCATCTGTGGAGGATGACTGCTGGAATTGTGTTGGCTCTCCTTGTTTCTAGCTGCTAAACTGCTTTATAATAAGCTTCAATACATAGAGAACATGCTGAACATAATTCAAATAATTCCTGTGGTTTCCAAAGGGGTGTTACGTGATTGTGTGTGGGAGGGGAGTTGGCCCAGATCATTGACTGGTAGGTGAGTGGCCTTTAAAATGGTTCCCTACCTACAGAGGTTCCCTGCCATCATATAAATTGGTCAGTTCTTCCTCCTTACCCCATGTGACAAGGGCAAGAGAACACTTGACATTAAAGGAGTCTTTTAAAACCAGTTAAAGAAAAGCACACCCCACACAGCAGTCAGCCTGCATGGTTCTTTAAAAGAGCTGAATTATCTTGTGGTGATGTACGTATCTGGTGTAGCTGCAGTAAAGAGAACAGCTTGTGCCAGTAGGTGAATTGATCATTAGTGCATTTCAATCCACATCTGTAGCTGCAAAAATGAGCCACAGATATCTGTGTTGATATCCACAGGTAAAAAAGCGGTTACCCACCAATTTGCAGGGCTCTACTGATCATTTGCAATAGTCTGCATAAAACTCTTCCTTTCTTCAGCAATGTATAATATTGCACAGTTAGCTGGGTTCTTTTTTGGTGCAGGGAATTGCCTTCCTCTGAGGTACGAGTTACATAGAAAGGTCAAATGCAAGATGCGAAACAAATGGCCTTACTCCAGCATGGCAGATCATACAATGAGTTTGTTAGCAATTTCATCTCAAACTCAGTATAGTTGCCAGTGCTGATGCATTAATTGGATATCAGTTAATGTGGTGATGGGTTCTCTATTTTTGCTTCATCCCAATATTAGAAAATAACCTATGAAATTTTTTTGGTAAACAACTTGCTTTAAAGTATTCCGGTGATTTTAAACAACTTGTCCTTAGTAATGTGCTTTCTCCCTGTCACTACAATAAACATCTGATATCTTTTTCCCTTTTTGATCTCTGAAGAAGTCCCTACTGGAAAAACCATCAGAGTTGATGTCTCAGTCATCGTCTTTCCTGTCCCTGACTGGCTTCTCCCTAAATCAGGTATGTGCCCACCAAGAATTCTTAGCTTTTCAGAATGGGGAAACTTCCATTCACAGTTCTGGTCATGTTATAGAATCAGGGCCGTTACACCAGTTCTAAAAATTTATGCAAGCTAGAAGGTAATTCCTAGCTGGAATCTTAACTCCTTGTGAGCAGATTTTTGTCTTTCCATGCTAACCTATTATACGCTCTGGTCCCCTTGTCTCATTTGTTTGTTCTTCTTTTGTCTCCTCTTAGGGTCTAATTCTGCAGACTAACAATCAAAATTCCCATTGACTTCACTGGGGCCCCAGGATTGCCATTAGTGTGTTTTATCTGTTCCTCTATTTGTCTTCCGTTGCTGTCATGTTTCCTAGATAAGGACTATGAGAACAATCTATTGTCCAATTACAGACCTTGTTAGAATTTTATGGTAGAGCTCGGAATACAGATTTAGGAACTGATAGGAGTTTATATAAGTAAAATGATTATAAATGGGATGGGGCAAGGAGGAATAAAAACAGAATTCATTAACACAGGTTCTTTCCACAGCCTGAATGTTTCAAACAAGTCTGGTGCTTGGATTAAACTCACTCTCTTTCATATTGCAGGAAAGATATCCCAACAGCAGCATGTTCAATGAGGTATATGGGAAAAATCTTAATACCAGCACAAAAGCAGAGGTCACTCCTTCAATGGGCCATCAGGAGACATCGCTATATTCTCTCTTTGAAGGAACGCCTTGGTCTCCATCCCTTCCAGCAAGCTCAGGTAATAATCATGATACAGTTGCTTTCCTGCACTGTAGTTCAGAAGGCTGCACAGAAGCTATTTCTGTACCTATTAAGATATATTACCTGCTAAAGTTGAACTGCCAACCAAAAAACATTCAATTTGCTGCTTTCTGTATAATATATAAAGAAGAGCTGAAAGTCTCTTTCTGCTTGTTGGCTGCAGAAATATAGTATCTTTTGAATCCTGTTTTTTAATAGAAGGCTATAAATGCCAGATAATTACAGGGTTCTGCCATTACAAGAGAGAGAACCCAAGCAACTGAGTGGGGTGAGAAATCAGTCCATTTTCCAAGCTATGTTACTGACACGTACTTAACTCAAACTTCTGACAAACATTTGAGAGAAACCCACTGATTCAACACAGCTGTTGCTGCTATCCTAGTCCTCGAAGAAACTCTTTAGACAAATCAGGGAAGACTACATTTCATGGTCCTGGTGTTTCAAAAGTAACAAAAATAGGATGTCAAGTATCGGAGGGGTAGCCGTGTTAGTCTGGATCTGTAACAACAACAAAGGGTCCTGTGGCACCTTATAGACTAACAGAAAAGTTTTGAGCATGAGCTTTCATGAGCACAGACTCATTTCATCACATGCTGGTCATGGTAATCTTCAGGGCCAGGTATAAATAAGCCAGAGCAAGGCTGGGGATAACAAGGTTAGCTCAGTCAGGAAGGGTGAGGCTTACTACCAGCAGTTGATCTGGAGGTGTGAACACCAAGGGAGGGGAAGCTGCATTTGTATTTAGCCAGCCATTCACAGTCTTTGTTTAAGCCTGAGCTGAGGGTGTCGAATTTGCAGATGAACTGTAGGTCAGCAATTTCTCTTTGGAGTCTGGGCCTGAAATTTCTTTGCTGTAGGATAGCTAGTTTTAAATCTGCTACTGTGTGGCCTGGGAGATTGAAGTGCTCTCCTATGGGTTTTTGTATATTGCCATTTCTGATTTGTGTGCGTTTATTCTTTTACGTAGAGACTGTCCAGTTTGTCCGATGTATATAGCAGAGGGGCATTGCTGGCACATGATGATGGCATAAATTATATTGGTAGATGTGCAGCTGAATGAACCTACGATGGTGCGGCTGATCTGGTTAGGTCCTGTAATGGTGCTGCTGGTGTAGATATGTGGGCAGAGCTGGCAATGAGGTTTGTTGCATGGATGGGTCCTTGAGTTAAAGTGACTGGTGCAGTGTATAGTTGCTGGTTAGGATTTGCTTCAGGTTGGCAGGTTGTCTGTGGGCAAGGACTGGTCTGCCTCCCAAGGCCTGTGAAAGTGGGGGATCATTGTCCAGGATGGGTTGTAAATCCCTGATGATGCACTGTAGAGGTTTTAGCTGAGGACTGTAGGTGATGGCTAGTGGTGTTCTGTTGGTTTCTCTCTTGGGCTTGTCCTGTAGTAAGAGGCTTTGTGGCACACGTCTGGCTCTGTTGATCTGTTTTTTTCACTTCCTCAGGTGGGTATTGCAGTCTCAAGAATGCTTGGTAGAGATCCTGTAGGTGTTTACCTCTGTCGGAGGGGTTGCAGCAAATGTGGTTATATCTTAGTGTTTGGCTGTAGACAATGGATTGTGGGGTGTATCTGGAATGGAAGCTGGAGGCATGAAGGTAGGCGTAGCGGTCAGTGGGTTTACAGTACAGGGTGGTATTGATGTGGCCATCGTGTATTAGCACCGTGGTGTCCAGGAAGTGGATCTCCTGTGTAGACTGTTCCAGGCTGAGGTTGATGTTGGGGTGAAAGTTGTTGAAGTCCCAGTGGAATTCCTCCAGAGTCTCCTTCCCATGGGTCCAGATGATGATGTCATCAATGTAGCGTGAGTAGAGACGAGGTGTGTTAGTGGACGAGAGCTAAGGAAGCGCTGTTTCAGGTCAGCCATGAAAATATTGGCATATTGAGGGGCCATGCAGGTACCCATAGCTGTGCCGCTGATTTGAAAGTATATATTGTCGCCAAATCTGAAATAGTTGTGTGTGAGGATAAAGTTACAGAGCTCAGCCATCAGATGTGCTGTAGCATCATCAGGGATACTGTTCCGGACAGCATTTATTCCATCTTTGTGTGGGACGTTGGTATAGAGAGCCTCTACATTCATGGTGGCTAGGATAGTGTTTTCTGGTAGGTCATCAATGTATTGCAGTTTTCTCAGGAAGTTGGTGGTGTCTCGGAGATAGCTGGGAGTGCTGGTGGCATAGGGTCTGAGAAGAGAGTCCACATAACCAGACAGTCTTTCAGTGAGAGTGCCAATGCCTGAGATGATGGGGCGTCCAGGATTTCCAGGTTTGTGGATCTTGGGTAGTAGGTAGAATAGCCCCGGACGGGGCTCTAGAGGTGTGTTGGTATAAATCTGTTCTTGTGCTTGTGTAGGGAGTGTCCTGAGCAGATGGTGTAGTTTCTTAGTGTATTCCTTGGTGGGATCTGAGGAAAGTAGCCTGTAAAATCTGGTATTGGAGAGTTGTCAGGTAGTCAGACCTGTTCATGATGGCAGTAGCTCCTCCTTTATCTGCCTCTTTGATTATAATGTCAGAGTTGTTTGTGAGGCTGTGGATGGCATTGCGTTCTGCATGACTGAGGTGGTGAGGCAACAGATGATATAAACACACACAAATCAGATATCAGAAATGGCAATATACAAAAACCCATAGGAGAGCACTTCAATCTCGCAGGCCACACAGTAGCAGATTTAAAACTAGCTATCCTACAGCAAAAAAATTTCAGGCCCAGACTCCAAAGAGAAATTGCTGACCTACAATTCATCTGCAAATTCGACACCCTCAGCTCAGGCTTAAACAAAGACTGTGAATGGCTGGCTAAATACAAATGCAGCTTCCCCTCCCTTGGTGTTCACGCCTCCAGATCAGCTGCTGGTGGTAAGCCTCACCCTTCCTGTCTGAGCTAACCTTGTTATCTCCAGCCTTGCTCTGGCTTATTTATACCTGGCCCTGCAGATTTCCAAGACCAGCATGTGATGAAGTGAGTCTGCGCACGAAAGCTCACGCTCAAAACTTTTCTGTTGGTCTGTAAGGTGCCACAGGACCCTTCATTGCTGTTAAAGATAGGATGGAGTGCTGCTTTAATGCATCACAAAGAGGCAGGGAAAAAATGCAACAAACATGTTTTTCCTTCACAGGTCACCTACAGTTAGAGTAGAAAGGGGAGATAAATCAAGAGGCATAGGTAAGGGAATAAAAAAATTGATTTTGGAAGATGGCTAGCTACAACCAGAAGAGAATGCTCTTCAAAAATGGCAGTGAGCACAGGAGAGATTGGTCTATGCAGCAGAACAGATGTGGTGGGTGATAGATGAGAGGTGAAGATAGCGTTTTTTTTCTCACTCTGAAAAGATTCAATTGCAGGGTGGTCTCTGTCCCAATAAGACTTATTGCAAGACCCTCCATTCTGCTTTCTGTCACCCCACTTCTTTATTTAAGAGCGTTCCTTCTGACATGCTGGTCTCTTGCTATCCTTAGGTAACATTCTCTCCTCTACCTGCTCATTTTCCACACTTCATGGACAACCCTTGCTTGGTGTTCAGTGCAAGTCTGAATTCGTTTCAGACTGTCGCAGATTTCTGTAAAAGCCAGACTTTCTAAAGTTGGTGTTTTATCACTTAATGCCAGACGCTTTGCAAAATGATTGAGACACTGGATAAAGGAGATTGGTTTTGTATAAAGCTGATTTGGGTCAAACTACAAAATAGGCACGTTTCAGAGTGTGAACTGCAACCAAAACACACCTGAAATAAGTCTGGAGAACTCAGTTCCGTGGGATAGAAATCCCTGTGAAAAGATCTTGCTAGCAGAGTTCCAGTGTTGTCAAGTAAGTACACAAATGATATGTTCAGTTGGCTATTAAGGTAAAATTATTCTAGTACTGTGATGTGGCATATTCACAGTCTAACTGGCAGATTTCAAAATCCTGAAGTTGTTGTAATTGGGAATAAACTGACCCTGACTGAGTATTGTGCCTGCAGATATTGCAGCAGTTTGGCATTCACACATGCAGAAAACCCTTACCAGTTTTGTCTTGTGTCTATAATGTCCAACAGATCATTCAACACCAGCCAGCCAGTCTCCTCACTCCTCCAACCCTAGCAGTCTACCAAGCTCCCCTCCCACTCATAACCACAATTCGGTTCCCTTCTCCAACTTTGGACCTATTGGGACTCCAGACAACAGGGACAGGAGGATTGCAGACCGTTGGAAAACAGATAAACCAGGTGAGTGCTCGGCTCAGTCCTGGGCCAGGTTGTTCTGATGCTTTGCAATGCCTTTTGGGGACATATTTTAACCAGTCTCTGTTTGCTTTAGCCATGGGAGGATTTGGGCTGGACTATCTCTCAGCAACATCCTCCTCCTCAGAGAGCAGCTGGCACCAGACTAGCACTCCTAGCGGCACCTGGGCAGCGCATGGCCCCTCTATGGAGGATTCCTCTGCAGTGCTCATGGAGAGCCTGAAGGTAAACTGACCTTAAAGAGGAGAAAATAGGTTTTAGTGATACGTGTAATTCCTGTTTCCTAAATGTATGTGTGGTAAGGGAAGGGCTGGGTAGTTATGCTGCAGGCATTCCAAGCACCAGACTGTTAATGTGGTGCTTGCCTGCTCGTGAAAATGGTGCAGCCACACAGCCGCAGCCCACACCTCCATAGCAGTTCAGTACAGACACTGACTGTGCCAAGGGGAGGGGGTCTCCTGTTAGTGTGTGTAACCTGCCTCCCAGAGAGGCAGCAGCTAGGCTGATGGAAGAACTGTTCCACTGACCTAGCACTGTCTACTACTGCAGATTAGGTTTGCTTAACTGTGCTGTTCAGAGGGTGTGGATTTTTTTCCCATCCTTGAGCAAAGTAGATGGCTCAGCCTAGCTAACGTAGCTCAGGCCCTAGTACTATGAGCTGATGCTTTTTCCGCTGAAAAATTCACTAAGGTGGGCAACATGCTAGGTGTGTCCAGCCTGGGTCACTCACACCGTAGAAATCCCTCTTCTCTCCGAAATGTCATGGAACAGGAATAGACTCGATGAACTAGGAGAAACCCAAACCTTAAGTCTGATTTACTGTATCTGTATCTTTAAACAGAAATCTGCTGTATTTCCATTGCTAGTTAGTCTGGGCTGAGTTTTAAGGCAATGGGATTTTGTCTTCAGGGTGACTTGTTTTGTGGGCATACAGGAGAAAAGAAGAGTTAACTAACTAGACTTAGTAACTAATCTGTGACCCAGGCACTTAGAAAAGCATACATTCCAGCGGTGAGCGTGGTATAAATACAGAGGGGAGCAGCAGAAAAGGGTAGTTTTGTCTGTCTGGGAAATGCGTGTGAGAAGGGGCCCCTTCAACAGGTACCAGTACTGACCCTTCCTATTTGCTATCTTTAGTCCATCTGGTCCAGTTCCATGATGCATCCTGGACCGTCAGCCCTGGAGCAACTGTTAATGCAGCAGAAGCAGAAGCAGCAACGTGGACAAGGCCCCATGAATCCACCACACTGAGAATGAGGTGGCAATCCTTGCAAAGAAAGGCTCCATAAACCATGGCATGCTGGGTCTGCAGGACTCGCCCACACAGTCCTGTGCAGGTGGCAGCCCTCTCTTCTGTTCCTTGCTGTCAGGAGGGCGTAAGTGCTCCACCAACCCACTGAGTGTGCACAAAGTGTCTGCAGTGCAGCAAGAAACATCAGGAACTCTCCCATCCCCCCAGGCCCTCTGGAGGGAGAGAGGAACTGCTGTTGTCTCACTCAGTAACGTGATATCACCGCCTCTCACCTTCTCCATCGTGCATGCCCCCAGCCACATGGGAAGTAAAAGCTGAGGATGAAGGGCAGATGGGAGAAGCCAATGAGAACTTCTCGATCCTTTTCCTCTCTTTGGAGAGATAAAATAGGAATCCATTAATGATTGCTTTGCTGACTGAGAATGTAGTTGAAATTATTCCTAAACATCTTTATTATTATCTCAGTAGTAAGATCACACTGAATTCTTCCATACACAACGTGCTTTGTAGTCAGTGTGTAGCAATGAAAGCCCCAGTTGCTGCTCCTGTTAGAGGTAGGTGGTGGCAGAGTGGGGGGGCGGGGTCTATCTCCTGGACTAGTGAAGGAGTTTCATGAAGGAGAGTCTGGCACTTGACACCACTTCATCTTTCACTCAAAGGCTCTGGCCAGCCCTTGCGTGGCTTAGTCTCCAGCGTGAAATGCCCTTTCTGTAGGTGCTGAGGCTACAAGAGGGAACGCGGGGGGCATTGCAGTGCGCTGCTGGGCAAGCAAATAACTGCTACAGGGTTTTAAATTAATGTTTCTGATTCCTGTACATTTTACTGTAGCACAGTGACCAGCCTCTCAAAGGGCAGGCTAGACGGCGCATTCTCAGCCTGGCTCCTTTATGTAGGTAGGTAGGTAGAAGCTTTCAATGTTTTTTGTTTTGTTTTTGTTTTGTTTTGTTTTTTTTTTGGGGTTTTTTTTTTTGTTTGTTTTTTCTTTCTACCCCCACCCTCCCCTCATTGCTGGATGCTAGTAGTTCTGTTCCCAATGTGCAGCATCTGACAAACAAGCAATGGGTCCAGCACGGTGGGGTAAAGAAGACAGCTGGGCAGTGTGGCACATACACAGCCCAACAGGGATATGTCAGCTCCACAGACCCTCACGCAGCTGAGCCCCAGAGTGAAATTCCAGAAACCAGACACACGCGTAACCCCCACACACAAGAAAACATCGCTCCGTTTGCTTCGGAAAAAGAAGGCACAGAAAGGGAAATGCATAATTTGAGTTGCTATTTATTAGGGGGAAAGGAGGACTGAAAAGCTCTTGTAGAAGAGGGGACGGCGTTTCTGTTAGTTTCCCAGACAAGTTACGGAAACAAACTCACTGTCCATTTGCAGTGCTAGCCAGAGGGGCGTTTGTGTGATCATTCAGAACCTCCGAGCTGGAAGTCAGCTGCAGAGCAAAGCACATGCAGGAGCCTCAGTGACACTGGGCGTCTGGGCAGCCCCAATTACTACAAAAAGGGAAGAGGGTATGACTGGCTCCCCCATGCACTAGCAACATTACTGTTGTCTGTTGCAGTTCAAAGAGATTTCCTTTGAAAGCTCTAAAGAGTGAAGCTCCCATCCTCGTGGTGGTGAAACCGTCTGTGCTTCTCTCCAGCGCTCCCAGTTTGTGTGTTTTTGAGCTGTGCACCCAGGCAGCTGCAACATTCCAGGGCTTGAACTGTCACTGACTCTTGCACCCTAGACAAGCTAACCAGGGTCACCATCTCACGCCCAGCAGTTCGAGTCCCAGCCACAGAGTCCCATTTCTGCATGAGAATCTGGTGTTTGGAATGTTTTCTGAATCTTGGGCTGGGATTCCCCATCCCTCTCCCCAGGGTTGGGCATCCCCAACAGAAACTGGTTTGTGTCGTAAGCTTTTTTGTGTTTTTTGTCTGTCTGTGCAAGACCTGCAGCTGCTGAAATCAGCTTTGCCTTTAATTAAACCATGTTCTCTCCACCTAGGCCTGAGCAGCATTTATTTCCCGTCTGAGTGGAAGTTATTTAATTCTTGTTCTGTGGAAAAGGGAGCAAGGTTGATACTCTGGAATATAGTGTTTACGGGATTGAAAGAATAAGGGAGCCAGAGATTCTGATGGACTCGGCATGGCTGACTCAAAAGGCAAACACAGCACAGTGGCTATGAATACTGAACTGAAAATGATTGCTGGGAGTTACTGGTGAAGACGTGAGAATGAATTAACCTTTAATCCATAAGGCTGAATGAAAGACTTAGAGCAGGGGCTCCCAAACGGTGACGTGTGTCACTGGTGGTACAGAGCTTGTTGGAAGTGGCACAGAGTGGTGAGTGGCCTGTTCCTTTTTAAGGGACCCCAGCTGACCCCTGTTCAAGGACATCACCCCTTTCGGGAAACAGGAGGCCAAGGGAGCTGCTGCTAGCTAGGGGAATGGGGTCAGGTGTTAATCGTGTCACAGGCCCAGCCCTGAGCCCTTTAAATTGCTACGAGGCAGGCAGAGGCAGTGTGCTCCAGGTGGCTCCGCCCCATTGTCCTTTCTTCTGACCCCCATTGCAGAGTCTCTCAGCTTCCCTGTCAAGTAGCTGCCAGCTAATGTAAAGCCCAGCTGTTAAGTGACTCTCAGGAGAAGAGGATAATTACAGGAGAACATCACCTCAGGAGAGAGGCTCCCTCTGATGGGAACCAGAAGGGGAGACTGATAGGCTGGAAAATCCCTTACGCCCCAGGAAGCGTTAGCAAGGTGGTAGTGTGAGTCCAGGGCCCAGGTAGGAGAAGACTTGTGTGTATAAAATTTGTGAGGCTGGAATTGCAGTGAGACTGGCACTTCTCTGACTCAGAGAGAACCAATGTAAAACTGGAAACCAAATTCTTGAAATAAGGTAAACCGGATCAACCTTCTCAATGTCTGTCTGTAGCCCTGGATGTCCAGTTAACTCCCCCTCCCCTCTTTGACATAACACATTATCAACACCAAAGCCCTTGTGTGCTCAGCCAGAATCTGTATCCTCAGAGGAACACCATTAGAGCAGAGAAGGAAATGGGTTTCTGTCCACATGAAGCAGAAGGGAAAGTTTTGAAATAGTAAAAAGTTTCATGATAGAACTGAACCCTTTTAAGTGTATAAAACCAAGTGAGAGCCTACCCAAAACTACCAGTGTTTTGGTGGTCAGGGTACTCACCTGGGATGAGGGAGACCCAGGCTCAGGTCCCTAGTTTTTATCTCCTGTGTTGTATGTATAAAGGATGTTTACTGAAGTAGAGACCGGAATCTATCTGTCTCTCACATCTAGGTGAACACCCAAACCACCAGGCTCTCGTAGAGCGTTTCTTTCTGGTTTTATGTCCTGGACCTGAATCCTTCCTGATGAGCTTTTTCAAAACTCTAATACAGTCTTGCAGAAAGTTTTTGGTTTCAAAATAACGTTATTTTGGGGGGGGGAGGGATGTTTTGTCAAACGCCTCACCAATTCTAAACCTCCTGTCCTCTAACCTAACAGCCAGGCTCCCCAGCCAGGCTCCTTTCTCTGACCTCCCACTGGAAGGTCGTTGTCACTCCCTAATTCAGCCTTTAACTGAATTTGTAAATATTCTGGTTGAGCCCAATAAGGCCTACTATAAATGTACACAAAAGGAGAAATTTGTGTGTGGTTCTTTTGAAGGAAGTATGGGGGATCGATTCTGAAGTGTAGGTCCTTTTGCCCACAAGCCATTTCTTCATATACACATCAGGCTGGCATTGACCAAACCATGACTACACAATGGATGTGTGGCCTCAGTTGAAGTCCTAGTGGCAAGGGTGTCTATTTCACCTTTGACAGTACTGTTCTTGTGACAGTAGTAATCTGGGGCCAATTCATAAATGGGCTGTGGAAACAGAATTGTCTTTACCGAGGCTGATCCCTCTAAGTCAGGTTTGATGCAGGTTAGTGGGGCAGTGTGGACAAGCCAGCACTGTGCTGATTTGGTAGCTTCCATGCTTCTGTTTTCAGACATCTTTCGAGAACAGTAATTGACTTGAAAACAAATACCAGTATTTACACTGCTTGGAGTGTGGGGACTTTCCAGAATACACATGTGAGCACATAGAATGAGGAACGCTTTTCCCGTCATCTTCTCATAAAAATATAGGACAGCAGTAGTGTCCACAGCAGTGCAGAGATTGAAAGTCCTTCCCTCTCTTCTGTGCTACCGAAAGGGACAGGATCCCAGAAGAAAAACTGAGAAATCCCAGCTGCTGAGCCGTGAAGGTGAAGCACTGAAACAAGAGCTGTTTTACTGAATGATGGAGGAGCAAAGAAGACAGTCACGTTGGAGGGGGGGGAAAGGGAGAGGTAGGGTTTGTTTTGGTTGCACAAAGGCAAGGATTGCATTCATTGTAGGGTTCCCACAGTTCCCAGTTCCGTGCTGTTTGGTGTTTTTCCTTAAAGCCCCATCTCCCAGAATCCTCTGATAAGCTGTGATTCTGGGCTTTTATTTTAAAAAAAAAGCTTCTAGCCAATATAGTAAACCCTCGATTTAGCTGATTAATGGGGGTGTCGGTTAATGCCAAGCGTCCGTTATATCTGAATCCCTATACTGTATGATGATGCACTGACCTTCCCAACCCATCACTCACTCCTGTCCTCTGCTCCTCCCTCCCCCCTCCTGCCCCATTCTTACCCTCCCACCTCCAGCTCCCTCTCCCAATTACCTGGAGAGGAGCTGAACACCAGCCTGGCTCCTTCTACCTCCTGCAACTCCTCCAGCCCCCGGCTCTGAGCCGCATGCTGGAAGCTAGAGCATGGCTGCCCCAGCAGGCAGCAGCCTCCAACACCATGGATGCTGGTCAGCGCCATTACAGGCAGCGGCGGCCAGGTGCTGACATGCTTCATGCACACGGGGCTGGGGCAGGAGAGCTCAGGCACCCCGCTGCATTGGCCCCTCCAGCCCTGGCGGTCCCAGCCACTCTGGCACATCCTTCAGCCCCAGTGACGGCTCTGGTGAGTCTCCGCCATTTATTTGTGGGGGATGGGTATCTGGCAGTGTCCATTATTTCCAAAGTTGGTTATATCAGGGCCCTTTAAATCAAGGGTTTCCTGTATGGCTGCTGCAATGACCTTGAAACCATGACCCTCACAGACTGAAGTCTAGAAGGAATGAAAAGGCTATGCTGGTGTGAGTTGGGGGAGGGCATAAATCCATAATTTTTAAACACGGGTTTGTCTGCGATACAGTCATTGCAAGAATGGCGAGGAGACGAGGACAGCAGGGGCCACCTGGAGCACACTGCGCCCACCCACCCTCTCAGCATATTGTAATCAAGTGATTGATGTGGCAGGATTAACCTGTCCTGATCACCTTCCATTCTTGCTGGCAGTGCCTTAAATACATCAGAACTGTCCTTGAGAAGAAGTTTCCCAGTTCTTGCCAGCGGCAGAATCGATGTGTGTGAAGAGAGAACTGCTGCCTCCCAAATGATCTAGAAGCACAACTGTTCAGGCGGGGCTGGCTGGTCTCACTGAGCGCTGGTTCACAAACAAAGTGCTAATATCTTTAAGTGCTGGAGCAAACCAAAAGGTGACGCAGAAAATTAAGACTTCTCTTACACACAAGGGTAACATGTCTGTATGGAGTGGCTGAGAGGAGACATCTTAAATGCAGCTGTTGCACATCTTGAGATCTTTAGGCTTCTTGGAAATTAGATGTCGGGGTCTTCACCACCCGTTTTTTGAACAAAAGCAATGGGGAAAATGCCCACTTTCCCCTGGCACTGGCCTTCTAACCACTCTTCATTCACTAGAAGATAAAATTAGAGAGATGTTTCTTACACTGCGGAAATGTTTAAAGCCAATGTGGTTTCTCACCTTGCAAACTAATCAGTGCCTGAGATCACTGTTAAGACCCTCAGCTGGGTGGGTAGATGTGCTGAAAGCCTGACAAAGATGTGGCTAAATAAGGAGCAGAGGAAGCCAGTATAGAGGCTGGACAATTACAGAGGTGCGACTCAGAGCTGGGGCTGGGGTTTGGCGTTGTTGGGGGGCTGGACTGGGCCCTGTGCTGGCTGGGGCAGGGGCTGGATCTAGCTGGGGGGTGGGTCTGGCTCTGTGTGGGTGGGTGGGAGGGAACATGGTAGAACCTTGTGCAAACAAACACAACCAAAATAATATATATGTGATGATACTGTGTTGACAGGCACTGGTGTGAAACTCTGAACATCTTCCAGTTAAAATTAGTAGCAATAGTGAAGTCTCTGACACTCCCTTTCTGAGAAAAGAACGATCTTCAGCATGAAGCTGTGCCCAGAACCAGGCCAAGGCAGTAAGAACAATAAAGGGAAACTTTTAAAAGGCACAAAAGCCTGCTAGCAGCCAAACTTTCTGAATAATTTGATGCCTAATTCCTTCAGAGGCAGTTCTGGGGTAATGGTTGCCCTGCATGAAAGACAATTGATGAATTTAAGGGGCAGAGCCAAACATGGTGTGGCCAGAGCCTGGTGCTCTTAGAGCTGCTTTTGTCTTTGGTTACAACAGAGAGTACAAACCAAAGCACAAAAACCAGCAGGTCTCACAATGAGAACAGCAGCTGGGGTGGAAAGGTGGGGTGATGGTCTAATGAAGTGACATGTTTGAATTTCCAAGAAATGGATGGAAGGAAGAGAAGGTTTTTCCAGGCAAGGGCTCGGCTCTGCAAAGAGAAACAACAGGAGCCCAGGGCATTGGTTCCTGTGCAGTGCAGGCACCATCTGGACATATAGAAGCAGAGCACAAGAACCTGAGCAGGACAAGGAGAGAGTGTAGGAAGACAAGATCTTTCATCTATGCCAGCACCTCTGTACAGACACCAAATTGATCTTCAGTTTGCAAGAAGCAGAAGTAAAGGTTTCATAACATGTCTTGCAAACTGAGGGATTTGCTAAAACCCATCTCTTCTGCTATGTTCATACTCAGCCAAATCCTCCCCTCTTCTAATCCAGGCTTTTGAGTCCGAGTTCCCTACCTCAGACTAACTCTTATGCTTATTTGTGCCGATTGTAGTCTGTTTATAAGTGCACCGGAGCACATGCCCTTCATGTATGGGCTGAGGTCAGGGCCAAAGTGGCCCTGCTGCCAAGGCCCAGTACACAGCCTCAGATGCTATAAAGCTTGATTAGTTATGGAAACACCTATGTGTATCTCCATATATTACCAATCCTATCTCATAGAGCTGGAAGGGACCTTGAGAGGTCATTGAGTCCAGTCCACTGCACTCACAACAGGACTTACAACCATCCTTGATAGGTTTTTTGTTTGTTTGGTTTTTCTTTTAATCGGTTTGCCCCATATCCCTAAATGGCCTCCACAAGGATTGAGCTCGCAGCCATGGATTTAGCAGCCCAACGCTCAAACCACTGAGCTATCCCTCCCTCTTCCCCTGGTATTGAGATGGATCAAAGGTTCAGACAAAATTCTATCCTCAAACATTCCCTGCCAGAGACCTGTGCAGCAAAAACGGAAATTGAGATACTTGGGAAACATTTGTGTGGCTTTGTTCTCACCATCGGAAGTGGCAGCAGATGTCTTTCTGGGGGTAGAGGGGGAGGTGAGGAAAACAAATTTTGAGAAAGTTACTAACAAACTCTGACAAATTAAATGTAAAAATATAATTAGGAAGGCCAAAAAGAAGTTTGAAGCTCAGCTGGCCAAAAAGCCCAGGAAGTAATAGCATATTTTTTTCAGAAGCAGGAAGGCTGCTAAAAAACCAGTGCAGTCACTGGATATTTGAGATGCTCAAGGAGCTCTCAAGGGCAATACTGCCATTGCAGAGAAACTAAATGAATTCTTTGCATCGGTCTTCATGGTTGAGAACATAAGGAAGAGTCCCAAACCTCACCCATTCTTTTTAGCTGACATCTGAAGAGCTGTCCTAGACTGAGATGTCACTAGAGGAGGTTTTGGAACAAATTGATAAACTATAACAAGTCACCAAGAGTGGATGGCATTCATGCAAGATTTCTGAAAGAAATCAAATATGCAATTGTGAAACTAGTAACAGTGGTTTGTAACCTATCCTTTAAATCATCTTGTGTACCAAGTGACTGGAGGATAGCTCATGTAACGGCAGTTTTAAAAAGGGCTCTAGACGTGATCCTGGCAATTACAGGGTGGTAAGTCTAACTGTAGTACTGGGTAAATTGATTGAAACAATAATAAAGAACAGAATTGTCAGACACAGGTGAACATAAGTTGGGTGAAAAGTCAACATGGTTTCTGTGAAATCATGTCTCACCAATCTATTAGAATTCTTTGAGGGGGTCAGCAAGCATGTGGACAAGGGATATCTAGTGTACTTGTATTCCAGAAAGCCTTTGACAACATCCTTCACCAAAGGCTCTTACGCAAAATAAACTGTCACGGGATAAGAGAGAAGGTCCTCTTGTGGGCTCATAATTGATTAAAAGATAAAAAATAAAGGGTGGGAATAAATGGCCATCTTCGGTATAGAGAGAAAACGAGTGGTGTCCCCCTGGGGTAAACTGGTAGCAATCCTATTCAATGTATTCCTAAATTATCTGAAGAAAGGGGAAAATGGTGAGGTGCTAAAATTTGCAGATGATATACAACTGCTCAAGATAGTTAAGTCCAAAGCAGATTGTGAAGAGCTTCAAAAGGATCTCACAAAACTAGATGACTAGGCTACAAAATTGCAGATGAATTTTCATGTGGATAAATGCAAATTAATGCATATGGAAAACATCATACCAACTATATGTGTAAAATGATGGGGACTAACTTATCTGTTAGCTGACTGAATTAACTTGCAAGGGTGGTTTGTCATGATTTTTGGAGGAGCTGTGTATCTAAGACAACCGCTGATCTCCAGGGAACTGCTGAAGGTGGTAAGCACCTCTGAAACTGGTGCTCCTCCCAGAACTGGGAACCCTAGTCAAGGCCGCGGCAGCATAAACCTACCTTTGGATAAGATGAGTATCACATCTCCTGCTTGGAACTCCAGGTCCTCAGGATGGGTAGCTTCATAACTGTACTGGGCCACCACTTGGTTTGGTTCCAGCTGTAGAGATGGTGTCGTCCGGGTACTTTCCACAGTGTGGCTGTCTTCTGCACTGAGTAAATCCATGTCTCCCTAATGCAGGAAACAGCCTGTTGAAAATGCAGCTTGGTGTTTCTTTTACAATGTGCATGTCTGTGTAAGATAAGCTGCTGCCTGAATTTCACCGGCAGAACTCGCAATGCTGTTGCACTGCAAGTTTGCTGGTGTGGCTCCAGGTAGGTTTGTATGCTTTCCTCTATCCAAATGCACCCACTTTGTAGTTCTTGGTCACTTACAACTACAGCTCTTCAGTGTCCAGTAATCCCTTCTGGAAACTGCTGAAGAACATGATGTGGCGCCGTGAGGCGGGGCGGGGGAGTGGGGTAGGGTCAATTTCAAGGTAGCTCAGAGTTCAGGCTGCAGCCAAACACAGCTGTGTGCTTGGTGACTTACCGTCTCCTGCTACAAAGTTCAGCATTTGGAGGAACCTGCATAGTACAGCAGCCTGTTGTGATCAACAGCCCCAGAGCTCATTCCACCATGCCACAAACGGCAGAGGGAAGGGGGCTCTGAATCAGTGGTTCCCCATTCCCTTCTTACAGCTTCTGTCTTTGGGATGAGATGGTTGGCCAAGATCTGGCTGCTTGGGGCCAGTGAAGGGCTCTCAGCCCTCCTGTTAACCCACTACCCTGGCCCAGTTTCACCGCAGCACTTTCAGTAGGGTGATATTTCCTGCAGTGGTGCCATACACTGGGCAGAAGGGGCTGCAACACAGCTGTAGACAAACAGCATTTCAGGGCAATGAAGTTCCTAAGCCACTGGGAGCAAGGGGGAAGGGTGGCAGCTCATGGCATCTGTGCTTTGCCCTACAGGGGGCAGCATGGAGCGCACAACCTGAGGCTTTGCAAAGCATGTGGAGAGCCTTGTGTGAAAGACATCACAGAAGTGGGAGACCCTAGCAGTGGAACCTGAGCCCTTCTCTGAGGGTCCCCTGCAGCCAGAAGCTTGGGAGCAAGAGCTGTGGCTGTCAGATCAGCCCAGGACTCAAATAGCCAGTGAAGTGATGGATGTGGCCTTCAGTCACAGATGCGCCGGGTCAAAGGGGCTGAGTTTGTCACCCAGGCAGAAGTAAGAAATCAGTGACTAGCCTGGCAGGGAATCCACCCGTGTGCGGGACTCAAACCCACCCAGCCCTCCTGGGGCAAGCAGCCTCTGCCAAAGCCACTGAAGGGTTAACTACAAGGCCCATCCAATTTGAAAGAAATGGCTTCTCAGAAAACACAGATGGGTGCTGGTGCCCTCACATGCTCAGCAGCATGGTTGCTCTGGGGGCTAAAATTCCTCACGGAGCTGTCCCTGAAGATCTAGTGGCTGGCTGAGTGCAGCAGCAGGTGATGCTGTCCTTGGTAGGACAATTCCATCACCACAGCGAGGACTGGCCTCAAGGCCAACCTTCTCTCCACCCCTGCGCGCCTCGCCAGGGACAGGCTGTCCCTGCTACCTCTTTCTGCTGCCTTGGGTTTGCCGGTTATTTGGTTCACCAAAAGGTACAGGGGTACTGGCTGGTGGAGCTTGGCTCATTTCACGAGTGAACTGGGCTTATACATGAACCCAAACAAAGGTCTGTGCAAAACCAAAGAGAACCTTCTCCTGCATGGGCCTTGCTGCTCATATAGCTCAGCAAGGGCAGCTGCTAGGCGACTGTGGGCTGAAATCTGGAATGGAATTCTTGGGGGGCCGAGTGCAAGACGTCTTAGGACAGGCCCTCAGCACGGGGGAGGTTTAACATTAGAATCTCCCACCAGGGCTCTGGCGCTCTCTGGAGGGGCTGCCTTAAATTCAAACCAGCCTCTTTGCACATAGCTACTGCTGGGAATGGGATCGCTTGCGGGTTTGCTAGGGGGAGCTGCCACCTGGCTGTATTCTCACCCAGTGCCACCTGCAGGCTCTCACCCATAAGCCTTTTGTTCCTAGACTCTCAAACAGCTTCTGGACCTCTTTGCATTTGGGGGACAGGCACGGTAGTGGCCTGGGCTGGGCGTTCCATCCCGTGGAAGATGGGAACTGCAGGGTAGGTACAGTGGAGAAAGGCACTGACAAAGCAGGTGCTTGTTTTGAGGGGTGGCTCCTTCAGGATGCCCCCTGGCCCTGCCTTCCAGTTCCTGAGAAGGGTGGAGCTGGAGAAGGATGGGTGTAGGGGGCTTTTATACAGGTTGAACCTCTCTAAACTGGGACACTTGGGTCCAGCAACAGGTGTGGCTCAGCAGGATGTTCCTGGATCAGAGAGCCATGGGGGCTGAGAGTTCAGGGGCAGGAAGGTCAGCAACTGGGAGACCCGCCAGGCTGGTGGCAGGGGGACCAGCAGCTGAAATTGCTGCTGGGGCCAGGGCTCGGAGAGGAGCTGGTGTGGTGGCTAGGGGGGTCGGGGCTGGGAGCAGAGCCAATCTAGGGGGGCTGGTAGTGGTAGGAGCCTGGAATTGACCTCCCCTAGTCCAGCAAACTCCCTCATGTCCTGAGGGTGCCAGACCATGGAGGTCCAACCTGTACACACATTGGGCCCACATTTTAAGAGGAGTACAAGCTACTACAACATATCTCCAAGACCTGTCCCTATCCTTGTCCTATGCTGTCCAACCCAGAGTCATGCTGATTTAAGTGGACTCTTGCCAACTTAATGCCCTATCACACAAACAGCACCCTCTCTTCTCACCATGCTCACGTACACACCACCTCTGAATGTCCCACTGACTCATTCCAAGAGTGTCCAGGCCAGGGTAACTGGCCAGGAGCTAGGAGGGCACCAGACCACGTCTGCTTTGGCAGACACCTTCTGGTCCTGGGGTATATGTCCCACTGATGGGAGCTCCCTCAAACACGCAGCCTGGGTGTAGGGTAAACAGGCCAGAGGGTGCCCGTCTTTGAAGACCTAGAGGAGTCTGCTACACCACTTTACGTAGCACCTTTTAACTGGGCCGTTGCCTCTAGATTTACCACATTCTCTCCCTTACTGTCCCTCACACTGAATGGTTCTAAATGTTCTCCAGATTTATCTCCCCATGTCAGCTGGCAGGAGCCAGGTGGGACCAAGCTGGGAAAGCTGGTGCCAGAAGAGCTTGCGCTGGCAGCAAGTGTTACAGCCCGAGGTGACTGACCTCAGTGACATCGCACCACAGCGTCAGGCAATGGTCCTTGGAGTGACTCCATACTGTCTTCATGCTGTCATTGCTCAGTGGCACCAGCTCCTTGCTCTCTGTGGCCTGGTACCTGTCCGTGAGGGAAAATTAGTGTGAGACCAGAAGCCCCCTGAAAATGCAGATGATGTTGAGACCGGGCAGTAGCTCACCTCAGTTTCGTGTGCTCAGGTGAGAGCTCAAGTTTCTTG
The DNA here is from genome assembly GCF_033958435.1 of Carettochelys insculpta. Classification (NCBI taxonomy): domain Eukaryota; kingdom Metazoa; phylum Chordata; order Testudines; family Carettochelyidae; genus Carettochelys; species Carettochelys insculpta. Next base: position 56,542,951 of record NC_134145.1, on the reverse strand, counting down.
CACACCATGTCCAGGACTTCACTGTAGGTGATTCCAAGCCAGACGGGTATTGCTACTGTGTACTTGTGGTGCACCTTAAGAATATATGGGCTTGGGGAGACTGAGCCTACATCCTGCAGGGGGAAAGTGGAATTGAACGTTGCAAAAACCTTGCTGTGGAAATACAGCCATGACTTATTAAAAGATGAGGAACGAGGCCTGCATAGATCAGGGACTGCCATGGAAAAGGAAACCTTTTGTCTCTAAGCCCCTAGTTCCAGCCTGACCTCAAGTCACCAGTAATCGGTCAGCTGGAGATCATAATAGTTTTTTCAGCAGGAAGACAAAAGTCACCATCACAAAGAAGGTCACCAGGCAAACACTGGCAATTATAATGGAAGCCAAACTACTCTGTGCCACTCTGAAAGCACATCACTGTGGTCAGTCAGGGCTTGCTAGTGTACAGACACTGCATTCGCCTGGCTAAGCAGGGAGAGGACAAAGGAAACCTCTCTACCTCTACCCCAATCGTTAACTTATCAGAACTGAAAAAAATCAAAGACTGTGCTCAGATGCACTGAACGTCTTAGATCTTGCTGTTCAACTGACCTGTAGCCTGGCTATAACTTTTCAGAGAAACTATGGGTCTAAAAGGTAACAAGCTCAAAAATGTTGTGTGTTTTGCAGCAGTTGCACAAGTGCAACTTCCACCCCAAGGTACAGTAAGTACTTGTGTATGATATGGACAGTATGTATTCCCCATTCAGTGGTTCCTCTCCACACGTTCACAAGCACACAGAGACATCCATTACCTTTGCAGTGTCTTGCTGCTGTTTCTCAGAAGTACTGGGACCATGAGCTGGATGGACAACAGGGAAAAGAAGGTGAATGGACTCTAAACAGGTAACTTTATCACTCTCCATGCAAGTGTATGCTCAGATGTATGACAGCTTCCTATCTCTCAGAAAGATAGGTGTGTTAGTCTGTATCTTCACAACATAAAAAGCAGTCCTGTAGCACCTTAAAGACAAACATTAGCACTTATTAGACGATGGGCTTTCATGAGACTGTCCCACGAAAGCTCATCACCTAAGAAATGATATTGTTAATCTTTAAGGTGCTGCAAGACATCTTTTTTCCTATCTCTCAGTACATCAATGAGATATAAGCACATTAGCTCGTTATTGCTAAAATGAGAGACTCATTGAAGTGTCACTAGGTTTCAGTGTTAACACCTCATTGAGATGAATGGAAGCAACCTAATTTCTTTGAGTCAGACAGATCTCACTACCCATTTTAAAGGTTATTTGTGCAGCCATAGGGACTTAAATTTTAAAAAATGAAAGCACAAATTACTGGGTACCTTGAAATAATAGGTAAAAGATGTACCTGACTGGATAGTATGCCCAAGAGGAGGTTGGTCCACATTGTATTTGTAGCACTGGATGAACTATGTCAAACTTCCTCAAGGTTCATTTTTTTAATGGTGTCTCCTAGAGACTGGCTTAAAGCAAGAGAAGAAAGTGGGGCCACACTCTCAGAAAACCACCATCCAGCATAACCGGTCAAGCTCTCAAATGGAACCCACAAGGAAAACACAAAAGAGGAACACCTCGGACAACATGAAGATCTACTAAGACTGAAGGACAACAACTGGAGTTCTCCTGGGGCCAGCTAGAACTTTTGTCCTGAGACAAAGTGAAGTGGATGGAACTCCTAGATGACTTATGCTCCACCCAGAGTATGAGGGTTTTAAGTCCTAAGGACTGGGGGACTGACAAGACGCTAATGTTTCCTTGGCTGCCAATAGCCACTGCCTGCAAAAGCCTGGCTAACAACCACTTAGTTTAGAAGTAAGCTTTAGTGTTTGCTTCCTGCCCATGGTAAGCTTTCTAGTCACCGGGAATTATTCTTTTAGAGAGGGAAAGGAAAAATTCAAGTTATCCTGGATATATGAACAAGGCTCAAATATTTAGAACATAAGACTGGCCATATTAGTCTTTTGACTGTAGCTGCTGCCACATGCCTCAGAGGGAATGAATGGAACAGGCAATTTATTGTCTGATCCATCCCTTGTTGGGTATTCAGGTACCCTTTGGGTATTCAGAGATTTAGAGACACCCACGGCATGGGGTTGCTTCCCTGACCATCTTTGCTAGTAGTCAGCGATGGACTTATCCAATTCGTTTTTGAACCAGGTTATAGTTCTGGCCTTTCCAATATCCCTTGGCAATGAGTTCTATGGGTTACTGGTGCCTTGTGTGATGAGGTATTTCCTCATGTTTATTGTCAGCTTGTTGCCTGTTAATTTCATTTGGTGACCCCCTAGCTTTCGTGTTATGTGGGGGTTAAACAACACCTCCCTACTCATTTTCTCCACAGCATTCTTGATTTTATATACCTACAACTTATGCCCTCTTAATCATCCCTTTCCTAAGCTGACTAGTCCCATGCTTTTTAAATCTCTCCTCTGAGGGTAGCTGTTCCAAACGCCTAATAATTTTTATTGCCCCTTTCTGTATCTTTCCCAGTTCCAATTTCTCTCTTTTGGAGATTGTGTGATCAGACCTCCACCCAGTATTGAAGGTGTTGACCTACCACAGATTTATATAGGGCACTATTTTCTGTCCTGTTATCTATCCCTTTGCTAATGTTTCCTGATATTTCATTTGCTTTTTTGATAGCTGCTGAAAACTGAGCGGAGAACAGAGCTCCAAGCTCCGTGAAGAGCTCAAGTAAGACCATGATCCAATGCAAAATATTTCCTCTGCAATTTTACATTTGGTCCAGATTGTCCTACTGGAGGCAGCCACCCAAAACCTCATGAAATAAGCCAACGATGGAAAGTAGCTGCTCTCTGACCAAGAAGTGGGAGGCACTGAAAGACCAAGCATGGGCCAAATGCTTTGGAGCAGGATTCAGAACCCAGGAAGAAAAGCCCACATTTAAAGCTAACACAGCAAGTCCTAACGAACCTCTGAAAGATCGTGAGTACTCGCAGTAGGCAGTCTGCATCCCATAACCATCTTCCTCCGAAAACATCCAGGCTTGCACGCAACTTTGAGCTCCAACTTTGTACTGTTCTCCACCAGTCAGATAGGATTTAGGTGAAATGTTCTTAAGTGCCCAAGTGATTTAGGCATACACATGCCACAGCCTTACAAAGCACTCCTAAGTGACCTGGAGGCCTTTAACCATCCAGCTGCCTGTCCTATTCCCTCACCAGCACTACCAGAAATTACTGACCCCTGCTCTAGCCTTTCTCTACTGCTCCAACAGCTTATAAAAGCCACACAAGCCCTGCAGCTGGCTGGGGATAAATTCCCCCCAGTGTGGACAGTGAGCAAGGGCGGGCTGCAGGAAAGAAGGGTGCAAGCCATTAGATGGGGTGAAACTAGTGCTGAGGTGATGGGGTGAAATTAGGGCCTGTTCCCTCCAGCTATTCAATGACCCCTGCGTACGACAAGCCACTGACCTGGTGCTCGAGACTTGGGTTTTTCCGGAGCAGTGCAAGTGGGTGGGGCAGGAATGTCCAACTCTGGGGGAGGCTCCTCCTGTGTGGGGTGTGATTGTAGTTAGTGTTGTTGGGGTAGCTGGGGCCCTGCTGTCCTGCCTGTGAGATTCCCTTTTAGTGCAGCAGGCAGAGCTGCTGCTTTGGGATTGTGGGCAGGTGGGGCCTGTTTCACATCCTTGCTGTGACTCACTGGCCACAGGAATCCAGGCTGTAGGGGTGACGTGGGTAGCCCGAACTCAGCTCCCCACCGTGTGAGAGAGTGCTGCAGTCCTGGGTGCACCCTGTAGGGGTCAGTGTGAGTAGGGAGGGAACTGCTTGGTATTGCCTCTGTCTCTCAATCCATTCAGTTCCTGACTGAGAGAGGGAGGCCATGAAACACTTGCCCCACCGGCTCCCAGCAGCACAGGCCATCCCTGGCCACCTCACGATGGAGCACAGGATCTGCATCTGCCCAGGTTTATGAACATCCACAAATGTGGGTCCCACAGCCAGGCCAGTGGGGGGGGGGGGTGGCGTGTTCTAGGCAATCCAGAAAGGATTCATGCAGCCCTCTTACGCATGCAGGTCTGGAGAGCGTGGGGCAGGCAGGTGCCTGGGCCTGCACTAAGAATGACAGCACTGTAGGCCCTGATGAGCGGCAACGTCGCTCTCTCGGGGTTAGACAGCGCTCTGCTGGGGAAGCGTTGTGTGTTGGGTTGTCCTAGTGATGGAGCTGATTGTCGTCCTAGCAACTGAGTTAGACTATTAAGGGCTTAGCCCTGCCGGTTTTCGGCTGGTTCTAGCTTGCAGCGTGAGATGGAGTAACCGGGAAAGCAGCTCTCTGCTTTCGAGAGTTGTCTTCCTGAACTCGGTGACTCCGAACAACAGAGCAAGGAAGCCCCTGTTCCCCGGGGGTGATAGGTGGCCAGCTTGCCTTACCCGGACCTGCGACTGGTTCTGGAGCTCCACGGCTTCCAGGTAGTTACAGGGCACGATCCCTTTCTGCAGGGAGGGGAGACACAAAGACAAAGCAGGTGCAGTGAGGAGGAGACACACTAATATATGGGTAGAATCACAGGCTGGGAAGGAGCCACTCAGCCAGGCCCATCAGTCAGGATGTCTCCCTCTGCACCTGTAGCCTGGAAGGGCAGGTGCCACAGATTCTCCTAAAACCTTTGTGGCCTCTTCCAATTGAGAGGAGTGTCTGAGTAGCTTAGGGCTGAATCTACTGTGCCAGGAGGAGGAGCTATGACCAGGGAGTCTGGCCCCTGCTTGGTATCTGATCAGAAAGCAACCAAGCTGCTCCTGGTGGTCTTTCTCATAGGACAGGCCTGGCTGTGTCCACAGAGCTAGTGAGGACTGAGGCAACTCATGTCAGAGACCTGGCTACAGGTGCCAGCGCTGGGCTCTTGCACTTTGGGCTGAGGGATGCTCGAAGCACGGCAGTTCTGAGCAGTCCCTGGAGAAAGGGCCAGGTAGGGCCCCGATGGCCTTTGGAGGTCAGTAAGAGCTGATGGGATGAGGTGTTGCCTGAGAGCAGCTGGACAGGAGGGACATGAGGTCAGTCAGTGGAGCTGAGAGTAGCATCCCCTTCCTGGGGGTGGGGGAGGACAAGACAAGGGAGTATAGGTACTGTGAAAGTGCCCAGCTCATGCTGTCCAAATGTAGAGGCAAGGAGCAAGCAGTGGGAGGAAAGGAGTAAGCTGGGTGGAGAAGCTGCGGGCTGGGGTGGGTGAGTGAGGCAGTCTGTGCTCACACGCTGGCTTAAGGGAATTAAAGGAAGCCAGGAACCAGCTGCCCAAGGGACCTGGAGCAGGGAACGATCCTCCCAAGTGCAGGAGTGTGTCTGTTTGCATCACTCTGCAGCCCTGGTACCCAGACGGCAGGGAGGCCAACCAAGCAATCTGACAAACACAACCAGGCACTGAGTCAGTGGGGGCTTTGGCATTGCCTTCAGCTGAGCTGGCACACTGGCCTGGCAAAGCCTGGGCATTAAACGGGCTCCAACTACCTTTCCGTTGAACATAACAGTGGCCCAGTTGTCCTTCTCCTTCTTCAGCACAAAGACGATATTTCCCGGCAGGACCTGCAGCTCCTCCGCAGTCTCGGGATTGAACTCGTACAGCACACGGTGCGGCTCCCCTTCCAGGGCCCTGCACATGGAACAACAGCTGCGTCAGCTGGGAGGAGTGCTGCTACCTCCCATAGCTTTGCCTTGGACTTCTCATTCTCCTGGGCCTCTCCTCCCTGCCATGGTGTTTGTACTGGCTGAGGCTATCCCAGCCATGGTATCAGAAAGACATGCTTCTTACTCAGCTGACTGCCTCATTTTACCCCATTAGCCCAGTGGCACAGAGCTGAATTTTGGCCTGATGTACCCCTCCCCTTGGTACTGAAGCACCTCCTGCATTGTCCCTACATGTACACAGTGCTCTTCAGCCATACCTCTTCAAGCACTTCATGAAGCTGATAAGTGATAAGCATCACTACCTGGCTCCATTTTACAGATGGGGAAACTAAGGCCTGGGATGGAAAAGTGACTTGCTCAAGGTCGCTCAGGAGGCCAGTAGCAGGGCTGGGAAGAGAGCCCAGGACTTCCTGCTTTAGTGCCCAACCATGCTGATAAGCAAAGTAAGAGCTGATTGCGCAGACTATCTGAGGACTGATGTGAGAGCAGTGAGAGTCCTGGGCTTTGGGACCTGTTGGAGGCCAGTAACGAAAGGGTATTTGACTTGCAGAGGGAGCTCCTGGGAGCTGGAGTCAGCGAGGGAATACATACAGCCAACCCAGAAGAACGGCCATGAAGGAGCAATCCTGCCTCCTCCTATCAGAGCAAAATATGCTGTAGGACTCCTGGAGCTGCCAGGGGCTGTCAGCTTTCGGGACTCTTCTGCAGCTGGGCTTCAGGCTGCTGGGGACAGCTCAGGTAAGGGAGCAGGGATGTGGGGGAACCCTCTGCTGCATTGGCACAGTTGGAACCTAAAGCACAGGGCTGGGGCTCAGCATAGGGCAGCTGGCCCCCAGCGCTCTGGGTAAGAGAGCAGGTGGTTTTCCAGGGCACGCCAGGGGAGGGAGGCTGAGCCCCTCTGAAGCAGAACCACACATGGTTGCCATTCAATTCAGATGGAAGTTGCTAGGTCAGGCAAAGAGAAATGTGGGGTTTGTGCTGTTGCAAGGGGGTTAGTGTCTGATGCCATCTAGCCCCACTCACCCAGTCTGCTCACTCCTTCCCTCGCTCATTGGGACTGCATCCTGAAAGCACATGGCAGAGGAGGTAGGAGGCTGAACCTAGCTGCATTACACCTGCGAGTCAGTTACCGACTCCTGCGAGGGGTGGCGTGGCTGTGAATGCACCTGGCCCCAGAACAGGCAGAAATCCAGTGTGCAGCGCAGAGGAGTGTGCATGTGACAAGGCCAGGCTGTGGGCTGTCACTGCAGGGTCCTGGTCGGGTGCAGGGCCTGTCATCTGAGCAGCACCTTGATTACGCTGAGGCCTTCCATGCCCCCAGCAGCTAGGGAAGCATCTCCCCCATTTCACAGATAGCTACAATGAGGCTCACTCAAGGCTGGCGTGACAGGTCTGCAGCAGAGCCAGGACGAGAACCCTGAAGCTCTGCTGTAACCACTGTGGGGCTCTAAACCTACAGAGGGGCTCTGGGAGCACCAAAGTCATGAGGGCTTTGTCCTCCTGGTCTAGGAAGTCACTGGGCCCCCAAGACGGAATTACAAACTCCCCTTCCACCCATCACTATGCAGCTGGTTAGTTCACTGGAATACATAGAACTAATGGCTGCTCCCTGCCGAACACAGCTCACCACTCTCCTTCTCCAGCCTCCACGTTCTTCCTCTGGGCTACTACAGCCGCTCTCTCTACTGCCGCCCATTGTACATTCTCCTCCTCTTCGCCCCTGCTGTTACAGCCTTCTCCAGCTGCACCCTGGTGGTCCTTTCCCCCCTGTTCTGGCCATTGCTAGAGCAGCTGTCTCCTTCCCTGTTAGCACCCTATTCAGCACAAGGGGCGGTCAGTCCAGTTCCCTATTACTCCCGTGTCTCAGTTCTTGGGGGGCGGGGGGTGATGTCGCAAGGCTGATCAATTCACACATCGGCAGCCTGCCATGATGCTGTGTCCATCACCTGCTTGCTGCACTATCAGACTGGCTCTGAGCATTCCCGTTATCCCCTGGACTTTGTTTAACTCACCTGAGGATTTCTGGTGTCTTCGGTCTGGGCGGAGGGCTACACGTCTGCAAACAAACAAGCAGAACCCTAAACAATCCTGCTCCGCTAATCTTTCTGCCAGAGGGATGCCTCCAGGCTCCCAACAGTTCTGTTGCCCTTCTCGGGCTGTCTCCTTGCTCCTGCTGTTTGTTGTAGACAAGGTGGTTCAGGCCAAATGTAGATGTCCAGGGCAGGGCAAGGAGGGAGGCAACTGATTATGAAGCAGCACTTTAATACTTGCAATTACATCATCTCTGTCCCCTTTCTAGTGCAGTCAGCACTTCACCCCCAGGATCGGTACTGTGCATTGGAAGATGTCTGTAATAGCACCTTGGATCCCTCCCCCAGGAGTCTGGCTAGGCTGCAGTTAGACCCCTGTGACTGGCCCATGCCAGCTGATGCAGGCTCTTGGTAAGGGGCTGTGTAATTGTGGTGTAGACATTCAGGCTCTGGCTGCAGTCTGAGCTCTGGGACCTCCCACCTCGCAGGTCCTGGAGGCCAGGCTCCAGCCAAACCCAAACAGCCATACCACAATTAAACACCTCCTTAGCCCAAGCCTTATGAGCCCAAATCAGCTGATATGGGCCAGTCAGTGTCCAACTGACCCAAAGAGACCACCTCTTACCCAGGGCCCATTCAGCCCCTTCAATGTTGTTCCAATAGGCAGCACCACGCACTCACCCACTAATGAATTTCAGCTGCCATTGTGCTTAGCTTTGCCCGGTTCGCCTGCAGTGCTACCATCTCCCTCCGAAACCAAGTCATTTTGGAGCCTTCTGTGATTTTTACCATCTCTTCTAGGAGCTCAGCCGCATTAAACGCAGTCACAGCACCCACTGGCAGGGAAAACCTGCCTAGCGGCCTGGCTGCAATGGAGCCTGCCTGTCATTCTTGCCCTGGGGCTGGTTCAGTTGACAGGAGACAGATGCCTGGCCCTCGGGTTACCATGCTCCCTTGAGAGTCATTCCAGGAACTTTAACTAGCAGCTTTGGGTGGCTTCAGCTACTGAAGGGACAGAAATTCTCATGAGCAGCTGTGAACAGTTGAAGGCTCAGCACTGGGGGAGGGCTGTCAGGACACTGAGGGTGTGCGGAGAGAGAAAGGAGGGAAAACAGCAGCAGACCCACACGGGTCTCAGTGGGTTCCTCAGGTTGCTGGTGCGGGGATGCTACAATCAGGGGTGCCTGCCCTTATGCGGACGTACTGCCCAGCAGTGGAAGTGATGCCCCAGCGGCAGGGGTTATACTGTGGCACTGGAGCAGCTCACCTGCTGTGCTGCTGCTGTTTGAAGGAATCAGGGCTAATCTAGCTATGGCAGCATCTGGGACTGTAGCGCAGAACCGTGTACACGTTCTCCATTGCCAGCATTCGCTGTATTGCACTAAGCAGGCTAGGACACACCCAGCCAACATGGTCTCACCTGCGGCTGAAGCGGAGCAAACCCTGAAAAACTATCTTTGTCGACCACTGACGCCACCACCTGCAGACAAGAAGGGAAAGGCCGTTATTTGGTTCTTACCAGCTCTCCCCAGCTCCCAATCCCTCTTCAGCCCCTCCCTCCCACGCCTTTGCTTGCCACTCGCTGTAATCTAACACCCCCAGTGGCCTGGCCTCTCCGGCTTTGGAAATCCCTGGTAACTGCTCCGGTACCTGTGTATTCATGACTCAGCCACTGGGAGGGGTGGCTGTTCCTCTAGTGCCTCTAACACCCTGCACCCGTGCCAGAGCTACTGTCTTCTGGCTGTACCCTTTCAACTGCTCCACAGGCTCCTGAGCCTGCCCCCTCAGGGAGGTGACCTCTCAGGCCTGAGCTGTGCCCCAGCAGCAGGGGAAGGAACACAGCTGGCTTAAAATTCAGCTCTACTTGTAGCCTGTCTTGAAGTCCCTGTTCTCCTCTGCACTGCCAGGACTTGACCAATACTAAATCAGTGGTGATGCCTGAGTGGGGGCTAGCGAGTTGGCCCCCCGACCCACAACCAAACAGCAGGTTAACTCCTCCCCCCGTGGACGACTTCCTTACCGTCGCTTTTCCCAGGTAATCCTTCTTCTCCAGCTGAGCCACTTGCTTTTCATTTGGCCTGAACAGCTTCCCTAGGGGGATCACCACTGGCTCAAAGAGCTGATGTTTCTGTGGCACACAGAAATCACAGTCTCCTCAGGGATAGGCAGGGGGAGTGCAGCTGGGCTGGCTCCGGCATTGCAGGCCTTCTGTTTAACTCTCTCAGTGTAAACACAGCTCAATTGCCCCTTTGCATCGACCTCAGGTCCCCCAACCCCACTCAGTCCAGTCATCCCTTTCCCCCAGCCACACTCAATCTGACCACACCCCACACCATGTTCCCTCTACATTATCCCATCCACGGGCAGAGTACATATTGTTATGTGCACAGGGCATGTGCCGATGTGCACCAAAGACAGGCTGCTGGTGGTGGGAGCTCTGCTAACCAGCTGGGCGACATCTGAATCACTTCTGGGCAGCTGCCCAAGCACTCAGCTTCTTGGGAACCCCAACAACCCCACCTGTCCCCTGTCCTGTGACACGGCCCCTCCCACAACCCCGCTCGCTCCAACCATCCCCTGCCCAGTCACACGGCCCCTCCCACAACCCCGCTCGCTCCAACTGTCCCCTGCCCTGTGACACGGCCCCTCCCACAACCCCGCTCGCTCCAACCGTCCCCTGTCCTGTGACACGGCCCCTCCCACAACTCCGCTCGCTCCAACCGTCCCCTGCCCGGTCACACGGCCCCTCCCACAACCCCGCTCGCTCCAACCGTCCCCTGCCCTGTGACACGGCCCCTCCCACAACCCCGCTCGCTCCAACCGTCCCCTGCCCAGTCACACGGCCCCTCCCACAACCCCGCTCGCTCCAACCGTCCCCTGCCCTGTGACACGGCCCCTCCCACAACCCCGCTCGCTCCAACCGTCCCCTGCCCGGTCACACGGCCCCTCCCACAACCCCGCTCGCTCCAACCGTCCCCTGCCCTGTGACACGGCCCCTCCCACAACCCCACTCGCTCCAACCGTCCCCTGCCTGGTGACACGGCCCCTCCCACAACCCCGCTCGCTCCAACCGTCCCCTGCCCTGTGACACGGCCCCTCCCACAACCCCACTCGCTCCAACTGTCCCCTGCCCGGAGACACGGCCCCTCCCACAACCCCGCTCGCTCCAACCGTCCCCTGCCCGGTGACACGGCCCCTCCCACAACCCCGCTCGCTCCAACCGTCCCCTGCCCAGTCACACGGCCCCTCCCACAACCCCGCTCGCTCCACCTGTCCCCTGCCCGGTCACACGGCCCCTCCCACAACCCCGCTCGCTCCAACCGTCCCCTGCCCGGTCACACGGCCCCTCCCACAACCCCGCTTGCTCCACCTGTCCCCTGTCCTGTGACATGGCTCCTCCCACAACCCCGCTCGCTCCAACCGTCCCCTGCCCTGTGACACGGCCCCTCCCACAACTCCGCTCGCTCCAACCGTCCCCTGCCCAGTCACACGGCCCCTCCCACAACCCCGCTCGCTCCAACTGTCCCCTGCCCTGTGACACGGCCCCTCCCACAACCCCGCTCGCTCCAACCGTCCCCTGTCCTGTGACACGGCCCCTCCCACAACCCCGCTCGCTCCAACTGTCCCCTCCCTGTGACACGGCCCCTCCCACAACCCCGCTCACTCCAGCCGTCCCCTGCCCTGTGACACGGCCCCTCCCACAACCCCGCTCGCTCCAACTGTCCCCTGCCCGGTCACACGGCCCCTCCCACAAACCCACTCGCTCCAGCTGTCCCCTGCCCGGTCACACGGCCCCTCCCACAACCCCGCTCGCTCCAACCGTCCCCTGCCCGGTCACACGGCCCCTCCCACAACCCCGCTTGCTCCACCTGTCCCCTGTCCTGTGACACGGCCCCTCCCACAACCCCGCTCACTCCAACTGTCCCCTGCCCGGTGACACGGCCCCTCCCACAACCCCGCTCGCTCCAACTGTTCCCTGCCCGGTGACACGGCCCCTCCCACAACCCCGCTCGCTCCAACCGTCCCCTGCCCTGTGACACGGCCCCTCCCACAACTCCGCTCGCTCCAACCGTCCCCTGCCCAGTCACACGGCCCCTCCCACAACCCCGCTCGCTCCAACCGTCCCCTGCCCTGTGACACGGCCCCTCCCACAACTCCGCTCGCTCCAACCGTCCCCTGCCCAGTCACACGGCCCCTCCCACAACCCCGCTCGCTCCAACCGTCCCCTGCCCGGTGACACGGCCCCTCCCACAACCCCGCTCGCTCCAACTGTCCCCTGTCCTGTGACATGGCCCCTCCCACAACCCCGCTCGCTCCAACTGTCCCCTGCCTGGTCACACGGCCCCTCCCACAACCCCACTCACTCCAGCTGTCCCCTGCCCTGTGACACGGCCCCTCCCACAACCCCACTCACTCCAGCTGTCCCCTGCCCTGTGACACGGCCTCTCCCACAACCCCGCTCACTCCAACCGTCGCCTGCCCTGTGACAAGGCCCCCCCCACTCAATCCAACTACCCCCTACTCCATGACCCTGCTCCTCCTCACAACTCCCACCCAGCCTCTCTGCCCCACTTGCCTGCAAATCCCACTGGCTGCCCTGAAACCCACACTTCCTGTCATACATTCTTCCTCTCTCGGCTGCTCTTGTAAAGTCCTTTGTCAAGTACAGTTTCTCACCTTCCTGGATGTCCAAATCTCTCTCATGCCTACAGGTCCCTGGCTTTTCTGAGTGAACCTGGTAGGAACAAAGCCCCCAAGCAACCCCGAGGGATATTCTTTACCAAGATGGCTTGCATCGCCCTGTCAATCTTGTTGTGCCAGGGCTCGCTTTTCATGCCTGTTGCCAGTGTCAGATGCTCTTCTGCTCTTCTCCAGTCCTCCAGCTTGGCATAGTTCAGGGCTATGTTGTACAACACCTGCAAGGCAAACAGGAAGCAGAGGATGGGGGGGTCTCCACTGAACCACTCCTACAGTAAACCAGTGGCCTATGCCAGAGAGGAGAATGCAGATCTGTGATGCGACCCATTGCTGCGTCTGCCACCCGTTGCCTGAGGACGCTTGTAAGGGGTTAGCCTGTCCTCTCGCTCTGAAGGAAGGTTCAGGAAGCTCCCTCTGAAGGCAATAAGGTGATGTGCAGTTGAAGAGAGAGGGGACTTTCTTCTCTTTGTGACAATTCTGGTCTCTGCTTGTAACCTTTCCAATGTTTGATCGCGCTTTTTACCCGGGGCCATGTGACTTGCTCCCTGCGAGGGCCAATTCCTCTCCCCTTTGCAGGGGGATTTGGCTATCAAAAGAGGCTAGTTTTACTTCTCTAAACTGACTGGTCCAAGTTAACCACCTTCAGTAGTCCACCCCGTACCCCAAGGCTCTGCAGCTTTTGTCTAGCTCTGTGAGACAGAATGTGCCCAGCTGTGGATTCCTGCTTCAGATCCTCAAGGGGAGTCCAGGGAAGATGCCCCTTTCCTCCAAGGGCCATGTCTCCATGCTGCCACCTAATTGTCAGATGATAATCAGTAGGGCCCTACCAAAGCCACGGTGTAGTTTGGTCAGCTTCACAGTCACAGGATTTTAATAGCATAAATTCCACTGTTTCATACATTTAAATCAGAAATTTAATGGTATTGTAACTGTTGAGGGATCCCTACCCAAAATGGGGGCATCGGGGGAGGGGTCACAAGGCTGTCATGGGGGGGGGTCATGGTCTTGCCACCCCTCCTTTCGAGCTGAGGGGCTTGGAGGACAGCTGCTGGCCTGGCGCCCAGCTCTGGAGGCAGCAGTGTAGAAGGAATGTTGGTAATGCCATACCGTCCCACTGTCACTTTTGTGCTGCTGCTGGTAGCAGCATGGCCTTCAGAGCTGGGCTATCGGTCAGCAGCCACCGCTCTCCAGCCACCCAACTCTGAATCTGGTGTCCCCCTACATAGCCAGATTTCATGAGGGAGATCAGATTTAACAATCCATCATGACTTTTTCCCAACTGTGAATGTTGTGTAGGGCTCTATGAATCCGGGCAGAGAGGCTGATATCTCAGAGAAGGACATGTTGCCTCAGTCTCCCCTTATGGTGGTGGTGGGGTGACAGGGAGGAGAGACCAGGCTGCAGAGAGATTCTCTGCTTCTTGCCCCCGAGCTGAGAGCCCAAGAAGGAGTTCAGCCCAAAGCCACCCCTCACTGGTTACCACAAGGTGATCTCTCAACCTTGTTTTAACCTATGAACCACCATAATATCATTCACAAAGGATTGTCGGAGTGTGGCCTGGGGGTGGAAATGGTGTTGCTGGTGAATGGCGGTATGGAGGATAGTGTACATGGCTGGGGTCCCACTAGCTCTGGGATTTTGCAGCTTTCTCTGCCACTGGGCTGAGTAATGACCACTTCCATGTTGCACCCATTGGCTGAATGGTGCTGGGTTAACATATTTCCCAGTTGTTCCCACTTGTCTCAGGTACTCCCAGCCCCTGCACATGCCTCGCCTCACCTCACAAGAAAACAGCCTGAACTGCAGCCCCAGGATCTTGTAGTCTATCAGCTGGTTCCCTCGCAGCTGGGCCAACGCCTCTTTAAAATCCTCAATGGCCAATTCATAGCTGTGGAGCAAAGAAAGGAGACAACTCTCAGAGCAGCGCTCTGTGCTAGTCCGGCTGCCTACCATCTTTCAAGCCCCAGCCTCCTGCTCTAGCCCTGAGCTGCTCTGAGATGGCACCTGCCTGCCCATAGAATCCTGTTGGCCTTTTACCATTACCTGAGCCCTGGGGCCTTTGGAGGCATTCTTTGCCTTGAGGCTCTCAGATGTCAGAATTTTTTGGCCTGACTGTGTTTTCCTTCCTTCCTCATTGTCCATCGTAGTTTGCCAGCCCTATTGCTTTGTGCCTCTCCCCTCCACCCGTGTCGTTTTCCAGCCCCTGGCAAGGGTTACAAGCATTGTCGTTGAACTAGGCACTGCACAATGCACGAGCCAGGCCTTGCCCTGCCCTGCTCATTTTAGCTGACCAATTATCTGTGGGTTTTGGGGGTGTCTTTAAAGACGTGGGGGTATTTCCCACAACCCTCTATTTATAGTCAGGTTCCCATGCCCATTCTCAACTCACTAGAACTCTGCCTCGGAAGAAAACGCTTCTCCTGGGAGGTGTGTTCCAGCCACAGTTACTCCCCTTCGGCAGCACAGTTGGACTGCCCTGCCAAATGACTGTTCTCAGCCAGCCAGGAGCCAGATATGGCTCTGTCTAGAAGCAGCACAAACCCCACAGTCCAGGAGAGCGCACCCAACACTTACTTCTCTTTCCTGTAAAACACTGTCCCCCGCTGGAAATAGGCCACGGCCAAGTGCTTGTCACAGTTAATACTCCTGGTGAAGGCCTGCAGAGAGCAGAAGGTTCACACATGGCACAGACAGATGGAGGAAAGCGGCAGAGAGAGACCCAGACATTTGAGTGTGAGGCTAGAGATCAGGGTGGAGTCCGAGTGGCACGCAGAGCAAGGGGACGTACTGAGGAGAAACACTCTCCATGTGCTGGGGTAAAGCATGAGGGCAGAGGCCCCCTTCCCCCCATGCCCCAGCCCTTTGGTGCAGCCAGTAGCTTGGTGGGAGGTCAGGGCACTCCTTGGGAACCTGGTGGGCTACATTCAAGTCCTTGCTCTGAATCAAGAAAACCATTTGCTGCCTGGCTCTTGCTGGGACCCATGCACCAGCTGAATTTCACTAGGGTGGAAGGAATGAACTGTGCAAACTGGTGCATTTTAGTTGCCTCTGTCTAACCAGGCCCCTGCCAGAGCACTCTGTCAGGCCCTCAGTTGCTTTATTCCTGCATGTTGATGCGTGCCACTCAGGCAATGCACAGCGTGGTCCCTGTGTTGGGGTGTTCATCTCCCCCTGCCTTCAGTCTGGCCAGGTTGCCAGCCATCCCCTTGAGTTGCTGAGTGCCCCGCTGCATGTTAGGTTACAGATCATGCCAGCTGCTGGACCTGCTTGTCTGCAATTCATCCATCCACCAGCCACACTCCTTAGCCCTCTGCATTTCAGTGGCTTTGTCAGCCTGTCCAGCAGAGCTGTGGGCGCAGTCTAGGCTTGGATGTTCTTGTGCAGTCCATCAGACAGGCTGGTGACAGGGGCTAGTAACGGGAGGAGCTTAGGAGCTCTTACTCACCTGCTCCGCCTCAGTCAGATTCCCCAGGATCAGGTGGATGCAGCCAATGTTAAAGCAGAGTTTGGAAGGGGGGTTCTGTACGGAGGTGAAAGCATCCAGCGCTGCCTCCCAGTCCTTCCGATCTGTAGCGCACACTCCCTCGTTCCACAGTCGGATGGTCTCAGCCAGAGACATGGTGCAGCAGTGGCCTGCAATGGGGTGATGACAGCCCTTCCCTGCCTTGGTCTCTCTTTGCTCTTCAGAGACGTGCAGCCACTCTGCACTACTTCTGCGTTTCCTCCAACCCCCAGAGCCAGCAGTGTCGCAAACCAATCAGGAAGTGTCCCCACTGGTAGTTGCTGACACAGCCCCGCTTAGATGGGGAAGTAGAGCAGATGCTGGCCTGGGTGAATAATTTTTCTTAACACATCCTTGATATGTCACTCTGCTCCACCCCACCCCCCAGCTCCTCACCACCCACTGCTGCCCCCTCACTTCTTTACACTTTGCTTTCCAGGGATCTTCAGCTGAAGTCAGCCGGATGTTGTGACCTGGGACTATGCTGTCACAGGGAGCTTCTCAGTGAAGTCACAGCCGTGTGACTGACAACACACCCTGGAGGAATCGGGGCATTAGCACTCCTCGCTGCCATACGGAGATCCCCCTTGAAAGGTAGCTGGAACATCACTGCTTTTCCAGGGCAGCTTGAAGCTGGTTGCTTCCTTGTCAGTGGCCTCCAGAGGCGGAAAGGTGCAGTGCAGCCCCTCCAGCCAGCTCAGAGGTGACTTAAAACAGAGCTGAAATTCTGGGGTGTGTTTGGGGCAGTCCTGGGACAAGGCCTATAGTAGGGGTCAGCAACCTTTCCAAGGCAGAGTGCTGAAATATGACCCCTTGACCTCTATGTATGTGCTGAGCGCCAGTGATACTTTTTAAGGTCACTAATGGTCCTACTTACAAAAGCTTCATTCATAAATAAGTTAAGATGCAGAACTTTACTGTTCAGGTGGTGGTTGGTCTTCTGTTAAGCCACAGGCGGCACAGTATTGAGCAAACTCTCCTCTGCATGGCAGAGGAGGGGTGGGGCTGAGCTCCTGCTTTGTGTACCTATGAAAATCAGCTCATGTGCCACACTTGGCATGCATGTTGGGGATTGCTAGTAGCTTTGGCTGAACTTATCCAGCCTGCAACGGCTTCCCCTTCAGGTAGTAAAATACAAAACTCCTGCTATTGTCCTGCTTTAACTCTCGATTTTCATATTATCACACACCCAAAAAAACAGCTCCAGTGATTTGCCTTTTGACTGTCCAGTCAGCTAACCCCCTCAGCCCGGCAACTATTTCAGTCCCAGGATGCCCTCTCTCTTTGGCCTGTGCTCCAGAGCACACTTGTTCTGGGGAGAGGCTAGAGAGACTGGGACTTTTCAGTCTGGAAAAGAGGCGATTGAGGGGCGATATGACAGAGGTATATAAAATCATGAATGGTGTGGAGAAAGTGAATATAGAAAAATTATTTACCTTTTCCCATAATACAAGAACTAGGGGGCACCAAATGAAATCGATGGGTAGTAGGTTCAAAACTAATAAAAGGAAATTTTTCTTCACACAGCGCACAGTCAACCTGTGGAACTCCTTGCCGGAGGAGGCTGTGAAGGCCAGGACTCTATTAGGGTTTAAAAAAGAGCTCGATAAATTTTTGCAGGTTAGGTCCATAAATGGCTATTAGCCAGGGGTAAAGTATGGTGCCCTAGCCTTCAGTACAGGGGCAGGAGATGGATGGCAGGAGATAAATCACTTGATCATTGTCTTCTGTTCTCCTTCTCTGGGGCACCTGGCATTGGCCACTGTCGGCAGACGGGATACTGGGCTGGATGGACCTTTGGTCTGACCCAGTATGGCCATTCTTATGTTCTTAAGAGCAGGTCAGACTGGATCATTCCAGAGCTTTGCTCAATCTCCAGCAACATTTTCTGTGCATGGTGCTATTCCTGCCTCAGATACCAGCTCTGTTTGGGCCGACAGGGTTCCTCACCCGACAAGAACGGCAGAGCACAGGACTGGCTGAGGATTTCGGTCTTCAGGGGGTGGTGAATGTGTCCCCTTTTCCCAGAACTAAATTGGCTGCACAGGAAGCAGTACAGATGAGGGCAGAGAGTCTTAGCATGGGAATCTAGTGACCTGCATTTTGTCCCTAGCTCTGCTAGTTACTTTCCCTAGCAAATCACTGCACCTTTGTATCCTTGGGCATTTTACTGTACCTTTGTGCTTCAGTTTTACCATTTTATAATAAGGGATATTTCTATTCATCTTGTTTTCTAAACTAGTGTGAGCTGAGGGGAATACAGTTGTTCTTAAACCCTCAGCACCTTGGCTTCACCTGAAGTAACTCTTAAGCAGAGGTGGAAACAAGTCCCCAAAAAGTTACTTGAGTAAAAGTGCAGCTGCTTGCACTCTTGGCTACTTCAGTACAGTCTCTGTGTGTGTGTGTGCGCACGCGCGTGCGCATGTACTTCTACTCAAGTAGTTTTCCAGTGGGCACTAACTTGTACTTAAGTACCCTCCCCTTCCTCCCACAGCTCCACTTTGACTCAAGTAACTTTTGGGGTACTTTTTCCACCTCTGCTCTTATGCAGCCCAGGCTAAATCCGTTTGGAAATGCTCTTGTCTGACTTCTGCTTTGGAGTGGGTGGCGGGGGAGGGAATCTGTACCCCAGAGAAATGATGACTCATTTTTAATCAGAAATGCAGTAGGAAGCATCTCCAGCTCACCAACGCTGGCTCTCAGGTTACACACTGAGCCTGTCAGCATCGACTCAGGTACAATGTGCTGCTGTGGGATCACTATAGCAACGCAGAGCAAGACAGAGAGGACTGTGATCTGAAGTGACATCTGTGAGCAGGTGAAGTGACATGGAAGGAAAGAGGTGGGAAAACAGTCTGTGAGTGTAGACACCCCGCCCCCGGTGGGCCTCTTGTTGCCTTTTGCACAGAGCCATTTAAAACTCATGGATGTTTCTTGTTTAACATTGACATTTAAAAACTCAGAGGCAACAAAGCTGCTCCCTACTTTCTTCTGCCTGTTCCTTTGGTCTTCTGACTCTACGGTTGCATCTCCTCTCGCCTCCTCCTTTGAGAAGAGGCATGGTAATGAACGAGTTGGAAAGATGCTAATGAGGCACTGCCATGAATATGCGGCACCTTATTAGTATAATGGCAGCCACACGCTACTCAAAAAGCGCTGCTTTCGAATTGTGCGCCGCCCTTGTGGGGGGAGCCTTTTGAAAGGACCCCTGGACTTTGAAAATGTCTTGTTCCTAAAACCAAATAGGAAGAAGGGGCTCTCTAAGTCCGGGGAGGTGTCCTTTCGAAAGGCCCCTGTCTACGTGGGTGGTGCGCAATTTGAGAGTGGTGCTTTTGAATCGCGTGTGGCTGTTATGCTAATGAAGTGCTGCATATTCAGAGAGGTGCCTCATTAGCATCTTCCCAACTCACTCATTATCATGCCCCTTCCGAAAGGAAGGGGCTAGTGTAGACATAGCCTATGTATACAGCAGTTTGTTATTTGGCTCTATAACACTGACTGAGGCTGGGTCTACACTATGAGACGAATTTGAATTTAAGGCAGTTAGCTTGATATTATCACATGACTGTCTTCACTGTGCATACCATTAGCTTGATTTTGGGAACACTAAAATCGGGATTACAATATGGCAGTTACCTGATGGGTGTAGAGTCAAGCTCTTATTCAGAAGTTCAATTAAAGGCCAGCGTGGAACCGCGATGTCTTAAAACTGAATTTATTAGCCTCCACAAGTGTCCCCTATGTATCCCACAAAGCTGTGCACTGCACCTGGCTCCTAGCTCTCTGCTATTAGCGGGAGCTGGGAAACTGACCAGGGCTGCTGCACTATCAGTTTCCTGAGTCCTGCAACTTTGATGGAGCTGGGAAATTGTTTCTGGCTGCTGCACTGACAGTTTCCCAGATCTCCCAGCTTGTGGGGGGGAGGCGGGGAGCCAGGAAATTGACCAGGGATGCTGCACTGTCAATTTCCAGGTTCCACAGCTTTGTTGGAGCCAGGAAATTGACCAGGGTTGTTACACTGTCAGTTTCCTGGGTCCCCCAAGCTGCAGGGACCCAGGAAACTGACAGCACTGCTGCACTTGGCTCCCAGCTCTTCACTCCTCATGGAAGCCGGGAAGTTGACCAGGGCTGCTGTGCTGTACATTTCCTGGGTTCCCCAAGCTTCAGAGTCCCAGGAAGCAGATAGAGCTTATGCACCTGGCTCCCCACTCAGAATGTGAGGCTGAGGGAACTGTGGGATAGGTTCCCACAATGCACTTCTGCAACAGTTGATGTTTGGTGATTTCAGCGTGGAAGCGATATGGTGAATTTGTTGGGAGCCTGTGGGAAGTGAGGTTACTCAAACTCGAATTTAAAAAAGCTGGCATTATAAAATTGATTTTAATAAATTCAAATTTGTCTTGTAGTGTAGATATAGCCTGAGTCACTTCTCCTATGTCCCTCAGCTTCCTTCCGGTGTTTGTCCACACTGTCTAGGTAGGTGGCACTGCTTACCGAACTGGAGCCATGTCTGGAGATAGAACGTGGCAGCTATTTTGAGTGCACATGGCAGCAATACCCAAGGGCTGATTATTATTAACTCTCTGACTGGTGACCGGGGAGGCATGTAGAGCAGCGGAAACTGAAACTTTCTGCTGAGCACTCTGAGTGCCAGGTGTTTTTCCTATTATAGACGATCAAAGGAGTGGAGGACTGGAAGGGACCTCGAGAGCTCTTCTCGCCCAGTCCCTCGCACTCAGGCAGAAGAGCATCTAATAAAGAGACTGCTCCTGCCAGGGAGAGAGAAGCATGGTGACTGCTTTGCTGCATGAAGGGGGATTTCAAAGCCCTTATCTCCTGAGGCAGCCTCATGTCTACAGGAAGTATCCCCTATCTGCCCAACACCTGGACACCAAAGCCATCATCTATGGCTACTTGACCGAGGTCGGGCTCCCCAAGACAGATCTCAGCATGCCCTTCTCCTTTGAATACATTCTCTCCACTGTCAGGCCAATTGCTGCTGGCCAGGATGCTGATGAATTAGGTGAGTGACGGATCCTGTGCGAGCGATTGTTCCTGCCTCCCTCCATGGATAAATCATTCTCTGCAGTGACCTTTAGGAACAAGGAATCACAGCTCCAAGGTGTAGACCTTTCCCAGATTCTCTCTGCTGTATACTGCTTCATCTATGATGGAGTGGGGTCAGTTACACAGCCCCATTACAGTGGGACAAAGCCATGCCTGGCTGCTGTTGCTGTGCATGAGGGCAAAGGGTCGATCTTTTGGGGTTTGATTTTCCATGCTTGATAGACGTGTGTGAAATTGACCTCTGAGGGGTTAGTAGTTGACCCCTGTACTCCTCACTCTTGTGAGGAAAAAGAGAAGTTCATGGGAGAACCTCTCCCGTTGACCGTCCTTACTGAGGATGGCCAGGTAAGTCAAGTACAGATAAGTCGATTCTCGCTATGTAATTGCCATAGCTAGAATTGCCTATCTGCAATTGACTTACCTGTCTTGTGTAGACCAAGCCTTAGACAGGGAGCTCTGCCTCTGTATAAGGGATTGCAGGAGGAAACCTCTCATTCTGTCGGAGGTGCAGAAGGCTAGGGGTGAGAGCAGGATGTACCTGAACCAGAATGTGTTATGGCCTTTGGAAATTGTGTCCCAGCGACTCACCTAAACTCCTGATTCATGCTGATGTGGCTGCAAGCAGTGAGGGAGCCAGCTGTTCAGATCCCTGCACCAGGACAAGACCACCTCAACTTGCTCTGGGGTTGTCAAAACAAATTGTGGTTGATGACACTTGGCTGTCAGGATCAGGTGGCTAGGCTGTCTAAGCATGTCTGGCTGCTAGGATATTCAGAGCCTCTCTGTGGGTACTGATGGTCTTCCTGCTGGTAAATGGCAGAGCCTCCTCCCCAACCCTGGGCAAGCTCCTTCAAGGCTCCTAGTAAGTTCTTGGCCCGCAACTGCCCCAGAATTGATAGAGAAACATCCAGTTGATGGAGGGGTTCATCACCAGCTATTACAAGTGACAGTAAAGCAGCTCGCAGCAGTCTGTCCCTGGCCATTGTGGAAGAATGGGAAAGACATGATGGGCCATTGCTATATAAGGCCAGTCGGGGCAAGGTGGAAACTGCCCCCACCAGAATCTGCCGTGTGTCTGCAGGCATGCAACTCAGACAGCAGGAAGGCTCCCTCCCTGCCCCAAGTGCATCCCAGCAGCTAGCACCACAACTACCAAAAATAATCAGAGCCACCCACGGCACCCAAGTTATTTCTCGAGGGAGGTGTAAAAATGCAACGTTCAGAAACCAAAACTACGTCAGCTTTCATTTTTTTCTTTCCCACCTCCTCTTCTCGCCCTGTTTTTCCCCCTTCTTCCCACCACCCCCTTCCATTTTTCTCAATCTCTGCAAAAGTGCAGCTCACAGCCTGCCTCTTCCCTTTTACCACCCACACCCAGGGAATCAGCTCCCACCCCAGCAGTTATAAATAGCAGCTCTTTGTCCTTACTGCTTCCTGCTTCTCTTGCTTTCTTACAGTAACAGCTTATGTTGCTGTAACAGCTGTGTTGGTGGTAACTGCTGGGTTGGCGAAGTTCTGGAGAGGCACGCATCATCTGGTTAAAACCTGCACCATCTGAGTGCAGAGATGAGCCCCCTCCCATCAAAATATTCATGTCTTTGTTATGGACAGACACTCTGTGAAGGGTCCCAGGTACAAAGTGTGTGTCTTGCCCATGTTACAGTGCACAGCCTTGAAATCGCAAGTCCTCTGTGTATCCATAGACTAGGTTGAGCAGAGACAGCAGCAATGGTAGATTTCCAGCATGACCACCTGCATGTACCTCAACATATTCTGAATGGATATGGGGGAAATGGAGAGACAGAGGTTCTGATGTGTTCCCAGAATGCACTTCGGTCACAGGATGATGATGTGGCCATCTGCTCCCAGCGCTATAATAGTGAGGATCGTAGCTGAGACTGGGGAAGGTTTGGCTTGTCTGACTAGAACATTATGGAGTCACGTGTGTACTGTCTGGCCACACAACTAGTCAAGAGCCTTTTGTCCTTTTCCTCCTGCAGGCTGTCCCCATGCCTGACAAAGCCTCACACAGCATCCATGTGGCACAATGCAACACCAATGCAGTCTCCATCCTGAAAAATCCTCACCACTGTATATTGGGAAGAGCTGGTCGATGCAGCTCGGCGGACAATTGTCTGCAGCTTAGCTGACAATTCACAACTACGCAAACATCCGTTCCCAGCGCTGGCATCCAAAGCCACTCTGGCACTCTCAGGTAAGGTTACCCTCTTTAATGTCATTGTGCATGAAAAGGAGAAGATGGCAGAGGAAAGAATGGCACCACTTCACCCTCCACAGCAGTTTTCATCTAAGGAGCACAAGCCCTTTCTGAACGGGCCTTCTAAGCAACCTTGTGAGACCTCTCTTGTGCATGGGGACCGGCCAAATTCATCATTCATTTTGGTCACTTTCAATCATAGGATTTTAAAAATCAACAATGTCATGACTCCAGCTATTTCAAGCCGAAATTGCAGTGCTGAGCGTACAGGGGTCCTGGCCCAAAAAGGAGTTGTGAGCGTGTCAGAAGGATGTCGTAGGGGGCGCTGAAGTAGGCTACCTTGCTACTGCACTGGGGCTGGCAGCAGCCCTGCCTTCGGAGCTGGGCACTTGGCCAGCAACTGCTACTCTACACCAGCCCAGGTCTGAAGGCAGCGCAGGAAGGTGGCAAAACTGAACACACCACACCGTGTGTCAGGAGCTCCAAGCCGAGGAAGCTGCTCTGCCCAGTGAAATCTATATAGCATAGTCAAAAGCACACAAAAGGCCAGATTTCATGGTGTGGGAGTGCACAGGTCATGGTTTGTGACACATTTTTCCCGGCCATAAACTTGGTGGGACCCTAGTTATATGCTATTTTAACCCCTAATTTATAGTATGTGAGCACCCCTCAGCCTCTACTGCAGTTATCCGAGAGGTAGGGGAATGCTGTTATCTCCATTGCATCCAAGGGGACCCAGGCATAGAAGGACAGTGATTTGCCCAAGGTCCCAGGGAAAGGCTGCAGCAGAGAAGGGAATAGGCACTTTCATCTCCCAGGTCCCAAGCTTAACTGCCTGGCCACCTGTCAGACAGGTGTGTGTTGTCTGTAGTTCAGTGCTGGGGAAACTGGAAGCACAGAACAGTTCAGTCACTTTGAGTAGTTCAGTGACTTCCCTAAGAATCACCTGGGACTTTGACTCTGGGCTCATGCGCCCCTATTCTGTCTTCTAACTTGACAATATTCCTTCTACCAGAAAGTCTTGAAATGGGGAGAGAAACATGTGGTCAGTGGGATTTTCCTAGGGCACAGCCCAGTACTGGAAGGGAACAGCACCTACCAGCAGTAGGATGTATTGCAGGGAAGAATGTGCCAGCACTGGGATGCAGTTACTGTAGGGAGGAGGGAGTGTGGTGTAGGGAAGAGTACACATGCTGGAATGCTCTGCTGAATGATTGTACTCCTGCTCTGAAGGTGTCCTGGGATGGGGCTGTAGTCACACCTGGTTAAATCAGATGAAATTGTAAAGGGTGGAATTGCCTGGTTTTTGAATGACAGACCTTTCTACTGAAGCCTGGGGTACTGAGAAAGTACCTTTTTCTTTCTATTGTGAAAGGCTTCTGGAGGGTCCTTTGTGGAGATGCATGGAAGGATGGTTGCCCAAGTCCTTGGGCAAAAGTGTGAATTGTGGAGAAGGGAAATTAGGCAACAAATTCAACTTTGACATTTTAGTTATACACAAGCCTGCAGACACTTTAGCCATGGGACTCAGAAAACAAAGAGCCCCTCCACACCTGCCTTAGAATCCCCCTCAAAGCAACATGTTCATTTCTGCAGTGCCAACTTATTTTCTAAACAATCCCATTAATTTTAATTCTTTAGGCTTAGGACTTTTCACAAGAGCAGAGAATGATAAAACCTGCTCTCTTGAGTTATCGGGTTAATATTTTACATAGCTAAATACCCGCTGCAATTTCAGCAGATAAGAGTTTCTCTAATTCCTGTCATTAAAATGTTGCTTTGTTAACAGCTACTGCACAAAGTGATTATTAAATACACTGTGCTTTAATAAATCCTCAGTCTTCTTTAAGTGGTGAGACAATTTTGTTGAAGTTAAAAATTACTGTAGAATTTCTCAAAGAAAATAACCCTCATTTCCTTTATTGGATTCTAGCAGATCCTCTCTTTTCTGAATCAACTGATTCCCTTATTTGTTTCAGGACACCAGAAATTTGAAATATTTGAAATTTGAGATTTCCCCTTCATCTGAAAACTGGACCTTCTGAGCCCTACACAGATGAAAGGTACAATACACAAATAATCCCACACATCTATGTGCATCTTTCTTAACACACACTCTCTCTCTCTCTCTGTATAGATATTTGTAATATAAGAGGTAATTTGCATCCCACTTTGCAACCAAGCCAGGGATCCTAGATATAGCTGTCCCTGCTGCTATGGAACATCTCGTGCCACCTGGAGGCAGCTGATATATCCTGGCATCAGCTGGTTCCAAAGATGGGTACAGTGCCCAGCTGGATTCACAGATTCCAAGGCCAGGAGGATCTGCATAACCATTGTGTTGGCTTGTTGCTTCCTGACAGGAAAGAGCAAGCAAGAAGAAAGCAGGCAGCATGCTGGATTCCTCTCCCTCCTAGGCTGGTGCAGGCAGGGGACAGAAGAGTGAGCGAGCTATACTGTGAGCTTTCCTCTCGCTTCTGCACAGTGATAGAACAGAAACAGCAAGCGAACAGCTTTGGGAGGGGCTGAAGCTCCTTCCCTGTCTCCCCTCCTTGAGGGCACCTTCTCAAGCCCCACTCTAACCCTTACACCCCCTCAGTCCTGATTCCTGCCCTAAGTCCCTCCCCACACACCCACTAACCCTGAGCCCTTGCATCCCACCCCACCCCTCAAATTTCTTATAGTACTGTCCTATCGCTCCCTGTCCTTTCTGGGGTCAATATAATAGTTCCTGTACGAAATTCAACTTACTTTCAGCCCTGGCTTTACTCTGAGACTGTGCTTTAGTTGTATTTTCCCTGCTGAAAAGGTGCCAACCCTAAAAAACTATGAACGTGTACAGAGGTTTCCCTCCCTGCTAGGGCAGGTTTGTCTTTTGTAAAAAGTGGAGATCCCTGTTAAAAAATTCTGTGTAGAAGGCAATGTGAAAGGCTCCATCTCCTTCAGAAGCAAAGTAATGCAAGTTATTAGAAAGGCACTAAGTTAAAAAAAAAATTACAGGAAGTAGGCAAACTCTACAATTATTTCTCTATTAATAGCTCTTGTGGGGCTGTTCAGAGTGACTGGCTGTGAATTATCCTAGCCTGACAACACTAGAGCCAGTCATTTATTACCTCCCACCCCTCTTATTACGGCTGGAATGTTGTAATTATCTCCTGCATGGGAGGACCTGTGTGACCTTGCTCTGCTTCACATCATCCTTCTCTCTCAGCCATTCATCTGCAGGGTGTGTAATTTCAATAGAGGTTTTTCCTCTTTATTAAATGCTATGACCTAGGAAGAGCAATTTTCCATCAGTAATAAGCTTCCTTACACAATTCCTCCCAGGTACCTCAGACAACTGTAAAAGGATACAATTTATAGATTTCTATGAATCAGGTATACTGCCAGTCAGTCATACCTAAATAGCTTGTCTAATACAAAATGAGCAACAGTATTAATTCACAACCTTGTGGAAACGGGAATAATTTCTAGTGTCCAGGCCTGTTGTAGCTGGGACAAGCCCTAGATAAAATATGTAGTATATCATTGTGGGAGAATATTGAGTTTTGTGTACCTAGGGCAGAGGTGTGTTCCCATAAATGATAGAGAGTATTTAGTTAACACCTCTTATTTTAGAGTCACTGACCTAGGAAAATGAAATAGACTTCAGGCTGGGAGAGAAACTTGATTGTCACAGTAAGACTTGTATCTTAACACTATGCAACATCAAGTTGGCCTTGATTACCAAGACCATCTGTAATGTTTGACTAGCCACAGGTATTTTGTCCCTAGACCTCGTTTGTGTCTTCTTCCTGTAATTTGTCCCTGCCTCTTGGTTTTGTTTGAGACAACCTAAATTTGGGGGTGGATACTAGCAGAATAGGGCAAATCACGGCTTGGTGACTCAGATTGACTTCAGAAAAGGCAGGATAGGTAATTTAAGCAGGTGGCTTGAGTACAGGGTTATGGACAAAGGGAGTTGTGACTCCACTCACCAAAGATAGCAACGGAACTGGGAGGGAAGAAGCAGAGTTACATGAAGAGCTCCAATGCTGAGCCTAATAAAATAGGACAATGCAAATAATACAGCTTGGAAAGCCGTTTTCCTAATAGAACACATCACTGTTCCTTATCCTTATTAGCATATTCATGTCTTCTCCCCCTAAATGCCAATTAACAACTAAATGTGAACTTAATACTGCTGGAAAAAATACTAAATACAAGTTTCAAGAGTGACTAGCAACTTTGCTTGCCTCACTTAAGGCACCTGAGTCTGGACTGTAAGAACATGTCTGCCCTTGAAAAGTTAGGCCTTTAAAATCATCATGTTTAAATCACTGGTGGTATTCCCCTTCACATTCTTAACTTATCACTATTTTTCATATGGAAAGAATGGTGGTGGAATGAGTTTTAAAAGCTCTTCAAAGTTCTTATTGACATGCCAGTTTTCAAAAAGGAGCCAAAGAAGTTGGAAAAACCAGCTACATATTCTGAATAGTGTTGATGTCCACATATCTTGATTTAGGTAAAACGCTCAAGACTAGTGCAGGAAGATTCAGGTCCACAACAATTACTTACGTGCATCAAAGTGTTGCTACAGAAACAACTTTGGCAGGACAAAGACTGCAGGTGAAGTTGCATGACTGTCTGCTTTTCTTCCTTCCTCCTGTTAGTATGAGGATTTCCCAAATTCAGCAATAAAGCTTTCAGGACAGTTGACCACCAAGAATTTGAAACAGTAGGTAAATATTCAGTGACAATTTATTATCTGATCTTTATCAGTTTACAAAAAAAGCAGGTATCAAAAAACAGCAAAGATTTTCATAAGTTCTTCACCAGTTTTACACAGCTGAACGAGTGTAAAATGTGAATGTAAGACACAGGCTGGCTTTGCTCCTGGTCATAGACATTCAAGGTTGTCCCTGGGCTGGGATGCACTGAGCCCTCAGAAAACTTGTATTTAAAAAAAGCACCTGTCTCTTTTGGAATTTGACTTCGTTCACCCAAGTCACTTTATACTGAAACATAACATGGAACGTGTACATGTTGGGATCAGAAGTTAATGTCTTCTGGAGTCCATGTACCTAAACACAGATCAAGTGACTTTGCAATGAACACATTCGGCACCAGTCTGCACTTTTTTCAAATAACCCAAAGGAGGCTATTACGCTGTAATGGCTACAATCACTTCTTGCCCCCAGCCCCACAATCCTGCAATGGGAATTAACTGTGCCTTCTACCTTTCCTCATCATGATCTCAGGTCCAAAAAAGAAAAGCTTCATTTCATCCTTAAATGTGTCATACAACTGTACTAAGATGCCTTAGATGATTATACAACAGAGTGACTCTCCCATTGTGGACCCAGGACTTGAACAATCAAAGGAAAGAGATCAAATCATAAATGTGAGATAAGAAAAATTCAAGTGACGGGATAGACAGTCTGGTTCTTTTCTGAGCCAGAGCTGCTTGTTCTACCATGTTTACGACTGTAAGGTTTAGAGTCTGACCAGGAGAAGCATGGTCCAGTTTCCATTAACAGCTACACCATCTTCTCAAACATACAGCTTACATCGAACACTGCCTGGTTAGCTAAAGAATTAAGACACTGTCCTGAGTCCCTCAGCATCTGCTTGGAAAGTCAGGTCAAAATCTGCCATGATCATATGTGAATGTAAATCATCTTATGCAAAGACTTGTGTACATGTCACTGAAATGCTTTAGAGTACCAAATATTCCCTATCAAAGAAAATGGCACCTCTCTTTTTACTCAAACAACAACAGGAAATCAGATATGCATTTTTTGTCATAGATATGAAAGAGGAAGCAAGAAGGCAAGCTGAGAGACAGATGCTACCCCCAGGGCAGCAATGGCATTTGGTTGTTTTGGTCATTGTACCAGCATTTTGCACACCCACAGCAGGCAGTCACTGGCTGCTGGATTTAAACTGTTTTTCTGGCAGTCAAGACACGGACAATGGACCCTACACCTCCAGCAGCAAGAGCCTGAAAACAGAGAAGCAACAGTCAATACAAAACCATGTGACCACAGATCAAAACAATTACTGGTTGGACTTCAGTGCATTTTATGCAAACATCTCAATGTGCTCTCCAGATATTAAACATCAGCACTCTGCAACAGGGAAGCATTACTATTCATTTTATAGAGGGAATGGGTTCGGCCATTAGATAATTTTTAAGTCTGTTACTGGGAGAGTCAGGACTCTTAGGTTCTATTCCCAGCTACGTCCCCTTCTTTGACATTCAGATTATACTGTCTCAGTGCAAGATGACAATTTTTTAGCAAACATGCATTGTCATTCTTTGATCGTGATTTATATAACCATTTTTAGAATGCACATGCATCTATATATAATATGAAGTGCAGATTAATTTCACGTGGTTCCTTGGGGTACTTTCTCCTTTCCACCTCAACTGTTGTAATGGAAACACTGGACCTTTAAGGGAAAGAAGGAATTCCTAATGGACTTGAGACAGAATTCAGAATGTACGAATCTCTGTTAAAGCAACTTATCAGGCCAAAAGCAACAGACTTACACACCTTTTCATGCCACTGCAGTAACACAGCACTGCTGTTGTCAGAAGGGCTCTCAAACCCCTTGTAGATGTATTTCATTAGCAGATCAACTCCATTCTTGTCCAGAGACTGTACTGCTTTTTCAATATCATTAGCTTTGAAA
The DNA here is from genome assembly GCF_033958435.1 of Carettochelys insculpta. NCBI lineage: Eukaryota > Metazoa > Chordata > Testudines > Carettochelyidae > Carettochelys > Carettochelys insculpta. The sequence goes on along the minus strand of NC_134145.1, from coordinate 56,513,095 downwards.
GAGATGAGGACTTTTAGGACAATGCTTTCGGCACGATCCTGTAAACAAGAGGAAAAGTCACAAGTTAGAACAACATGGCCTAAAGTCAAATATTAATGATCTCTCAACCTCTAGGAGGAGATTTTCTGTTGTTAGCAATTAAAAATAAGTTACATTAAGGCAGCTCAAATGCACATACCAACTTGTCAAGCATTCTGCCCAAGAGATGTCTGCCACTGCCCTACGACAGCATGACCTCCACTGACTTTGCTACAGTCTTTTAATTCTAATGAAGTTTCAATTTACAATATGTAATTAATTTGAAATTAAGTTTTAGATAACAAATTAAAGGGGTAGCACATACCCATTTGATGGAAGGAAGCTAATCTCAAACAAGAGAAACCTCACTTTCTTTGTTGCATTTGTAACACACTTGTTCTCTTCTAAGCGTCTATTTCTGCTCACCAAGCCTGGCTTTTGTTTGCAGGACTCCACCCGTAGTAAAAGGGTGGTACTGAACTTTCACTGTTAATATTCATTGACTGGACAGTTAAGTTTTCCAACTGAAACACACAATAGATCTAAGGGTTTGATTGGTGTCCTTCTGACCACCTAAGTTACCTCATATTTTACATTTTGTTGAGATAGACAGCACTTCTGTGGACCAGAAATGATCTTAAAGGAGTCCCTGCTCTCAAATTCACCAGTATCCCTACTCAGCACCAGGGACGTTAACCAGTGCAAGCCAGAGCAGTCTTTAGCCTGTCACGGACAGGGGCTGCTCTGGCCTGGCCAGAGCACCCCTGCCCACATCGTGTCAGGAGTGGGTCTGCTTTGACCCAGCTAGAGTACCCTTACTCTGCAGTGCTTCTGGACCAGACTGTGGTGAACAGGAGCTGCTCCAGCTGTGCTGAAGCACCCCACACCCGTGGCAGCGCCATGGACAGGGATGCTCCAACCCGGCTGGAGCAGCCCCAGTCTCTGGCATGCCAGGCCAGCCAGAGCAGCCCCCCATTTGCAGCCTCCCCAGCCAATTTAATTGGCTAACCAATTAAATGTGAACTAACCAATTAATGGTATTTTACATTCTTACTCAGCAAGGTCTGAGCTAGAAACAGGGAGATATATACATATCTCGTAAGGCTGGAAGGGACCAAGAGAGGTCATCGAGTCCAGCCCCCAACCCTCTTGGCAGGACCAAGCACCATCCCTGACATTTTTTTTTAAATCCAACCTGCCCCAGACCCTTGAAAGGCCCCCTCAGTTGAGCTCACAACCCTGGGTCAATGCTCTAACCACCAAACTATCCCTCTCCCTCACTCAGCTGAGACCTTAGCTTTACTCTGAATTAGGCCTCTCTTCCCACATTATGTGCACAGAATTTGTAGTAGTAGTTATAGTGCTCAATATTTTCCAAGGATTTTGTGGAATATTTTAAAGCACAGCCAGCATTATCTGCATGAAACAGCTCTGGTAGCATGATTGCTTAATTTACACAGACCAGCAACATTTGAAGTCACAGTTAAACAGCTGAACTGTATTTCAGCATAGATATGACAGCTGCTAGCACCAAGTGTTTCAAGAAACGGTTTGAGAACTGACCATGGTGCCATTTCAGGATCAAAGTTTGTGTGGTTTGTAAGTACTTCGATCATCCATTCTGTAAGCATCAACTTCCCCTCAAAGAGTCATTTTCCTCCTCTGTTCACTATCAAACCCCAAGAGACAATTAAAAAAAAAAAGTCTGAAGGAGTGGGTCTGTCCCACGAAAGCTCACCTAATAAACTATTTTGCTAGTCTTTAAAGTGCTACTTGACTGCTTTTTGTTTAAAAAAAAAAAACCCCTTATCTGTTAGAATGGCTTCCTCTCGTCTATAATTCTCTGCACAAGCACCGTCTGCCATCGCTTCCCATAGGAATTATAGCCATTGGCTTTCCCTTTGAGCAGATACATCCTGTAGCCATTTGATTTAGAGAAACTTCACAGTTTCTGCTACATATCTGAGATGTGATGGGAGGCTATGTCCCAAGATAAGAATGAAGCCAAGAACAAACTCAGAACAGAAAAGATTTATAGAATTACCAGGTCTGCAGGTTTCCCCAAGGCCTTGGGACAGTCATATTTTAAGCGTTTTTCCAAAAGGAACAACACTATGTACAAATGGCACTACCTGGTGTATAAGATCTGGAATAGGTGTACGACAAAAGTTTTAATACTTTACTACAGTTAGCCCTGCAAAACTAACTTAACTGGTAGAGCAAGTTATGTTTATTTGCCCTCTATTTCAAAATAATCTAAGTTGCAATAGCCCCTTTACAACGCCACCACATTCCTACTAGACCCTCAATGACAACAGTACAATTCCAATAAGGGAAACTTGTCAGATGTGAGAGGGCAAAATTATCTACAGAATCTCTTACTTGATTATGCCTGTGCTAGAAAGATTAGGCTGTTAGAATCTGGAATGAATTTGTAGGACTGGCAGTTGGGGAAGGAGGGAAAGGAAATCTTTACTAAGAAGTCTGGGCTGGTGTCACAAAACAAACATGGAATCCAATAGATATAAAAAGAGTTAAAGCTTAGAGTAGAACACCCCTCTGATCAGAGTGGTATGAACGGACGGCTACAATGAGTCAGATACCTACAGTTTAACTATACACATTTTTCAGTCTGCTTTCGGCATTCATAACACTCAAAAACTAGTTCTTGAGAACCCTTCCTGACAGGTATCTTGTGTATATGGTATAGCCAAAGCTCTACTTAAAGTGCTTGTAGTTTTTAAGTTCTTGTTAGCTAAAATTATGGCCTGGACACAGCCAATCAATGCTTACTATGTTAGGGCCTCTTTTGTAGGCTTACTTGGGCCAAGTATGGCTTGGCAACCCTGGAAGAGCTTGATCAGTTTTGGAGAAACAGTGAGAAACTAGAGGGCTAAAGGAGTTAGGAAAAAAATTAGAGCATGTCACATGAATGCAAGTTATTGACTATTTCACCTTTACTGCTTGGTTCTTGGTGTTGATTGGAGGATTCTTCAGGGCTGCCTGCAATGCAGCCATCATGTTTCCTGTAAACAATGGTTAAGGAAAGATGGGGAAAACAAGGTCTGGGAAAGCATGAGAACTAGTCACATTATAGTGGGGCTCAGAAATAAAATTGCTCATTACTGGGAATATCAGGCATGGCATCGCAGAGAGAATGTCTTTCACATTTACCTTGCACCCATTGCAGGGTTCAAATAGCAAATACAGTGAACTCTTTTATATATGGCATTCTATTATCCAGAACTCAAATAACTGACCTTTTAACTATACATAAAGTTTAGTTACATTCTCTCTATAGTATAGTAAGCAAATACAAATACAGTATAAGTTTACAGTTTCCAACACTACTGTTGTTGGTAAAGTACTCTGCATACATTTGTTTCTGAATATATAACTTTGTTCTTTGCACTGATGCTCTCGAACACTGAAAACAGTACCAGCTTAGTGCTGGTCCCACTGCTTTCAGTTATTGGATAGTACAGTAAAGTCTTTCATATCCGGCAGCCCTGGGACCAGAAGGTTGCTGGATATTCAAATATTCTGGATAATAGAGAGGTACAGCTAGCACTGCATAATACTAAAGGAGAACAAAGATCCAAATAATATACACATTTAGAAATTCCAAATTAGACCCATTCTGTTCTCAACCACCACACATATTGGCAAAATATCATCCAAGTTATAACATGGCTGTTTGCACAATATGGAATGATAGGATTGCTGAAACGACAAGCTTGTTAGAGAGAACATCTGTGGCACAAATTAGAGAGATATCATCAGTCAGGGCCTCAGGCTGAACATTAACATGAAAGCAAAAGTCAATCTGTCAATCAGTCAATTCATCACACTGTAGTTAGTTATACGACTCAGGAGAGATTTCTATTCAGTCTCATATTGCACCCACCATTGTGGTATGTAACAGCCTCCCAGAACTGCACTAAAGTGACACGTCCAATGTGCCTGACACATGGAGTTCATTGTAGAACAGTGAGATTCCAAGACTGCCTCCATCATTCAAAGGAGAAAGATAACAAAACATGCTACAGAAGTGCAGTTTCAGTCATCCTGCCATTTGTACAAAAAAGGATTCCCACTTTAAAAAAATTCAAGTTCTGAGCACAGAGAGCCCTGTTCTGAGAACCCTTTCACACTTTTTCCAAGTTTACCTGCCCCAACCTCCAAAAATTGCCAAAACTGAGTCACAAAACCCACTCTACAAGCTGATTCTGTGGGGTACCACCTCACTTAGACAGGGCCCTCCTGCAGCTAAATGCTTTAATATGTGGAAGTAAAAAGCAATTAGACTATCATGGACCTGGTGCAATTATTCCCATAAAAGGAAAACCACACAGTGTACACTTCCTCCAACCCTGAAGTATAAGAGAGGGTTGAGAGAAGGTTTCTTTCTTCCGCCCTCCCTCCTGTTCTTGTGAGGTCAGACAAGACCACATCCTCAAGTGTATGCATGCATACCCAAGGAGAACGGGAAATAAAAAAAAAAAAGCTGCTAGCAATGTACATCAACTGACTCCCTGGCTAGCAGGGTGCTCACGAAAAGCAAACGCCAGGAAATTTGCAGTGTTCGTAACAGACTTTCTGTTAAATTTGCTGGTTAAGCACCCAATGCACCTGGGTTTTAATCGGTTTTCCAGTCCCGCACTTACACTCCCAATACAGCAGTTATTTATTTCACTCTGAGGGGTGGCCTCAGCTGACCCTTCCCAATCTGAACTCTGCCTCCGGGGAGCCCCCCATCTGCCGGGGAGCCCAGCTCGAGAGATACAGCGGATTCGCAGCAGGGGACAGGGCGAACGCTCTCCCCCTGCCCGGAGCAGCACAGCATGGCCCGAGCCCCCGGGCATCCTCCGGCTCATAACAGGGCTGCGTATCCCTCCCTCCCTCCCTCCGCCGGGGTCCGGACTAGTCCTGGAGCGCCGAAGCCAGGGTGGGGGCCGATCCCGGTCTCAGCCCGGGGCCCGCAACACTTTGCCCGGCGCCGGCGGAAGGATATTGCCGCAGGCAGGAATCCACTTCGCCCTCATCAGGCCCGGCCTGGCCATCGCCTCCCTCCTCCTCGTCCACGAACTTGTTCTCGTCATATTCATCCACGTCCACGCGGCGGAAGCGCGCTGAGGACACCGTGTTCTTCGCCATCGCCCCGCAACCTACCGGCACCTCTTACCCGCTCCCCTCCGCAGGGCGGTGCCCGCCCCCTGCTGTCCTCAGCGAGCACCAGCGCGCAGGCGCAGACAGCAGAGCTCCTTCCTCCGCTCACTTCCGCTCACGCGCACGAGGAAAGATCGCTTTCGCTCTACAGTCTCCGCCTACGTTACCGCCCAAGGCCCTTGCCGCTCGTGGATGAGCGCATGCGCAACTCATCGCCGAGGCTCTCCTTTTAACACATGCGCACTTTAAATGCCGCACCCCTCCTTTTCTGCGCATGTGTTCTAAACCGACTTCCTCTTTCCCCTGCGGCGGGCTGAGGGTCTTGAGCGCAGGCGCACAGAGAGGCACCCTCAAGTAGGCGGAGGAAGGCAGCGTCTGGGGAATGGGAGGAGCAGGTGAGCTGTTGCGATTGGTCGGCAGGGGGTGATCACGTGCTCTCCCGGCGTTAACGGGCGCTGGCGGAAAAGTGGGGTTGGGGTAGCAGTTCGTGGCTGCTGGGGGCGAAGGGGACTGTCCGCCCCCGCTTGGCTCGCCTGAGTCTACACGTCGAGGGGAGGGCGGAGGTGTGAGGCCCGGTAGGCACCGGCCTGCCGGCTGCGGCTTGTTTGGGACCTGCCCGCGCCTGTACTCGGTCTGGGGCAGGACGGCCGTCGCTGCCTTCCCCACCTCCCCGGCCTGTCTCCCCTCGGCAGTGCTTCTTCAGCGCCTTCCAGCGGGGCGCCTCAGGCTGACTAATGCCTCACCCCACTCCGACCCCCGCGATCAGGCCTAGTGCTCAGAGCCCCGGTTTGTGGGGGTGACGGGACTGAGGCACATAACGATATTCCCCCCCCCCCCCCCCCCCCCCACACACAAACACATTTTCAGCAGTGACCTTTGCTTTTTGGCTGCTGCCGTTTCTAAGCGGACAGGCTTTGAGTTCCCTAGTGTGCGTTTTGCTCTCGGCGTGCCAGGCATTGCTGCCAGTCGGACCCAGGATGCCCAAACCAGGCTCATAAATAAATCAGGTGTCTGTAGGAGGAGGCGCCTTTAGAAACGTGGGTATTAGTGAATTTGTTATTGCCAGCTGACGGATCTGTGGTAGAACCGAAGCAAGAACCCAATACACTTGACTCCTACTCCCTGCTTTTATTTTCAAACAGTAATCTGTTCTTTTAAGGTGTTTATCACCTCATAATCAAGTCTTTTTTAATACCTCTGAAGATCAGATTTAATTGATATATAATAATTCATGTGTATGTTAAATGAGCAGTGCCTTTTATTTATTTATTTATTTATTTATTTTTAACACAAAAGTTACTCAGCTGGCTTCGTTGCTGGGCTCCCTTCCCTCCCCCAGCTGGGGCTGCAGAGGTGCTGGTACACCGTACCAGCACAAAAAAAGCATTGTGAGTAAAATAATTTGTGGTTTTACATAAAATTTTTTTTTACCAAGGCTAATATAAATCACAATGTTTTCCTAACACTCATAACATAGTCTCAGGGGGTAGCTTAGAATACATGGCTTATATACATGTATGTCTGAAAGAAGGAAGAGGTTAAGCGGATTATGCTAGCTACAGGTAACCCTCCCTTTTTCCTTCCAACACTCCTCCCACTACATAAACCCTGGATTCTAGGTGTGTCTACCAATCATCTGAAGAAGTGGATCTTGCCCACAAAAGCTCATGACTTAATATATTTATTAGTCTTTAAGGTGCTACAGGACTGCATGGTATCTCAAAACATATTTTGGAAGATTAAATCTTGTCCTGCAGTGTTGGAATGCCAAACTCAAAAGCATTGCTAATACAACATATGAGGAAAATGAAAATGAAATTGACTTTAAACCAAAAGTGCAAATGACTAGTAAACTTTTACAGTTCACTGTGGGGTTCTAATCTAGCTCCCACTGAAGTGGAAAGACTCTTAGGGCTTGTCTACACTTATGAATAGATGGATGCACACACTAAATTGACTGCTGCTCCTGCTGCTGTTGACCCCAGTACTCCACTGGGTTGCAAGGAATAAGGGAAGTCAACAGGAGAGTTTGTCCTCTTGACCCTCTGCAGTAGGGAGGAGTGGTAGTTGAACTAAGTTACTGTTCGCATAGTTGGAGTTGCATAGCTTTGTTTGACTTTGCCCGCAAGGGCAAGTGTACACTGTGAAACCTCCTGTGGACATCCCTTACTTGTGACAGTGAAGAGTACCAGGGTCTATGGTAGTGCCTCGATGGTTTGATTTGGTGCATCCCCATTAGTCATTGCTAAATTGAACGCAGAAGTTCGACCACGATTGAGTTGATCTTCTGGTAAATACAGACATACCCCTAGTGTAGACCTGTCCTTAGTGATTTCAGTGGGAGTTGAAATAGGCCCCAGAGCACTGAATATTGTTAAGACTTAGAATCAGAGCGTTCTCATACTGAGATCCTAGCCTAACACTATGTAAGAAACATGCTTGACTTCATGGAAGTGAGTTGTTCAGCTGAAGTGAAAACACTCAGCAACTTGCAAGAGTGTAACATTCCTCAGTTTATGTCCACTCTTACCTGAAGGAATCACTTCTACAGATCCAGGCATAATTTGGTCCATGTCCAAATCATTTTTATGTCAAGGCATCTAGCAAGGATACTAGTTATACTGATGTCTTGTATGTTGTGAACAACCTTCTGGTAGAAATCAGACCGAGACCCATACAATCCATTTATTGTAAGATCATGACTTGTAAAAGTCATTAGTAGGTACTGGATTTTTGCCATTACTAGCCTAGTTTGGATTTAAATGGGTGTTCAAAAAGTAAAAGTTTGCATATCCACAACATCAGTTTCCTGAGCAATCCAGTTGTGCTGTGTCTTAACTTTCATAAGAGAGGGACTTACTTTTTTCCCCCCCTTTGATGTCTGTGGTCTTGGTCCTTGAGTCGTTCAGTGATTTTTACCATCTGAATAGGTCTTCCATGGGAAAAGGATTGTGAATTATTGGTATCATTAGATAACTCCTGAGGCATTTTTAAATGCCTTACAATATTCTGAGGTTTGGGATATGGATGTTGTCCTCCTAAAGGCAGAAACTTGCTCACGAAAGGCACCAAATGGCTGTGAGTCATCAGTGGTGGCAATCTGCTGTTCATCGGTGGTGAAGGTTGCTGAGAGGGTGGGTTAGCAAAAGAGTATTGCTGCAAATTCTGCCGAACTTTTAGATTTTCATATGTTGCTTGTGGAGGTACTTTCATGATATAAGATTTTATTCCTGTTATGTTGTTAATTTTGTGTGAATTCTCTTGGTCAGCTAATGCTCTTGCAGGTAAAATTGGATGATAAAGGGTGGCTTCTGGCATACCACTCACAAAATTACAAAGAAGGGAATGCCACATCCCACCACTTAATGGGCTCAAAGTCACATGAGGCCATAAGCTGGCAAGGCTTCGTAAAGCTTCACGGTTCCATATGGACACAGGGAAATCATCCTCAGTGTGATAAAGCTGAGAGAAATAAATACTGAGGGTAATGTCTGGGTACTTTGTCAAGAAGTTGTAGATCTTGCTTATGCAGCAGTGCTCAGCCTCGTTACAAGGAGAGTAGTTTGAGTAAAGAATTATGTACCCCATGCTGTCATAGTCACATGTAACGGCATCCAGATAACCACCCATCTCAAATAACATGGACTCTGGATGGATGTTATACTTAAGGCAGTTGGTTGCATGGCCCTTTTGGACTAACGTTCCTGAGAAGCTCCTCAGTTCATAGAATATAAGGTGTTTATTTTGAGGACCCAGTAGCCCATATGGAAATCCAAAGGTCTTATGAAATTCCACATAAGGGACTCTTGCTTCTTCACCTGTCCGTATATGATAGGGGCATTTGGCACAGCTTTGGCTCAATGTCTGCCAGTAATAGGGCTTTACTACTGTTCCTTGATTCACCAGATATTCCTGGAACAACGTTTCCCTTCCTGGATTCATGTTATATTGGAAAATCAGACTACTCTTATTTCTGTAATTAACAATCCTGAAAGAAGAAAAAAATAAACTCATAATTTTTTCCTCCCATTTCCTTTGCGTTTATACCAGAAACCTCATAATCCATATTTTCCTCTAAGAATACTTTGCTGTTCAAGAACAGATGAGAAAGCTTTGTGGATGTCAGTTTCAAGTGAACAGCGATCAAACTGGAAACGTGAGTTCCAAGATTGTCCTTGATTTTGTGGGCCTGCCTTTGTATAAAAAAATTCAGAAAATGTCTCTTCCTGCTTCTACCTCCCTTCCCATAAAAGTGCAAAGTATGTAACAAATTTCAGACATTTGATCCAAAGGTTTTCCATACACAACCCGAGCACAATCAATTCATTTAAAAAAATGTATAATTACCATCAGTACATCTGCAGACCAGGATAGCTATCAATAGATAAATATGTAGCCAACTTCATAGGCTTTCCTGAGTCCAGTTGTTGATTCTCATTTTAGTCTAATAAATATTTCAATATCGGGGGGGGGTTTAGATAATTTGTTCAAATGGAAAAAAAAAGACTTTTTTCTTGTCTCCTATGTACTTGCTTGCAGTTTTGTTGTATGACTTTACTGAGGCATAGCAACCCTGTTATAATCGTGGTAAGGACTCTAAAGGCAACCTCATTTTGATGTTTGCAAGTGCCAAATGCTAGGATACACACACACACAAACAAGACTTTTTCATTTGTGTTTCAAGCAGTCTGCTGGGTTTGGCTTTCTTTCTTTTGCCTCTCAGCATTCCATTTTCCGTTGTCATTATTAAGTTTCTTTAATTTTTTTCCAGATATTTTGGTTCAAGCTTTTTGTAAATAAAAAAATGCATAGGTAGTATAACCAAAATATTTCTTTGTTCATATGACTGTATGGTTAATATAGATGCCAAGGAATTATTTATTATTTATCTCTAAGGCCAGTCTGACAGAGACACCATTGTTTTAGGTATTGCACATACGCATAACATAAAATCGTCTCTACTTCAGTCTTGCCCTTTACTCTTATATCTATATCTGTCTATAAGATCTTGTATCTATAAGAGTGGCTGATACACAGTGGATGAAGTCATGCTAATCATACTCTCAAAGAACTCCAAAGTGTAATTAATATGAACAAGATTTGGCTTAAAAGATGCTCTGGCAAATTAGTTTCCTTAATCGGTTGGACCAGGTCACTCCCTTTTCAAACAGCTCCCGTGGGCTCACCCTTTCCCACCAATTCAAGCTTAAATTTCCCATCATTGTTTTCAAGCTCAACTTTCCTTTTTCCACTGTACCTTAGATCTTACTGCATTTCTGCAAATCCTCTTTGCTCCACTGCCTTGAGCCGTCACATCTCCTTTTGTTTCCTTGTTCCACTTATTCTTTGTGCCAAATTCCTTGGTCTTTTCTGTGCATGGAACAACCTCCTGAAACAGGCCCTCGTCCGCTTCCCATTTAGGGTCCTCCTTTAAAGGTCTCTTGCCAAAACCCACAAACACTGCCCGTGTGGTCTTAAAAATAGTCAGTGTCCTGTTGTGTTCAGTCTTGTACGTGTCTGTCTTGAACCCTTAAATATCATCATGGCACGGACTGTATGAATTTGTCTTCTGCATTGATGAGCACATTGGTGCTTAAATAGTACTCAAAATGAAAAAAGAATGGTTCTGAGGAAGAAACAATCCTCAGAGGTCAGATAAACACCTGTTGAGAGGCTTATCTGCACCTGTTCAGGCCTCCTGCAGTTCGCCAATACTTGCACACGGGGGAAAAAAAAGGTGAAATGTTTGCAGAAAGATGTGTCGTAGATGCCTTCCTTGAGCAGTTAGACTGGCCACTGGATGGCAGCATAGCACACAAGTGGTGCTCAACATTTTGTACTCACAGGCCTGAAGAAAGGTTTGAACTTTATCATGTTGTTTGTAGCCATGTCAACTTTATTCTGTATGTGCAGTGTTGCTGCAACGATATTGATCCCAGGATATTAGAGATACAAGGTGGCTGAATTGATGTCTGTTATTGGTCCAAAAGATATAATGGTACCAACCCTATAGCTTTATTATATGCCATTTAATAAGATATTGCCAAAGGGACTCTACCTTAAATCTGACCTCTTTACCTTAAAACTTTCATATTTATTTCTATGTAGCTGTCTGATACTACACCAGCAAATCTTCCAGCCTCCCAGATTATTCCTGCAGTATCCTATTTTAGGAGCTGGGAGCCGCAGAGAAACACCTCAAGGACTCTGGGTTTAATTGGTATTGTGTCATAGAGTTCTAGGGCTGGAAGGGACCTCAGAAGGTCAGTCTAGTCCAATCACTGGCCTAAAGCAGGATCACCCCAAAATCAATCGTCCATGTGACCTGATTGGATATGTGCATCAGCCCTTTGCTTCCCTACCAGCACTGTCCTTGGGAGCCTGCAGAGGCTTCAGTTGACAAGGATCCTGCACTGTAGTGCTTCAAGGAGCAGCATTTTCATCAATTTTTATCCCCTCCCAAGTTAGAAGAACAGAGCTGACAAGGGAGCAGAAATCCAAATGAATCAGTGAATACAGAAGAGCGCTGTTTTTCATTTGCTATATACACTATTCTCATAAAAACAACAAAGAGTTTTGCAGCACCTTAATGACTACCAGATTTATTTGGGCTTAAGCTTTCATGGGCAGAAACCCACTTCAGATGCATGGAGTGGTAATTTCTACTCCATATAGCTGAAAAAGTGGGCTTTTGCCCACGAAATCTTGTACCCAGATAAATCTGGAGTCTATAAGGTGCCACAGGACTCTTCATTGTATTTGCAGATACAGACTAACACAGCTACCCAGCTGATATTTTTCACTTTTCTCATAGCAGAGGACTGTGGGTCAAAAGAGGAAGGGTGGTTTTAAAAAAAGGCAAAATGGAACAAACTGACCATTCAGCAGGTTCTGAGAGCAAGTCAGCTTCTGTTCCTTTTTTTAAAAAATGGTCATAAAAGGGGCGGGGAATGGCTAGGTGTAAATGTAGTCGTATATTCTTTGTTTTAGCTTTCGTAGATGTCCATCAGAACAAAAAGCAGTCAAGTAGCACTTAAAAGACTAGCAAATAGTTTATTAGGTGAGCTTTCGTGAGACAGACCCACTTCTTCAGACCATAGCCAGACGAGAACAGACTCAATATTTAAGGCACAGGGAACCAAAAACAGTAAGCAAGGAGGACAAATCAGAAAAAAATGATCACGGAGAGGAGCATGAGAAAGTGCCCGTGATTCTGTGAGTAAACTGGTTGGGTCCAGTGATGGCATTTCCAGAGAAGATATGTGGACAAAGCTGGCAGCGGGCTTTGTTGCAAAGAAAGGTTCCAGGACAAGTATTCCTGGGGTATAGACTGTGGCGGTTAGTGAGGATCCTCATAAGGTTGGGAAGTTGTCTGTAGGAGAGAACAGGCATGTCACCCAGGGCCTTCTGGAGTGTGGCATCCTGATTAAGGATAGGTTGTAGGTCTTTAAAAATTCATTGCAGTGGCTTGAGTTGGGGGCTGTAGGTGATGACCAGTGGTGTTCTGTTCTTGGCTTTTTGGGGGCGATCTTGGAGTAGCTGGTCTCTGGGTATTCATCTGGCCCTGTTGATTTGTTTTTTTTACTTCTCCTGGTGGGTAATTCAGGTTTATGAATATTTGGTAAAGATCTTGTAGTTTTTGGTCTCCGTCAGTTGGATCAGAGCAAATGCGATTGTATCTAAGAGCTTGACTGTAAACAATGGATCTAGTTATGTGTGCAGGATGGAAGCAAGAAGGTGTAGGTAAGTATAGCGATCAGTAGGTTTTTGGTACAGTGTGATACTGATCAGGCCATCCTTGATGAGTGCTGTAGTGTCCAGGAAATGTATCTCTTACATGTTGTAATCGAGGCATAAGTTGATGGTGGGGTGTAGATTGTTAAAGTCTCTGTGGAATTCTTCTTGAGTCTCTATACCATGGGTCTAAATCATAAAGATGTTATCAATGTAAATTAAGTAGAGGAGTGGTAATAGGGGACAAGAGCTGAGGAATTGTTGTTCCAGGTCAGCCATAAATATATTAGCATATTGTGGGACCATGCGGTGCCCATAGCACTTTCTCATGCTCCTCTACTAACAACATATATGCCATCATGTGCCAACAATGCCCAGATGCTTTGTATATTGGACAGACTTCTAACTCCCTTAGACAAAGGGTTAATGGGCACAAAACAGACACCAAAACACTCCAGATCCACAAACCAGTTAGTCAACATTGTAATGGAATGGGGCATTCTATTAATGACCTAAAGTTGTGGGTTACTGAAAAAAAAACTTTCGCACCACTCTTCAAAGAGAAACAGCCGAGCTGGCTTTTATATTCAAATTTGGCACATTAACACGTGGTTTAAATGGGGATGGGAACTTTGTGAGTCACTATAGGGGCTCGTCTGCATACTTGGCTTAATCTAATTCTTGACCTTACCCCCCGCCACCCCTCCACTCTCTGATTTGCTAACCTTGATCATTTTTTTCTGATTTGTCCTCTTTGCTTACTGTTTTTGGTTCTCTGTGCCTTAAATATTGAGTCTGTTCTGGTCTGGCTATGGTCTGAAGAAGTGGGTCTGTCCCACGAAAGCTCACCTAATAAACTATTTTGCTAGTCTTTAAAGTGCTACTTGACTGCTTTTTGTTTTGATAATGTATAGACTAGCACGGCTCCTTCTCTGTAGGATGTCCATGTGTGGTTGGATGAAACAGTTGGTGACCTTATGGAACTCTCTCCACACAAAGAAATCCTTGCCAAGTGTACAGCTGTAGTCGGTAACACTAAACACTTACCTAGCATATCATCCTCACAGTGCTTTATAAACATTAGATCATTTTCTAGAGGTTGAAATACAGACTGCAGAGAGGGGATCTTTTCCCGGCATTGCACCTCTGAGAGAGCCACTGGGGTGAACTGCTTAGTGGGAAAATGTCAGAAGTGGGTTCTTATTCTCGGAGCCTGACTTGACATACTGTGGCTCTTTTATTTATTTATTTATTTTTTTCATAAGTATCAAGTACTTGAAACTCTGACGGAAGTTAATAGGTGTTGAGGGTGCTCGTCAGTTTTGAAAGCCGGATCCCATGTGTCTCAAATTGGACATTTAACCCGAGACACTTGAAATCAGTGGTCATTTTTGTTAGCCTTAAAGCCAAATTTTGCAATCTTTACCAATGGGAAAATGCTGTTGATTCCAATGGGAATTTTGCCCAAGTAAAGTCCCAGTGTTTAGACCTGCAGTTCTGTGTTTGTTTCCTCTTCTGTAAAATGGGGTTATAATACTTATATACAACATCTTGCAGAGACAAGGAGTTGGAAGACAAATTAATATCAGTGAAATGCTCTGAGTTCCTTAGATAACACTGTAGGAGTATAAATGTTTTATTTATGTTTCATTCTGTTTATTCATAACCATTAACTAGTGCACAGGCGGAGTGAACAATAAGAACCATCAGAAGTCTTTTGCTTTGTGTGTTTGCCCTGGTGTCCAGCACCCTCTCTTCTGCTTATCCACTTTCCTTAGGGACTTAGCTCTGTGGTAGTCAGTGGGGGGACTTCTGCATTTGCAGAAGGACCACACAGGTTTTTGGTCTGCAACAGCGTGGGAAGTGGGACTTGGTTTTGAGAAAAAAATATCTGCTATCTCTAGAAATCATATTGTATGCAATGTGGTTTCATTGTATGGAAGTGTCGTCCTCACACAACACAGTGATTTGCCCAGCATTCTCTGTGTATCCCAAACTCATTCCAATAAAACTTTTAAAGTGCAACACGCAAACATATTGTGTTGTGTGTGTGTGTGTATATAGTAGTCCCTTCGTCTCGCAGAAGGTAGTTGCCATTTAACAGTGCACAGTCACACTGTGCAACTCTTTACTGAGGGAAGTAAAGAGGATTACTGTATTCAGTTAAAACTACAGGAAGCATTTAAGTGGCTGTAACATAACTACTCAAGCTGGAATTTGATCAAGACATAGGTCATATTTCTTGAGGGAAATATACCAACTGGTCAGGCCTTCACTTTCATATCTTCAAGTGTTAGCTGCAGACATGTACCTGTTTAGCATCTGCGAAGCTCCTTCAACCAACTTATCCCAAGTTTTTCCAATTTTGAATGAAATTGCTATAAACTGGTTTAATTTACTTAAAATAAGGATAACGGGTTTATTGAGATTGGTCTTACCTAAACTTTTGAACAGTACTATCAAAACATATATGTAGAAGTGAGGTGGTAGTCTTTCTCCATTAATTGGTCGAAGAGTTGTCTGCTTTCTGTAATACACATATACTTACGTTTACATATGTTAGATCTAGTATTTGCCTCTAAGTATACCCATTATACAAGAATGGCCCTTGTTTTAAACTGCTGAGATCTTTGACAGTTGAAATTTCTTAGCACTGCCTGGTTCAAAATAATCTCCACTGGAAAGTATTTTATACATGACTTCATTCAGTAATAAGTTTATCTGAGTTCAAAGTACAGCAGAGTCATATGGTCCTTAAGATAGGATAGAAATATTAAGTGTCTGATTAGGACTTTAACTGTGAGGGGGGAAGGAGGAGTGGAAAAGAAGCAGGATGTGATCTGAAGCTGAATGTGTTTTTGATGGTTTAGTTTCATTTGGAGACTCGGTGCTGGATTTTGTGAAGTGCTCTGGACCCTTATGTCCCACGTATCATGATGGTGATTGTGATTTTTACATGGGTTTTCCATTGATTTCCATGGCATTGCTCCCAATGTACACAGCAATAAGTGAAATCAGAATCAGGCTGCCTGAGCAGTGTTCCCTCTCTTTTTTCAGTTGATGGGCAGAATAAATTTTATTATGTGCACCAAGGCACATGCACCACCAATAGAAGCACATGCTGCCTGCTGTGTGGGGACTGTGGGGGCTCTGCTTATCACCTGTGAGTCTCCTAAATCTCTCCTGAGCGGCTGCCCAAATTTATGATGAATAGTGAAGACTGTAACAAAGGGAAGATGATTTTTCCTGCTTTAGATGGGGGTCTGGACTTGATGACCTCCTGAGGTCCCTTCCAGCCCTAGGACTCTATGATTCTATGAGCTGGCATCTTCTGCTTTTGTATTTGTTGCAGAAGTAATGCGTATATGATGAAAATATTGTTGGGCGCTGGAGAAAAGTGCAAACCAGAGTGCAGGGTTTGTGAACGGAGTGCATGCAAAAATCGGAAACAGCACTGTCTTAAATCCATAATGTCAAAGCTTTTCAATGCTCACCCATTGCCCCACGTATTTTAGTGCTAGTCTTTCCTTGAGCAGACTTTACTAATGACACTGAACTCTCTTGTCCTTTTTTATGATGTTGATGGTGGAGACTGTCATTGAGCTACTAAACATATTTTAGCTGACAAACTGAACCAGGATTTGTAAATCACTCACAAAAGGAAAGGCTGGTGCGGTGCACTGCTTAGCTGCCTAATACTTTAGATAGTCTGTGTAACTAGTTCTTTAACTTAGCTTTAAAATATGCAGACTTGGATTTCATTTTTGTAATCTACACTAAATGTTTTTCCCTTCAGGAATTAGCTGTTCTCTCCACCCAGTGTTTTGTCTTCCTGTGGGCGAGTACAGACATATCTAAGAGCACTGTAGCCCTTTGGGTTTGGAAAAGAAAACATATGAGGCACAGTGAAAAATGGGAGCCTGAAGACAGAAAGATAGTCAGTGTAGTGAAGAAATCACTGTCTCAAAGGCACATTTTATTTGCTCATGAGAATTCTTGTCAAGGTTGTGGTCCTATGAAAGAATAAATGTGTTTTCCTAGTGATGGCACGAGACTGCCCACGTGTGTAAAGTTAAGCACAGGTGTAAGACTGGAGACCAAAGAAGTAATGCCTGCTAGAGGTAGTTTGCTAGCTGTACACACAATTATTAACTGTGCATAGGATGATAATTGACCAATACGAACAGTAATTAATACTGTGAAAAGTTAGCCAAAGTCATACTTGGTTTACCAGGGAGATGAATTGGCTCAGTGTGGGTTTAGATGACGTATACAAGTGGAAGCCAGAGGCCAGATATCTTGAATCACAGGTTCAAATTTCAGGATTCTGCATCCTCTCAACATCTACACATTTGGTTCTGTGGATTTCGCAGTGGCAGTATTGCTAACCCAAGCATTCAAAACTTGCAGATCAAGTAGTAGAAAGTCACACAATTGTTTAAAAAAATAATTGGGGGAAAGCAGTGGGGTTTTTTTGCCGTCTGGCATTGGTACATTTACACTTCATGTTTTCAAGCTTTCACAAGGGCTAGAAAATTACTTTTGGGGGAGGTTTTGTTGTTTTAAGGAAAGTTGAGCTTTTCATGTAGTAACCTGATTCCACCAGCTGAGACTCTATCAAAAGCACCGAATGTGACACGTCCAGACCTCGCATTACAAACCACCCAGATCTTTAAAACCTCAACCTTCTTCATGCTGTATGAACATTAGAGTGTGCCTGTGATATTTCTGTAATGTCTGGGATTTGCCAACATTTTTCTTTTTCCACACTGTGGGTGGTGTGTTGCCACTTTCACGCTGTCAGCACCAGCATAAAGGGGGTAGGACTGGAATATCTTCTGCTGCATGCACTGGCTTATTCTCATCCCCGGTGATATTGGCACATTATGTAGCTGGAGGTACTGCATCAGTGTGTTCTATGTCAGGGGACCATCCGTCCTGTTTTGGCCAGGACATCCTTGTATTTCAGGCATCAGGGAGGTGGCCAGATTTATTTTAACAAAGTGGCTAATTGCCCCATATTCAGGGCCGCTGCTGAGCTGACCTTTCCCTGCAACAACAGTGCAGGTGCAGCTGCTGGCCGAGAACATGTACTCGTGCTCTCTGGCCACATAGGAGAGGGAGCCAGCGGGGGGCCCTGCTGTTGGGGTGTTCCCTGCCCCTTTCTCGGCTTCCCGTAGTTTGGTGGAAGCCAGGAGGAGCACCAGCATGGCTGTCGCCTGGTTCCCAGCTCGCTGCAGCTTGGGGGTAGCCTGGAGGAGCGCTGGCACAGCTGCCTCTGTGTTGCTGGCGCCCTGAGGCGTGAGGCAGCCGAGGAAGTCCCCCACCAGGGCAGCAGCCCTGTTGCTGGCGCCCTGAGGCGTGAGACCGCCGAGGGGTCCCCCATGGGGCTGCAGCTCCATTCCTGGTACCCTGAGGCATGGGGCAGCCAGGGAGCCACCACCACAGGTGTCCTGTATTTGGGCTATGTTAATATGGTCACCCTTTTCCATATGCTTTCTTTTTCATTCATTTGGTTGAGGATCTAATCTCTGTTGATATCAGCTAAATAATAGAGTGAAATGGGAAGCCATTTGCTTCACCTCAAAAGATATGCCAAGTGTGATTCTGTTCTTACTCACATTACACACATAAATCAAGAATAACTCCATTTAAGTCAATAATGCTATGGTGAAACCAGCACACATTAAGGGTCTGATTCTGATCTCGTACCAAAGCGCTGCTTAGCCTTAACAATCCATATGTGTATATTAATTCCTCGTTATTGAGAACAGTGGCCATAACTGACATCACTAGAGCTGTTTGGAATTTTTGTCAGTGTTTTTTCATCAGATGAGGCTGAAACATTTTGTGAAAACTTCCTAATTTCAACAAAAAAAAATTGTCAGGAAGGCCTCTTGGGTTCAGGATGGAAAATAGAGAGACACTCTCTTCTCCCCAGGTCCACCAGAATAACGGATAGTGGGGTGGTTTGGATGTTAATCTTGTGCTCTTCTGCATCTCCTGTGTCCTAGGCAACTGTCTTACCAAAGGTTTATTAGCTATTCTAAGGAGGGCTATTTCTCTACCTTAAATTTTTCAATTTTTTGTTTTGATACCAAATGAAAACCAAATGCCAAAACCTCAACAGTTTTTGCAAAAGTTAATTTTTGTTTTCTGGCTACCCCTCTGTGTCACATTCAGAGTTGGCAAAGATCAGAACTACAGTTACGCATTGTTTATTTTTAGCATTACAAATAAGCTGTCTTGTGTACTATCTATTTGGCTAGCAAATCTAAAATGAAATCATAGAATTGAAAGCTGTACAAAGAATTTACAGAACTTGTGTACAGTTCTTTAAATAAGGATTGGTAAACGATGTATGTTAGTTGCGTGAGAATCCAAGTGCTAAGTTGGTGAGTTATTTGTCAGTGTCCTGTTTCTAGCCAAGTACAAGAATTGCTTTAGAAACAATATGGAATCATAACTTGAGCTGCACGAGGCTCTTCTTTTTACTTTGGGTTTTGCTTGAGCCATATCCTGATCTCAACCACTGCAAGCAAAATATGGAGTAGCTCACCTCATGGAGTTACTCTGTGTTTAACCTGATATCAGAATCTGGCCCCTGAGTTTTTAGAGGTCTGCACATATGATCCGAAACATGTAATTGAGCACGTTATAGAAATCAATAAATGCCTTAAAAATTATTGGCTGAGCTGAAATGAGTTTGCCCCATGATTTCTGTTCAGTACTGGAAAATTAATGAATACGGACTTTTAAAACAAAAGGATTGCAATTGTCTGTAAGTGTGCAAAGAGAATTGTCCTGAGAAGATGGAAGACAACATGTGTTCCACCTTTGAAAGACTGGGAAAATGAAAGGCAGC
This sequence comes from Carettochelys insculpta, assembly GCF_033958435.1. Lineage (NCBI taxonomy): Eukaryota > Metazoa > Chordata > Testudines > Carettochelyidae > Carettochelys > Carettochelys insculpta. The sequence continues at coordinate 56,493,309 of NC_134145.1, read as the reverse complement.
AAATTGTCACATCTGCAAATAATTTATCAGATGAACAAAAAAACTGACCGTATGCTGTAGGAGGTACGGATTGCTTAAATAATGGGAAATAAAGATATAATTAGGAAGTTTAAGTGAGAGCTGACCATCCCTAAGGAAGCAGGATGGAACAGATCAGAATTTGTTTTGGGTTAAGAATGTTTGCTGTTTGTTGCTTTTCATTTGGTCATTTAAAAAAAAAAACTTGTCTCTTTTACTCTCTTTTGCCCCTGCTTAATAAGATGATGGCTCAAGTGGGCTGAGAAGCTCCTTCTAATGTTCTGTTCAGTTGAAACCGACCGCTTTAGGTCAGATTTCCCACTCAGTCTATGAAAACCCAGTGTGTGCAGGGTGCATATGTTCAAAAACAGAAGCTGTAGAGACCTGGGGAATATGTTAATTTATTTGGCTTAAGGACCTCAGTAATCTCTGTTGGCTGGATCCTGCTCTCATTAAAGACCAATTCTTTAAAAAAAACCTGCCATTCGTGTGAAACAACAAAGGAGCAAAGAAACTGAGAACAGAAACGTGTAATTTGTAATTAAAACAGCTGCTGTGCTAGAAAGCTGCCACCATTGTACCCTCTCCTATTAAGTGAAAAGGAGAGGACTAAGGTCATATTGGGACTTTCAAACTAATGAGTCATATCTCAGTACTAGAAAAAGTAAGAAAGAAAATAATTATAGATCTGGGGTCACACACCTGGCTGGTGTGACTCTGTAGCATCAATGAAGCTCCAATGTGGTCTACGTTACAGAGTTAGGTCAACATAAGGCACCTTACGTAGCTCTACCTATGGAAGTGACTACATGTTAATTTCACTTTCTCCCAACTAACTGCCTCATTGTGCTGCCTTAATAACTCCACCTCCACGAGCTGCATAGAATCGAGGTCCATGTTGTGAGATCAATGCATCGTAGACACTACACTGTGTACATTGACTGGTACGGGTTCTCAGGAGCTGTTCCACAATGTGCTCCACTGTTAATACAAGTACTCCTGGTGAGAACGCATACCTTCAATGCAAGGCGCACAAGTGATGTTCTTACTGCAGCAGCGGTATGCTTGCTGTAAGTTAGGTCACCTTAGTTTTGTAATGTGGACGTGGCCTCAGTAGAGGTATGACAATTTATAGCAACTGGGAGCTTGGCCAGGAGTTACTGAGCGTCTACATTGGCATTGTGGCTAGCACAGATGTTTATTTTTATTATCCCTTTTTACGTACTTAGGAATTGTAATTATTCATACAGGCAAAAACAATTCACAGATATGAGGTATAATTCTTGTCTCGCATTGGTATAAATCAGGAGACGTTCTTTTAAAATCAGGGACGTAAACCAGCTCAAACTTGGATTCATCATGCAAACCAGGCAAACCAATATTAGCCATTGCAAATAAAAGGCTAACCCCACCTAGCCAAAGAACCCTGCCAAACTAACCCCATGGTGAATGCCTGAATAAACAGATAGGCCCCTTTGTATCAACAAACTCAGCGTTAGGCCAAGGAGAAACGGGTACCAGAGCCAGGGGCTGTTCTCTGGGAACACACTGTCAGCAGTCCCTATAGATGTATAAACATGCCAGTTAGGAATTTGAATCCATCAGCTGAGCCACTCTCTGCCTCTCCCATTCCACTGGAGAGCCAGGATTTTTTCAGCGTTGAAAAATGCTTTAGATCCAATCTATCAGAAGTCACTGTTCAAGAAATTTGGTGTTAGGAAGGGAAAGAGCAAATCCTGTTATGGATTCAAAACTGAGAGGAAGTTAAAATTAAGGTTGCCCAATCCAAATTTTTTCACGGCTCACTGAGGTGTAGGTTCAGTTTCAGTACCAGCCTGTTTCTAGTGTACAGGCCCATACGCCCAGCTCCACCAATGCTTGGGGCTCGGTCTTTCCCCTGACCTCACCTGCTGTACCTGTGCGTCTACTCAGAGCTCACCCCCCAGCTCAAATGCCACTCGTGTGCACCTCCCCTCAGGGTCTCTCTTTGCCTTGCATAGCGGGCGGCTGCCCCCTGCAGCTCCACTTTGCAGTCCCTTGCTAGCTGTGTCCTCAAAGTCAGGCTGGCACCACAGCTGCTGCACCGGCAGAGCACCAGAGGAGGAGGTAGAACCCAGAAACCTACTGGGTGTGGCTCCCTGTTCCATGTAGTGGCACTTCGACCACTTATAAAGAGGGAGACTGAGTCTCCTCAACAGCCTTAGCTGACAGTCCGCTGGCTTTTAGCTCAAACCGGAGAGGCTCATGCACTAAGCTTCAGAGGTCCCAGGTTTAGTTCCGCCTGTTGGTGGTTACTGAGGCATGTGGCAGGCCTGTCCCCAGCAGGCAGCTCCAAGTGTGTTGCGGGGGCTTATCCTAGCTGGGGTGCCTGGGGATAGATTATTCCCAGTGCAGGTACCATGCTCTTGCATTTGTTCTTTGTCAGCTGGGTTAACAGATTACGCTGCAGGAAACATGATGCAAGGAACAAAGCTGGGCTGGCTACAAGGCATGGAATTGTTCCCACGTCCAAGCCTCTGTATGGCTCAGTAACCCTTTCTTAGGTTTGAAAGCAGCTGGCATGACAGCTGAGAGTTGAGTGGGGCACTCTGTGAGCAGCAGAGAGGGTCTGAGTCCTCTCCTTTCCCAAATGGAGGCCTGGCGGGTGGATGAGAGGGAGACAATCGCATCCAAACAACCTCCCAGAGGCTGCATCACTCCCACCCCAAACTTTCTTACAGAGCCTTAGGCAGGTGTTGAGAGGGAGAGAGAGCTTTGACCCGTTCCGGGCACCACCAAAATGTGCACCAATCTGCTGCACTGGTAACGTTTCCTTATTTGATTGGCTTGCATTATTGTAGCATAAAAAGATGAGTGTTCAGTAGAAAGTAACAAAATTCAGGATCTCTGCTGAATGTCTACTAGAATCTGAGATTTATTTATTTTGTAACGCCTAGTTTCTGTTAAAACAAAAAGCAGTCAAGTAGCACTTTAAAGACTAGCAAAATAGTTTATTAGGTGAGCTTTCGTGGGACAGACCCACTTCTTCAGACCGTAGCCAGACCAGAACAGACTCAATATTTAAGACACAGAGAACCAAAAGCAGTAAGCAAGGAGGACAAATCAGAAAAAGATTATCAAGGTGAGCAAATCTTGACAAATTGGGTGTAAGAGGGAGCCTGTTTAAAATCAGACCTCTGGAGGTGGGTCATCAATAATGGTTAACAGTGTAAAACCTCTGAAAACCTTGATTCCATTCTACATTAGGTCAGGTGTGAAGTGAATTTTATCTCTGATGCCTGGTTCCTGTTATAGAATTGCTATAGCAAATAGCAAATCTTTGCTCACCTTGATAATCTTTTTCTGATTTGTCCTCCTTGCTTAGTGTTTTTGGTTCTCTGTGTCTTAAATATGTGTCTGGCTACGGTCTGAAGAAGTGGGTCTGTCCCAGGAAAGCTCACCTAATAAACTATTTTGCTAGTCTTTAAAGTGCTACTTGACTGCTTTTTGTTTTGATAGTGTATAGACTAGCATGGCTTCCTCTCTTACTAGTTTGTGTTGTTGGTTAGCATTATTTTATTCCGTGAAAACAAAGCATGTTTGGCAGAAAGACGCCGTTTCAGAACATGTCTGCTTTCTTTCAGTTTAGTAAAGGGTTAACTGTTATCTTTGGTTATCTTGTGATCTTAATCTGAGGATAGAGGGAGGCCCCTAGTATCTTTGGTGCGAAGTGACTGTGTGCTCTTTTAGCAGCTCAAGACCACAGAGGAGAGTGGATTGTATTTTTGTCTATTGCAGAGAAGACTGTTATATGGGCTAATAGAGGGTAATATACACTACTGAGTTGTATTCATAACTCAAAGGCTAGAGCCACACTACAGAGGAAGATCGACCCTCAGTGGGTCAATCTTCCAGGGTTTCTGCGTGAAATGATGCTCCCAGGGATTGACATCGACCCCTGTACTCCTCGCGAGAAGTGAGGAATAAGGAGGGTCAGCAGGAGAAACACTCCTGCTGACCTTCTGCCAAGTGGAGAGATGTAGAAATCGACCATGGATAAATGGATTAGAATCAGCACAGCTAAAACTGCATATCAGCAATTGAATTCTTTGTCTAGTATAGATATAGCTAAAGGTGAAGTAAATTTCAACAACTCAACTGAATGTCTTGTTTCTAGTGTATGCCAGTTCTAGTATTCATGTTTATCACATTTTTTAAAAATTCTCATGGAGCCGTTTGTGGATCTGAAATAACAAAAGAGTTTGAATTCTCCACTGAGATGGCTGATGGGGGCAGGGTGGGGGAAAAAAGTAAAAACATAAATACAAGTAAAAGTATTTATTCTGGCTCCTGTGGAACAAGATCTTAAATTATTTTCAGCAGAATAATGGACTTCAACTTTAAATTCCTGCTGTTTGCCAGTGTTAGTGAGAATGCACTAATTGCATTGACTGCTTTTCATTGTTGTTTCTTAGCCAGATCTGTCCCTTCCTGTGCTTTCAACCTGGTGTCAGGTTTATTGTTAGTGGGTGGAACTCGCAATGTTTAGTGTTCAGGTGCAGATCAAATAAGCACCACAGTTATTTGTTTGAATCAGGCCTCTGGGGTCTGCTTCTGGTTGTTGTTAAAAATACTACAAGAACAGCCTCTCTTTTGAAGTTTTGATACTTCTCCCCAAACATTTCAGAACTCCAAAAACGTGGATTCTTGTTCTAGAAATTGACAAAGATTGCAGTGAGAGGTGTCTTACTTCTAATTATCTGCCCCAGATCTAGACGTTTTAAAATAAACCATCTTTGAAGAATAATGATCATCTATACAGATGTTGCATCTTTTATCCAAGGATCCTCATGTGCTTTACACACATGAATGAGTTATGCAGCACAATACCACTCTGAGCTAGGTAAATATTAGGCCCGATTCTCATTTGTACTAAGGCCCCTTTAGACCACTTTGAGCTGAGTCAAGGGGCTTAGTGAGATTGAGAATCAGGCCCTCTTATTTTCATTTTGTGGGAGGAAACCCAGGCACATAATAATAGCCTTGGAAATATGTGTTCCCCATTGAGCTGTTGACTTGGCTAGGAACTGAACATAGGTGGTCCAACTCCCTGATTTGGGTCTCATCCAGAAGACCATTTTTCTGCTCCAAAACATACAGAATGCAGTTCCTTCCATAGACCAATTCTTATCCTGGCCAGTATCAATATGGTGACTCCACAGAATACGTGCTTGTAGTCGATACAGGACGCAGATCTCTCGGGCATCTTACCTGTCCTGTCTCTCCTCCCAAATCTGGCCTTTCGGAAATAAGAACAGCTATTGCCAGGCTAGACTAGTATCAGATCTGCAACAGTGACCAGTGTCAGATGCTTCAAAGACTTCTGTAAACTTTCATAATTCACTGGATTGTGCAGAACTCTCCTGTCCGCTGATCAGGTTTCCTTGAAGCAGGAGCTTTGATAGCTCATACAATTGTCATCTTTGCTAGCGTGTGGCAGAAATGGGTCTCATTCATATAAGTGTCTAATCCTTGATGGAAGCTCACCAATCCTGCTTGCTACAGCTCTGGCTTTGAATGTGCTCAGACCATAAGGGTGGAAAGATCTCTTCCACCTACTCTTTCATATGCTTTTGTGAGTCTTTCATTAATCAGATTGTTGCTTTCCACTGTTAATTATATTTACCTGTTTTCAGCAATTTGTGTACAAAATAGTAGGCATCCTTCAGTCTGCATAGACTATGGATCGCGCCCTTTATAGTTTCAATTGAGGACTTCATTTACAGCGTCTACTGTCACTATGAAGACCCACACGAGAGTGACAGTCCTTGCTGCATCTCTTGCAGTTGTGGTGGGTGTCTGGCAAGTCGTTAGTGTGCTTTCTGTGCGCTCGCTTCTCCTCTGCTAGCTGTCTGATCCTCATCTCGCCCTTCTGAAGGCCCTTGTGTAACCCCTGCCTCCATCTGCTGCGGTCGTCTGCTAGTTCTTCCCAGTTGTCCAGCTCGATGTCTACCTCTCTGAGGTCTCTCTTGCAGACATCTTTGTAGCGCAACTGGGGGCATCCGGGAGGTCTTTTGCCAAAGGTTAGCTCACCATACAGGATGTCTTTTGGAATCCTTCCATCATTCATCCTGTGGACGTGGCCAAGCCAGCGGAGCCGACGCTGCCTGAGGAGGGTGTGCATGGTTGGGATTCCAGCTTGCTCGAGGACGGCGGTGTTGGTCACTCTGTCCTTCCATGATATTCCAAGGATGCGCCTGAGGCAGCGCAAGTGGAAGATGTTCAGCTTCTTTTCCTGGCGGGCATACAGGGTCCAAGTCTCGCTGCCATAAAGGAGGGTCTGAGGATGCAGGCTCTGTAGACTTGCATTTTGGTGTGAGTGTACAGCTTGTTGTTATTCCACACTCTCTTGCTGAGTCTGGACAGAGTTGTGGCCGCTTTTCCAATCCTCCTGTTTAGCTCAGTGTGCAACGACAGGGTGTCAGTGATGGTGGACCCAAGGTAAATGAACTCGTGGATGACCTCTAACATATAGTTGTCAATGCTGATTGATGGGGATCCAGCAACATCCTGACCGAGTACGTTTGTCTTCTTTAGGCTGATGGTAAGCCCAAAGTCCTTGCACGCTTTGGAGAACTGATCCAGCAGTTTTTGAAGCTGGTGGTCTGTGTGAGACACTACAGCAGCAGCATCTGCGAACAACATGTCTCTGATGAGGACTTCCCGCACCTTAGACTTAGCTTTCAGCCTTGCAAGATTAAAGAGTTTCCCATCAGATCTTGTGTGCAGCAAGATGCCCTCTGTTGAAGATCCAAAGGCGTGCTTCAGGAGGAGTGTGAAGAAGATCCTGAACAATGTCGGAACAAGCATGCATCCTTGTTTGATGCTGCTCCTGATTCTGAAAGCATCCGATAATGCGCCATCATATTGGATGGTTCCTCTCATGTCTTCGTGGAACGACTGGATCATCTTGAGTAACCGTGGAGGACAGCTTATCTTGTGGAGCAGTTTGAACAGACCATCCCTGCTGACCAAGTCAAAGGCCTTGATCAGGTCGATGAAGGCTATGTAGTGTGGCTTCCTCTGCTCCCTGCACTTCTCCTGCAGCTGCCTTAGAGAGAAGACCATGTCAACGGTAGACCTCTCTGCGCGGAATCCACACTGCAATTCAGGATACACTCTCTCAGCAATCTTCTGGAGTCTGCCAAGGATGATGCGAGCTAACAGTTTACCAGTGACGCTTAGGAGGGAGATTCCACGGTAGTTGTTGCAGTCGCTTCTGTCTCCTTTGTTCTTATACAAGGTTACAATGTTAGCGTCGCGCATATCCTGTGGAACCTCACCCTCTTTCCAGCACAGGCACAGTAGCTCATGTAGGGGTTCCAGGAGTGTGTCCACGGCACGCTTGATTACCTCTGGTGGTATACCATCCTGGCCAGGGGCCTTTCCTGCTGCAATGCTGTCGATGGCTCTCTTCAGTTCATCCACAGTCGGTTCCTGATCCAGTTCGTCCATTACTGGTAGGAGCTCGACGGCATCGAGGGCTGCGTCAACCACAACTTTGTCGCATGAGTACAGCTCGGAGTAGCGCTCAACCCAGCGCTCCATCTGTTTGGCTTTGTCAGCGCAGCCTGATGACCTATCGACAATTCTGCTGCTGCTTCTCTTTGCTGGACTGGAAATGCTATAGATCTGAAGAAGTGGGTCTGTCCCATGAAAGCTATTCACCTAATAAGTCATTTTGTTAGTCTTTAAAGTGCTACATGACTGCTGTTCTCTTGGCTTGTTTACAGTGTAGCACATTGTAAACTAAATACACCTCACTGTTGTTTATAGGGGTTGCATAGGCAGCACAGACTGCTAACGCTGCACCCCAGAAAATGGATAGGAAGGAGCATATCCTTCTGCGCAAGTAGCAGGGCTGGATTTATTCCTGTGTTTGAGAGAGCTGCATAAGAATGGCCATACTGGATCAGACCACTGGCCCAGTTAGCTGATGCCAGATGCTTCAGAGGGAGTGAACAGACCCAGGCGATTGTTGAATGATCTGTTCCCTGTCATCCGGGCCCAGTTTCTGGCATTCAGAGGTTTAGGGATGCCCAGGGCATGGGGTTGCATCCCTGATCATCTTGGATAGTAGCCATTGATGGACCTATGCTCCATGAACTTAAGACTTCCTTACATCTCAGGAGGGGCAGGAAGCTTAATTCATTTGAGGAGTACTTTTCAGTCTTCTGACAAAAGGTGTCTTAGAAGCGCTGAATATTATTAATTATAAAAATAAAGCAAACTAGGATGTCCAGACTGTGCATGAGTTTATGGGGAGTGCTCTGTGCTTCAGTGGTTTGCCTACAAAGGCAACACCTAACTGCACTGTCTGTAATTCAGTGCTCTGTATGTGGTGCTTTGATACACTGCAGCCTGAATAGTGTAAAACCAAATTCCATTCCAAGGAAAACTAAAATACGTTTGATTAAAAAAAAATTGCTAGACAGCCACCTCATACTGTCTGCGAAGAAGCCAGGACTGTTTTCCTCTTAGGTATGAGAGAAGGGTCTAGCGGTGATATGCTGAATGCTTAAACAACTGGAATGTACTACTTTTTTTGAGATTTCAAATGCTTGAGCAGGACTACGTCTGGATTTCTCATCAGCTTTTCATAATGTCCTGGGTGAGCCATAACGGCATTTTCAAAGGCAATGTTGAATGACTTGTGTGTGTCTGTTTGATCCTAGCTTATGTTTTCTTGAGGTTAAGGGTTCAAGTTTTGACAGATGTGGCTGATGTTTAATTGCCCCCTTTTATCTTCCTTTTAGTATACAAGTACTTGATAGCTCAGTTTGTGAAACAGAGCATGTCCATTTTGGGTTCACTCTGGGATGCATCAGATGGAATATTTTTTTGCCCTTCAGTTTCCTAGTCTGCACAGGATGGCATATCACTTCCAATGCATAGGACAGAGGCTATTCCTGCTTTGTATTACTGGAACTGCAGCATGTAATTTAGCTCTGCTTGCATCTGGATTGCAGGATAAGGCCATTTTTAAATTTTTGTCTGTATTTTTCTCCTCTTTCTTCCCTTCCATCCACATCAGCAGGTTTTTGATGAAGGGCCTTTTCCCATAAACCACCATACCAGCCTTGACGGTGTCTCTTCTTATCCAGCCCTGCAGCCTTTGATGAGGGCCCTTTTCCGTCATCTGAGTTTGGCAGATGAAATTGCAATGGAATCTCTGTATTTGTGGTACAATGAAATACTGCCAAGTAAAATTAAACCAGTTAAACAAAATGATGGACTAAAATAAAAATACATGAAAGTGACCCATGTCCATAAACATGACTTAGGCTTACTATTCACTCAGCTTTTAAATTTATTACAAGTGAGTAGCTTTATTCTGTTATGTATCAGATATATCATGTAACGAGTCATGGACAAATTAGATTTCCCGTCCTGCACGTGGTTGGAACGGTAAAAGCTATAAAGGTGTTCTGTATGAAGCATGATTCATTTGTTGGGAAGAAAAAAAAAATCTTTAGTTTACTAATTCATAATAATAATGATTTAGTATTTTTCTTAAATGTGGGCTTTAATGGCCACAGTATTCCCCTAGAGGTCTTACCAGTGCCTCATATAATGGTGGTAACGCTTTGCTATTTCTACTGGAAATACCTAGTCTGATGCATCTACAATTGTATTAACCTTTTCTGTGGGCACATCTCGTAGTCTTCTGTGACTGACCAATACAGACAGCTGTGTGTCCTCCTCTGTCGTGCTCACTCTGGCTTATAGCAAAAATTCTTGTTAGTTCCTAAATGCAGGAATTTATACTATTTACATTTCATCCTGTATCTATTACTTTAGTTTTCAAGGTCATCAAATACTCTTCTCTGGTATTCTGGTCTTCCTTTGTATTGGCAATATCACCCAATTTTGTGTCATCCGTACATTTCGTTAACACTTTTTATCGCTTTTTGTTCTCAGGTCATTAATGCGAACGAAAAATAAGACTGATCCCAAGACAAATTTTTGTGGAACTCCATTAGAAACTTCCCTCCAGCTTGAGAGTTCACCTAGAACTCACTGCAGTCTCCCCTTTAACGGTTCCTTACCTGCTTTTCAGTTTTTGTATTGATCCCCATTGTCTCCAGTTTAAATAATAATTTCCTGTGCAGGCCTGTATGAAATGCTTTAGTGAAATCCAGATAGTTTACATTTATTGGGGGTGAAAGTAACTTACATTTCTTACAGGTACTCTTGTATTGCACCCTGCTGCAGGGGCGAGGCACATGGGGCAGAGGTGCAATATGATAGCACCAATAAGAAATTTAAGTGTGGGATGGACTGGAGGGAGCTCATAGCTTGGGGTTGGAGTAGGTGTGGGGGAGCAGGGGTGAGGTGTAGAGGGGTGCAGGAGTCAGGGCTGGGGGTATGAGGAGGCGCTCAGGGCAGGAGACGGGGGTAGGGGACGACTTAGGGTGATGGTGTGGGAGGAGGGGTAAGGGCAGAGGGCTGGGGGTATATCTGGAGGGGTGCAGAAATCAGGACTGGAGCAGTGGTGGGGGTTCAGTTCAAGGCACTGGGGTGTGTGGTGGTACCTGAGAAAGGGGCTCACGGTGAGCATGCTGAGGTGTGTAGAAGGTTTGCAGGGGGTACAGGGCACCAGGAAGGAGGGGCTTTGGCAGATGAAGCCCCCTCCATTCCAACTGACACTGCCTATTGTTTGCTGTTCCCACACCATCACTGTCAGGGAGCAAGAGGACAGCTCACAGTGTGGGTCACTCACCCCTGTGCCCCCTCCCTGCAGCACCCAGGCGGGAGAGGAGTAAAGGGACACTGTGAGCTTTTCTCTCTCTCTGAAGCTGTGTCTACACTATGAGAGAAATTCGAATTTAAGGCACTTACCTCGCTATTACCAGGTGACTGGCTTCACTTTCAATACTATTCGCTTGATTTAGGGAGCACTAATATTGAGATTACAAAATCGCAGCTACCGGATGGGTACAGTGTCAAGCTCGAATTCAGAAGTTCGATTAAAGGCCAGTGTGGAAGCACCATGTCTTAAAATTGAATTCATTAGCCTCCAGAGGTGTCCCCTGGTATGTAACCCACGGTGCCCCTCTCTGCTCTGCTCTGGCCGCTGCTCTCCAGTACCAGGATGACCATGGATTTCAAAGCGGGAGCAGCGAGCTTTTGTCTGTGGGCTCATGTTTGTATGAGAGCCTGAAAATGTTTTTCTTTCTTTGCTGCTATTGGTGCTGTCAGTACATCTACCCACACAAATGTCCCCTGCAGGGAGTTTGTGGCTCTGTCTCTACACGTTTTTTCCCGCTGTGCCTGGTGCCAGCCACTGCCCCGCTGCACCACCTGGGAACAAGGCTGTGGTGGGGGTTGTGCTTGCATAAGAGGCCAAGAAGCTTCTTCTTGGAGGTTTACATTTGTGTGCGAACCCCCTTCCATCCCGCACAGGCACCACACAGTCTGGGTCTTTCCCGCGCTCTGCCACATCACGTGGGTGGCTCCCAGTCCACTAGAAGAGTTTGCTTGCTGTTCAGTGCTGACCGTGCTGCCCTGCAGGACCATGTCATAGATTGTGCACATTTAGGGCTCCAAGGGTGGGAAAGATATTCGGGGGCTTGCAGCTGCTGTGGGGAAGTTTCTCCCGGCAGCTAAGATATTTGGGGGGAATACTCAGCTACTTCAGCAGCTGCAGACCACAACACACTCTGACCCCCAAACCCTACCAAAAATATTTTCGGGAGCTTGCTGTCCATCGCAGACACCTTCTGCTTTTATATTTCGGTTATAAAATCTTTTTGCTAATACCTGCTCTCTGTCTTCATGCCTTGACCCCCTCAGCAACACGGGAGTGTGGGGGGTCCAGTTGAGATTCCTTTTTGTGTTTATAAGTTCAGTGTATATTACTTCACTGACATCAACTGTGTTGGCATTATCTGTGTAGTGTACAGGAAGGTCAAAATTTTTTTTCCTAGACTTTTCTGTCCTCTTTCTTCTAAACTTAGAATACAGTCTGGGGCCCTGTGTTTATTTTCAGGGATCGGATGCAGTGATGGGAAGGGGGGACATTCAGTGGATGGCCAGTTGAGAACACAGCTGTTGCAAAGAAGCCTTATAGTACGCCAGAAAGCCAAAGACTCTTGCCATCAGCAGCAACTCTTTTTTCTTAAAAAATTTCCTGTCCTCTCTTTCTTCAAGCTTTTTGTTTGCTTACCACGGGAGGGGAGTGAGGAAAATGCAATGTGGGAAGATGAAGTCAAAGACCAACGAGCATACCTAGAATGCTACGGGGATGAGGGAACTGTGGGATAGGTTCCCACAATGCACTGCCGCAACAGTCGATGTTTTCCAATTTGAGTGTGTCAGCAATGAGCTGACTTGGTGAGGCGCACGTGGGAGGTGAGGGTGGTCAAATTGGAACTTGTAATTTGAGAATTACAAAATCCATATTAATAAATTTGAGTTTCTCTCGTAGTGTAGACGCAGCCTGACAGTGAAGGGAAGGGAACAGCAAGCAACAAGCAGCGTGGGAATGAATGTGGAGCTTCAGCTCCCCCTGTTCTCCCAAAAGGGAGCCCTGAGGGGGACGGAGAGGGGCTAAGGCAGTCTCAGACCAGTTAGGTGCAAAGTTCTCTTGAATTTTTCCATCCATGTGTGGAATAAATATTATATGCACTGAAGCATATGTGGATGTGCACCACCAATAGAAACCCAGGCCATTGGCTGTAGGTGCTGTGGACACTCTGCTCATCAGCTGGGTGGCTCCAGAATCTTTCCTGGCTGGACACCCAAATGCTCAGCTCACAGGGAACACTGGTGGTGGGGGGGCACACCTCCAGCCAGCCCCTTTCACCTGCTTACTGCTAGAGAGCCCCAGGAGCCTAACTGGGAGCATGCTCTGCTTCCTCCTGCAGCATGGCACCTGGGCTGGCTCTTACCGGGCCGAATCACCACCTTACTTTCATTTCTGCATTTACTGCATTTCCTTTGCCAAAAGAATCAGTTGTCACCTCAAAGAGATTTGTTTGATCCAGAATGATCTGTCTTTTGTAAAACCATGTTGTATTTTAAACCTAGTTACTGTTTTACCTGTGTCCGTAACTTCTCTCTCTCTCTCTCTCTCTTTCAAAATTTCTTCCAAGACCTTTTGTGCATTGAGGTGAAACTAACAGGCTTGTAGGGCTATGTCTACACAGCTAAGTTATCTCAAAATAATAGCAATTATTTTGAAATAACTTTGGCAGCATCTCAATGGTGCACACACTATTTCGAATAAATTTGAAATAGCGGGTGTGTTTTTCTGATTCTGGTAAACCTCATTCCCTGAGAAATAACACCTATTCTGTAATGGGCACCAGTGGCACTGCTTCGAAATAGCGCTATGGACCTGGAAATGCTATTTCAAAAAAAGCTGGGTGCTATTTCGAATGCATTTTGTGTCTGGTTGTGTTATTTTGAAATACAGTGTTTCCAAGTAGTTTCCTGAATCATTTTTCCCCCTGTAAATATAGATACTGTGTTTGCAATTCTCCAGTCTTAAAGCATAATCCTCAAGTTTATAGAGCCATTAAAAATCCTTGCTGTTGGGCTTGCAATTTCATGTGCCAATTACTTTAATATTCTTAGATGGCTCAGTGATTTGGTCTCATTAGCCTGTGTGAGTTTGGTTTCTACCTTGAATGTTGTAATTTTTGCTTCCATAACTTTTTCCCATTAGCTACCCTCCCACTGTCCCCAAACACCTTGTTACACTTATTAAGAACCGAGGCAAATAATTAATTTAGGTGTTGCACCGTATTTAGGTTATCTTCTGTCTCAATTCTGTCCTCAGTTCTTGGGTATCCTGCTCCTTTCCTTGTTTTCTCTTTATTTATATAAATTTATTTAGAAATCTTTTGTGTTCATTTCCTTTCCCAGATCTGCTTGGCTTTTGGAAGTTTTCACTTTTGCTTTCTGACTTGCAAGAAGTAGCTTGCCTTACTGAGCCATCCTTTTTTCATTCTTCAACCTGTTTGATATGCAGCATTTCTCTTTGATTGTTTTCCCCCTTACTTGTGATGCAGGTTTCAGAGACCTTTTGCAACTCTGATTTAAAGTATTTCTAAACCTCCTCCTTATATTTGCCAGAAGCTAGAGGTGGATGTCAAGAGACGGATCAGTCAATGAGTGCCTGCTCTGTTTAAGTCTCTCTGAGACATATGGCATTGACCATTGTCAGAGAACAGGATAATGGTATAGATGTACCATCGATCTGATCTAGGATGGCCATTCTTATGTTATGGATCTTAGTTGCAAAGATATTTTTGTTTATCCTTTCATTTAGTTTGAACTGTTGTAACGCAGGATCACTCAAAGCAAGTTGACCTGTACCACCACCACCACCACCACTTTCAGGTTCTTGATGGTTACTTACCAATATTAAATCTAAAATGGCATCACCTCTTGTTGTTTCAGGAAACTGGTGAAGAAACCTGTTGAGTTTTATGTAGGTCATACCATCATTAACAGCACTTGGCCTCCAATCTGTGTCTGGGAAACAACCCTCCCATAATCACACAACTCCAAGGGGTATGTATTTCATTAAAGATATGAGGAAGATCTTTGGTTGTATCCACGCTGGGTTCTGAATGTCTGTAGAAGACCCCTATCACTGTGTCAGTGGAGCACCTGTTATCTTTCTTCCCCAAAGGAGTATGACCCACACGATTGCCTTAAAAGTTATATGGTTTTAACAATGATTTGGTTTTTTGTCTGTCTTATGGTGAAGGTGTTTTTAGCATTCATGTTCTCTAACTTTTTTCAGTAGTCCAGATGTGGAATCTCTCTCCCCGCTCCCACCCCCTTCCCTACAATTTGTCAGGTCAGAACATGGTTCCATCAGCAGGGGGTTTTAAGAAAAATATAAGAGAACATGAGAGATGCAGCAAAACTGCAATGTGACAATGTGACTCCCATCATTTTTTGTGTTTTGTCTGATGAAAATTTGAATTACTATAACATATGTGGCAGAGTACCCCTGGGTCTGGCCAGAGTCCAACACCTCTCCCGTCTGTTGACGGGGCTAGGTTGCACCCTCCTTGGCCAGTCTGGGCTGGCTGGTCAATCCTTTGCCATAGTCAGGGCTTCAGCCTCAATGGGCGGAGGGGAACCCAAGCACTCTCCCACTGAGCTACCCCTTCTTCCCCCCTGCTGTCTCCTGTAGGTGTTGTTTGCTGTCCTTATCTGTCATCTCTTCTCTTATCTCTACCTCCTCTACTTCCCTACCTCCTTCACCTCTTCCCCCACACCCTGTCTGGGATGGCTTTTTAAGCCCTGCCAGCACTCCTGTAGTGAGATCAGCTGGTCCTCATTGATTACCTGCTACCACTACCTACTGCTTCTACTTAACCGGCTCTGTCTGTTCTTCCCCTAGCCCAGGCTGCATCCTGCGCTGCCTGTCAGCCTTCCAGCTGGGGTCTGCTGGCCTAATTCTGTTACACATTCTGGCTGTGTCTACACTAGGAGCATCTGTCTACAGACATTACTGTTGGAAGAGATATTCCTACAGAACTCCTGTTGACGGATTGTGTCTACACATACCGCTCTGTTGACAAAGGGCCCCCCCCCCAGAATGTCTATGCAACTTTTTTGTCAACAGTTTTTCTGTCAACAAAACACATGTTGTGTGTAATGTTCCACAAGTTTTTTCTACAAAACCTCAGTTTTGTCTGCAAAACTCTCTAGTATAGATGTAGCCACTTCATAGATATAATAATTTGTCACTGCCGCATTGATTTCTCAGTCAGTGAGGACATAGTGCATAAGTCAGTCATATGCCATTATTGTTTAATCTGTTCATTACAGTAGTGTCTAGAGTCTCCAGTCACATTTGGTGCTAGATGCAGTTCATATGCAAACAAAGAGATGATCCTATTTATGAATTGATCAGTCTATCATTAAACTGGCAATGCAATCCCCTTGAATTGACTGGCATCTTTCCACTGACTTTAGGGGAGCTGAATCATGCCCTGAATCCATTAGATCTTTGTTAGCATTAGACTTTTAATGTGTGATTTATGTAAGAAATGAGCCATATGTAATCCTTTACAAAAGGCATCGTATCTTGCTCTGAACAATTTCTTGTTGTTTTAGCCCCAGTCTTGAGAAAAATAAATAAAAATTGTTACTAGGCCACCAGGCCTGACTGGAGAATAGGAAGGATAGGAAGTCATTCCAGCTGTTTTCCTTTTGCTGGCACTCAGCTCTCTGAGCAGGAATTGCTTAGCAGAGAACATCCTTTCCCAAGAGAGGTTCGTTGGGGTAGCACGAATGCAGGCTGGCTGTTTTTTAATTAAAAGCTCCTGCCAGATACGATCATGGCAAGGGGAGAAGTGTGGAGTCCACTTGGAAAAGAGAGAAATCTGCTTCAGAAAGCAGCAGAGCAAAGTGTTTTTTTTTTTTTTCTCTTCTATCCTTCTGCTTTTTAACATTTAACCACATAACCAGCACAGGCCTACTTCTGCTCTCCTTTCCCCACTCCTCCCAGCCCCCCTGTTCTGTTTTGACTATTGCTTCTCAATAGCAAGGCTAAGTTGGATAAGGGTTGTGCAACTTTGGAAATGGCTTTGGACCAGCGAGTGGAACAAAAATAAGCTAATTCCTTCTCTAAAGAGGTTGCCAAATTATCGACTTACATATCAGTCTGCGTTTGCAGCGATACATGCACATCTGGTTCTGGTGTGCTGTGCATGTCTAAATCAACTGTTTAAAGCAAAAAACTGTAGTAATTTATTTGCTTCTCCCTTGCTCTCCAAATAAAGGTTAAGAAAAAAAACCATAAAAAAGTAATTGAATAGTGTTTACGGTGGGATACAGCTCTTCTTTGCCTCTAGCTTCCTGGTTTTAATCCAGAATAACTCTGTCATGATCGAAAGCTATTACTGCCTGATGGCTGTTTAGTGTGTAGAGTGAAATTAGATTTGGTGGTTTAATTCAAGTCCTCATTGAGCAGTTGTCCACATCACAAGAGATGATCCCCCGTATTGCCACAGGTGATGCTGCTGTCTGGCGCTCTTATTGGCCACCTTGTTGGAGAGACCGAGGGCAGATTTGGTTTGGGGACTGGCCCTCTTCAAGGGGACAGTTTCAAGTAAAAGTAGACGAATATTGGGAAGGCATTATGATGCAGTTTGCATTGCAGCAGGCTGCTGCATGTCTTTTTGTGACTTGAGGACTTTTGCCTCCAAGGCTTCCAGTCTTGCTTTTCTTACCAGTATTTAAAAGGTGGGGAAAAAAATACTGAAATACTGTCACCCCTATGAAACACTGGTCATTATCTTGAGGGAATAATAATTTATTTTATTGAATTTTGATTACCTGGACCTGGCAAGATCACATCTGTTATCTGATATGATCTTTTCTGCCTGTCTAATACAAGAGAAGCATCAGGAGCAACGTAAGTCTTTGTATATGGCATTCTTCTATTT
This sequence comes from Carettochelys insculpta, assembly GCF_033958435.1. NCBI lineage: Eukaryota > Metazoa > Chordata > Testudines > Carettochelyidae > Carettochelys > Carettochelys insculpta. The sequence goes on along the minus strand of NC_134145.1, from coordinate 56,475,832 downwards.
GACTAAAGCATTTTTACTCCATGAACCACAAGGCCCTCTGGAAAAGCCTGCAACACTTTGGCTGTCTGCCAATATTCATCAACGTAGTATGCTGCTTACATGACCAGATGCAGGCCAAGATACAGTAGACCCCTGACTGATGCGTAGGTTGCATTCCTGGGCAACCATGTGTAAGTCAAATTTCTCAGAAGTTGTGACTAAGTCAGGGGAAGGGCCCTGCTGCCTTTGAGTTCCCCGGTCCTGGCTGAGCCCAGAGCCAGGCACAGCAGTGCTGGTCAGTTTCAGAGCTTCCCCCAAGCTGTGGGGGACCCAGGAAACTGACCAGTGCTGCTGTGCCTGGCTCCTGGCTGCCAGCCACTCATGGGAGTCAGGAAACTGATGGGCACAGCAGCACTGGTCAGTTTCCCGGCCCTCCCCAAGCTGCAGGACCCAGGAACCAAGCAGCAGGGTGAGTGCTACGAGTGAGGAGAGGTGCAGCAGGGCTTGTTGATTTCGACTGTCATTATTCCAAGAATGGCACAAGTCGAGGATCTACTGTACTTAACAATGGTACATAACTGAACTACTTGACATAAGGACTGGAGTCAAACCAGGGTGTGTGATAGCACCTATGATATTAAATATCTTCCTGGCAGCCATGCTCCAGGTTTTTGGAAATGGCCTCCCAAGTGGAGTCGAAGTAAGCCACAGTGGATGGTAGCCTCTTTAATCTGGGCTGCTTCAGAGCCAAGACCAAGACCACAACCATACGAGTGATAGAACTCCTGTATGCTGATGATGCAGAGGCCAGAGCTACCTTGGAGGATGGTCTCCAAGCGATTTGTCGATATCTTTGCCACAGCCTAATGTAGGTTGGGACTGACTCTCAGAACATGAAAGACCAACGTTTTCTTTCAGCCAACACCCTCCAAACCATTACCTCAACCAACTGTCATGGTGGATGACCAAGTGCTGGAAAATATCAGAAGCTTCCCCCACCTCGGAAGCTATCTGTCCAACAATGCTGAAATCGGCCATGAAATCTGCCACTGAATTTCAAGTGCCAGTGTGGCTTATGGACATTTACAGAGGTGAGTCTTCAACTGTAACATCAAGATGCAGACTAAGATTGATGCCTAAGATGCTGTAATCATTCCAGCATTGCTATACAGAGTTGAAGCTTGGACTCCCTATAGACATCATATGAAAGATCTGGAGAAATTTCACCAATGGCAGTGAGGAGAATATTGGGCATCACATGGCAGGACAGATGAACCAACATTAGCGTTGTCACAGAGGCTGATTCCTACAGTATTAAGGTGGCAATCTCCCACAGGTAGCTGTGATCTGGTCACATGATCAGGATGCCTGACACACGTCTGCCTAAATAGATTCTCGATGCTCAGCTGAGGGTTGGGACCAGGTCTCTCAATGGGCAGAGGAAGCGTTGTAGGGACATCCTTAAGAACACCTTGGTAACATGGACACTGACAGCTGGGAAAGGCAGGTGGAGGGTCGGGTGACCAGGAGGGCCACCATCAAGAACAGTGCCCAACATTTTGAGATTAAGTGTCTTCTCTATGAAGAAGACCAGAGAGCCCAACATAAGAAGCGTGCTTGGGCCAGCATTGGCAACTGATGGAGACAGAGACCTCACATGCAGCCACTGCCAGAGAGTGCTCCTTGCTAGAATTGGCCTAATTTCTCACCTTCACTCTCATCTGTTACAGGCATCCATGGGGAAATCTTACTTGACACGAGGGTTCCTGGAGAGAGAGAGAGAGGGAAATGACTAATTCTTTTTTGAATCCTTCTGGGCTTTTAGCCATGGTGACATTTTGTGGCAAAAAGATTGTTTTGTAATAGTCTAATGCTAATACTGCCTCCTCTGTTTGGTACTTCTCTTATTTATGGAGAAAAAGTTATCAGGATCTTGCTGTGTGTTCATGCGGGTGCATGAAACAAATAGAGAGTGTGTCATTCAGCATGATCCAGATTCTGAAGCTGGTACGCAAGTATTTACTGAAGCAAAACTTTCAATGATTTTCAGCTGGAGCTTTGCCCATGTACAAAATTTCTAGATTGTATCTCTTATGTTTATTAATGTCTCAGCCCTAAGAACAGGATTTGATTTTCACATCATATGCATAAACCTGTCCATGAGCATTTCAGCATAGCAGGTCATAGCATTCAAAACTTAAAAGTCTGCATTCTTAAACAACGAGACTTTAACACTGTATTACGAAGAGAGACATCTGAACTGGGGTTCATTCTCAAGTTTGATACTTTAGACCTCGGGCTCAAAAAATATATCAATTACCTTATGCATTACAAGGACAGTTTCTCCATCTTTGATATTCGTAGTGATCCCAGGCAGCCCGCTTAACTTAAGACACTTGCAGTAAGTATTTTCCTTCCCCTTCAGCGCCCCCCTCCCCTGCCCTTCTGGTCTATCTAGTTGATTCATCAGTTTTTAGTTAATTTTTTTTTCTGTCTTTCTGTTAAATCCTCTTAATCTCAGTCATCATTTATGGGAGTTTTCCAGATCTGAAGAAGTGGGTCTGCCCCACAAAAGCTCATCACCTAAAAATTATTTTGTTAGTCTTTTAAAGTGCTACAGGACTGCTTTTTTGTTTTGTGAAGATACAGACTAACACAGCTACCTCTCTGTAATAATTCTTGCTGTAGAGGATTGAATTATTTGTTTCTTTTACATGCATACATGCAAATATTTCTCTATTCTTTTACAAAATTTGTATTATGTCTAATTTTTTGTGCTACTTCCTATCCCAGATTTGGGTTCTCTCTGATACCCGTCATCACCAAGATATCTGAACGCAGAAGGATTTCCTTCTACTACACTTTGTTTTTGGTTTTGTTTTGCTTTTTGGCCTTTGGCTGGATCTTAACTGTTCAAAGCCTGGTCAACTTCCTTTAATTGTAGGGTGCCTCTAGCATTGTGGACCTTCCTGTCTTTTGTTTGTGTGTGTCTTTATTTAAAATGGAAACAAAAAGAGAGGTCAGATGGCTGGAAATAGACACTAGCATCCTCAAATGACTCTTTTGGCTGCCAAATACAAATGTGTCAATGATAATAAAACAACCTAATCCCAAAGGACCCTAAAATGTTTACAAACTGTGGTTCAAAACCTGTCACTTGTGAGTCGTTCTGTAGAAGTCCATGGGAGTACTTTTGTGCAAAAGGTGAACCGGGTTTGGCCTCATAGGTGTACTTACCACTGGACTGAAATGTGGCTGCCAAACAGCAAAGAGCATAAATGATAAGAAGAAAACCTTTGGCAAAGGACATTGGGGCATATTCTCCCAAAAAGTACAATTGGATCTGTTAATTGTTTAGCCAAGAAGATAAGTCCAAAGTTTGTAAGATGTCATCTGAGGATCCAAAGTCACTGTAATGCATAATATTCTGTTAGCCTACATCAGAAGGGCAAAAGATTGAATTGATGGGATTTGACGGCACATTTATTATCAATAATGAGATAGCTCTGAATGTGCCAATCAGGATTAGGATTCCATTGTGCTAAAATCATTACGAATATTTATAAAGGCACAATTCCTGTCCCAATGCACTTTCAGTCTAACAAAACGCAAGATGTGGCAAGGATGCATAGAAGAAGGGATGTGGGACCAAAAACCATGGTAACAGAAATAAGATCATATATTTAAATAGCTTAAATGCATAAGTTGATCTGAATTCCTTCAACATTTGTTTTTTAACAGCAATAAGAAGCGATGAGCATGAAGTGCAGTAAAGGAGATGCAGGTTGGACATTAGGAAAACATTCCTAACTGGAAGTTAGGAAGTGGTTAAGCAATGGGATGATTGCCTAGGATGGCTGTGGAATCTGGAGATTTTTAAGAGCAGGTTAGACAAATACCTGTCAGGGATGGTCTAGTTGGTGCTTGGGCTTGCTATGAGTGCAGGAGACTGGACTCGATGACCTGTTGAGGTTCCTTCCAGTTCTTGAATTCTATGATTAGCCATCCTCACTGGCTCTTTACCTGGCCATTATGAATTGGTGATTCTTTTATATGTGTCACAACAGAAGTGGCTCTTGAAAGGAGATCTGATGAAGGAAAGGGCAGTTCACAGTAGGAGTAGTGGGAAAAGCAGACCAATTGAAGGTCAAACCAGGGATCATGAGTAGCATAGATGAGGGTGGGAGGCTTCCAGAAAGTACAAATAAATAGGGAGGAGCCTAATTTTGAGGGCCTTATTGGTGAGTTCTCAACAACTAAATTCAGTGCAGCAGAAAATGGGGGCCAGTGGAGGGATTCAGAGAGGGGATATGTTCAGGACAGTGATCCAGGAAGGTCATTTTAGCAGCTGCATTTTGAATGAACTGGAGAGGTGATGTCTGGTGCCAGGGAGGTCAGAGAGCAGAAGTTTGCCATAGTCAGGATGGGGGACAAGGACTTGGGTAGGAATTTTAGACCTGTGGAAAGAAAGAGAAGTCTGGATGTGATAGGCGTTCGACCTGTCTTCCTAGTCTAGATAGGGTTTGATTTTAAAAATGTGTTCCTCACCCCTGTCTGCTAATCTAGATGTATCCTCAAGGAGGAAAAAGCAGCAAGATGTGGTAGAGTTGCCAACTCTGAAACTATTTTGGGAGATCCCTCCCCCAACATGACACAATGTCATTTCTTAAAGTATCCTATTAAAATGGCCAGGATTGCTTGAATCACTGGGCGATAAATACCAATTCCAAGAGACTCCAGGCCAAACCTGGAGGGTTGGCAACCCTAAGATGTGGACACAACTTCCATGTATGGTGTGAACAAGAGGGAGGCATTGATATGACACCCAGCTTGCAGGCCCCAGTGGCAAAGAAACTAATGGTGCCTTCAGCAGTGACAAAAAGGGGAGTTGGAAGTGTTGGAAATGGAGATATGAGGCTTAATCCACTATGCAACTGGTGTCCAATAGGAATTGAAAGACTGCCACACTTGTGGTTGTCATCTTTCTCTATTTGCCACAACTGCTCTCCCTCCCCTAAGCCAGGCTTCCCTAACCCCGCTCTAAATAAATGACCTCCCATTTCCCCAGAGCCAAGCCCCCCCACTCTCCCATACTGAATTAATGCTGGCGACTCCCCAGAGACTCCGGGGCTGAAGGAGTGGCTGGGGCAACCAGAGCAGCTAGGGCTGGAGTGGCCAGGGCCTCCGGGGCCAGACCCAGAGCCGCTAGGGCCAGAAGAGTGGCTGGGGACAGAGCTGGAGTTGCCAGAGCTGCCATGTGCTTCTCCCAGCAGGGGTGGGGCATGTGCACAGGCAGGCACCACTCGTGCGGCTCTAGGAAGAGCCGCATTTAAAGGCACCAAGAGCTATATGCGGCTCCAGAGCCGGAATCGGCACCCTGCAATGTCATATTACACTACCTATTGGACACCGCAGCACTATGCCATCCGCTCTGAGAAGTGCCTTTCTTTGTAACTAACGAATATTACATGAGCCTGCCTCCTTATCTATACAATGACTGTATTCAATGCAGTACTCATAAGAAAGAGACCATGAGAACATATAGGGAAAAAAGTTACTGTTTGCATTTAAAATACTTCTCCCTTATTCCTTTCACACAGATGCAGAATTCCTCCTGCCAGTATCTGGCTCTACAGAGATTTAATAGAAAACTCTGCATGCAGCATCTAGAACCAAAGCTCTGACTAAGCCCACAGAGTACACATCACTGATGTACGGACCACTATACCTGAATATGGGATAACTCGGAGATGGAGGAGGTAAATCAACTAGAAGTGACAAATTGTTATTGCTGTGCCCTTTTTTACTCTATCTAATTTAACAGATCTATAGTTCTTTCCTGAATCAGGATAATTAATACAGCCCTGGACTTGTTTGAGAAATGAGAAGCATCTGAAATAGAAGTATGTGGTTGTAGAGAACAATATATGAATTTAAATATTTGTTCTGTATATCTTTTTAATTCCATTGCTTAGATTTGAAGGGGAGGGTAAGAAGCAGTGCTCAAAAGAAAATTGTAAAGAGTGGACAGCTCTGATATAATAGTATGTAAAGTGGTGTTCCACTTTGGTGCAGGGCTATGGGGAGGTAATAAAATTATACAGGATGGGATGAAATTTGTAGAGTACATACAGCAACAGAGATCCAAAGGGGCACCCTGATAAGTAATGAATCCATTCTCTACTGCAATGTTTTCTACTTTGTTCCTGTGAAGCAGAAGAAGATGCTGCTTCTGGTTGAACTCCGAGAAAAAGAGAGGCTGAGTTCCCAATCCAGCTGGTTTATTGGGGCATGTCTACACTACAGAGTTATTATTCCAAAATAAACTATTCTGGAATAATACACCCACACTATAGGGAAGCCCCAAAATAAGCAAAACTTATTCCGAAAGAATGTGTCCACACACAATAGAGCCTATTTTGGATTAGAGCCCCGGGAAGCATGTAAAAGGTAGGCACTTACAACCAGTGTTCTGTGTCTACACAGCAGTGTTATTTCAGAATAGCCCCTATTCTTCATCTATACATCTCCTATTTTGCTGTGTAGATGCTTGCAAAATTATTTTGGAATAATAATAATACCTTTGCTGTGTCTAGATTACAGGGGTTTGTTGGCAGATGTTTTTGTTGGAAGGTATCTTCCGACAAAACTTCTATTGACAGATCATGGCCAAACTGCCAAGTGAGTTGCAAGAGTGATCAGCTCTGTCGACAGAGAGTGGCTGGACTGCCTGTCCACTCTGTCAGCAAAACGGTCATCCAGAAGCATAAAAGACAGGGCTGCCTGGTGTCCCAAAAGCCCGGTCTGAAGACAGCCTCCAATCTTCCCCCCACAAATGTCCAGGCTTGCTTTATGTCGAACAATCTCTGTCAACAGAAGTGTTATTCCGTGTGGAAAGTGGGATATAGCTGTCTGCAAAAGTTCTGTGTGTCTGCCGACTTACTGTCAAGAGAACGCCTTGGGAGCCTGGATACTCCCTGGGTTTTGTTGGCAAAATGACCATTTTCCTGACAAAACCCTTTAGTGTAGACAGAGTTTTAAAGTCTTTCTGCTCACTTCAAAGGGAGTTGGACTGACCCCTAAATCCTGCTTTCAGTGTAACCCGTGAGACTGCATTGACTTCAGTGGGTTTACACCATGATAACTGAAAACAGAATAGGACTTGGAGTAAGCATACTGTTTATAGTCTTTCTAGGCCCATATTGATGATAGGGTGACATAGGGAGGAAGTTAAATGCTCTAACTGCAGGACTCTAGGATCCCTGACATTTTGAAGTTCTTTTATTTTTCTAAAGATTGGCACTTGGCAGGGCTCTCAAAATGCTGGCTTTCTGAATGGTTGGTGAAGAAGTAAACTGTTTACTTCCTATTGGATCCTCTTGTAAAAGAGTTCAACCTGTATGGTCTCTAATTTGTTTTGAAAAAGAAACCTCTGTTAATTGTAATAATGATATAATGGTTGATGCTCAGTTGTTCCCTATTATTGAAGGGTTGATTCTTGCCATTTTAGGGAATAGAAGGTGTGAGCATATGGCTCAGCTTCTGAGCTGGTTCTTACACCTACACAATTCACAAGATGGTACTGCAATGCTGTAATTGAACCTTTTAAACCTAAAGTGCAGAGTTACTTGAGGGATTTAAATTCTGATCTTTTGAAATAGATATTTTAGAAGCTATTAACTAATTCATAGGGCTGTAGCTGTTGTAGGGCATCTAATAAACCTAATCTCTGGACTAGTCTCTGTAGAGGTCATAAAATTAAATTATTCAGTTGGCCTCTTTTGAAATCGGTGCCTTTTCAAAGTGAATGAGTCAAGCTTAAGACAAGCCCTCAGATCTGCAACTGAATGGGTGAGAGGGGCAAAGTCCTTTTGCTTTGAACTAGTTAAGATATATAAAGACAAAGCTAGTTGGCGAAAGTCTGCTCAATAGCAGAGAAAGGCCTCCGGTACAGTGAAATGTACTGTTCATGCCACTTAGATAAGGGAGCCTACAATGTGATCATTAAGTTCAGCATCCTCTAGAGGAGTAATTGTAATAAAACTACCATTGTTGTGCTAAATTTTAGAAAGGGGAATTAAGGAACAAATGAGTAAGCTAGTCAAAAAGCCCCTAGAATCAAAGTTAAGGAAATCTTTAGTCAGCAGTATTAAGTGCTACTTAACCATACCATAAGAGTCATAAAAAGGGAAGGAGGAGGACAAGAAGAAAATCATTATGATTAAATAGAAAGTTTCATGAGGTTATTGAACTGAATATAGCTTTAGAAAATAGAAATCCAGTCTGAGGAAAGCCACTAGAAAGCATGAAGTATGCCATTTAAGATGAAAATTAGGAGAGTGTATGAGAATCAAATGGCCAAATACAAAAATCCATCCCCAACTTTGTAAGTGTATCAAAAGCAATAGGCTTCCTAGGGAATTTGTAAGTCTGTTAGACTACAGGGAGTTAGGGAAGCAGTTAAGGAGGTTGAGGATCATTTCTTTGCTGTGGTTTTCACCACAGTGAGGCTACACCTACATGATGGGATAAATTTGGAATCTTTTAAAATTGATTTTGTAATGCTGGTTTTTATAAATTCGAATATGACTATCTTCACCTCCCCACAAATTCCAGACAAAGTCGACTTATTGCTTCCACACTCAATTGCCAAACACTGAGTGTTGCAGCAGTGCATTGTGGGAACCTATCCCACAGTTCCCTCTGTCCGTAGCATTCTGGGTATTTTCACTGGTGCAGTATGGGAAACAAATGCCCTGCAAGTGGTTGTGGGTATGCGATGTCATCTTCTCACATTGCATTGCTCTCATTCCCCTCCCATGGAAAACAACCATTTTTCCAGAAGGAAAGAAGGAAAAGTAGGGAATCACAGCATGTATGTGCTCTGGGATCACCCAGATGACTATGCAATGTCAACTGGTCCCTCAGCTACTTTTCTCCCCTTGAAACCACAGTATGGTATGACCTGTCTTAAGGAAGCTATTTGATAAGGAATTTACCAAAAAAACAAAGATTGCCAAATTAACTGAAATCTCTTGCTTTTATTACTGAATTATCCAAGATTTTACAAAAAGCAGCAAACGGCCATTTTTCAGAGTAAAATAAATAAAAGTTGGGAGTCACAGGTGAAGGAAAACCAAATAGAAGGTGTAGTGCGAAGGCAGGAGGTCTGTTATATTGACCAGTGATCACCCAGGAGTCTGTGTCACCTCAGGTGGCCCTCTAGCTGCTTTCCCCCGCGCCCCGTTGAATCCAGAAACATCATCCCTGAAAATATGACAGGAACAATGAAAAGCTTGAAGAAAGAGAAGGATAGTAAAGGTTAGGAAGAAAGACATTTTTTTGATGCAGGATTTTTGGCTTCCCACTATGCTACACAAATGTGTCCAACTCAGGGGTGGAGCTTCCAAATTTCCACGTGCCTGGGTGATGTGTGGTGTCTTGGTTGAAGGGCTAGTTGAAATGGTCCCTTCAGTGTTTCTAAGGCAGTGGGGCCAGCCCCAATTGACTTTGCAGGCGCTGGCCCCCATCGTTTCATTGGGGGGGGGGGTGTCGTGGGGTGTAGAATTGTTGGTGAAGGGCAAGTTGAAATGGTCCCTTCAGTGTTGCTCAGGCACGAGGGGCAAGCCCCTGAAATCTTTGGCACCAGGGGCAGATTTCTCCCTAGTGGCAGCAAGTCCACAAAAATCTTTCCTGCCTCTAGAGCCCTCATTGCTTGTAAACCAGGACTTGGTGCTGCCTGGCAGCATGGTCCACGCTCAACAGCAGGCACCTATTTTTATTGGGTCCAGGGCTAGCTATGTGATTTGGTTGGGTGTGGGAAAGACCACGACTGTGTGGTGCCTATGGGGGAGGGAGGGCCCTCTCTGCACAAAGGTAGACCACAGAAAGGAAGATTCTAAGTGTCTCATACAAGCACAACTTCCACAGCCTAGCTGCCACGTGGGGCAGGAGCTGGCACCAGTGCTGGAAAAAAACAATCCAAGTGCTCAGCTTACAGACGGAGAGGGAGAAGCATGAACTCTGTGTTGGGGCTGTTTTTAATGGGTAGATACATTCGCAATGCTGATAGCAAAGAAAGAAAGGAGTTTCCCAGGCTCTCTTATAAGCATGATCTCACAGACTACCCGCCATGGGCTTCCTGGTGCTGAATTCAACTTCATGCGCTTCTTGTTACCCCATTCCTGTGCACCTGGGGAGCAGCAGAGATGGAGGTGGCCAGAGTGGACAACTCTGGGGCATTGTGGGATACATACGGGACACCTCTGGAGGCTAATAAAGTCTATTAAAAGACACGGCATTTCCGTGCTAGCCTTAATTCGAACTTGATGCTATGTCAAGTCACCTCTCATGATGATATAATATGAACTTTAGTACTTCTTAAAATCAACCTATTGGTTTTTGCAGTGAAGGCAGTGACATTGTAAAATCAAGCTAACTGCCCTAAATTTGATTTTATCATGTAATGTAGACATAGCCTGAATGTGTTTGTGCCTGCTACTGATGAGAATATTAATAATTACTTGAGGGAAGAAAAATCCGTGAAGAGATGTATAGAGAAAGGAACACCGTATGTTGGAAGTTACTCTTTAAAGAGTACTCCTATCTGAAGTGAGTTTGGTTCTCAAACCATAGATAAGCTTTTTTTGGTTTTGTTCTTGAATTCAACTTTGCAAGCAAAAGGAGGAAGTGCTTGCTTCACCCCTAAAAAGGTTTTTCTTTTTCATCAGTATGTTGTCTTGTGCAGATGTCTTTTTATATTGCAGTATGTTTGTGTAGGACTCAATAATAGGATGTTCTTTTGGGATGGAGGAAGAAATCTGGTTTGGACACCTTAGTGATATCTAAGGGGTGAGGGAGAGGCTGGAGAGCCTAGTTCTTCCTTCAGGAAAAGAAAATGACCATTGAGTAAAACCCCATTTACATCTCTTTTTCTGTCAATACACACCTGACTATTTTTTCTTGGGTCAACGGTGAGGAGAGTGTTGGTGGGCTGTTGGCTCTTGTGCTCTAAAAATCTGAGCAATTTGTAAAATATTATAGTTTTGACTGAAAAAGAAACTTATCCCAAAGAACAAGAAACATACAAGCCTTGTAGAGTTCCAAAGTTTTAATCCTCACTGCATGTCCAGGGCTAAATCCTTGGTGTGGTTAAATTTACTTTTGTGCTACCAGATTTAAAACAGGGTTGGGACGTCAGCTTGGTCCTCCCACTACATAGAGCAATCCTCAAGTACCATAAAACTGGTATTGTTTTGTGCAGTTCTCTCACAGTTCAATTTATATGGGGAGAAAAAGGGGTGTGGCCAGAGCATTGTTGGGCTGCTGGAATGACTCGGAGCATCCATGAGTCCACGCTAAGTTGGTCATTGACACCAGCCTGGCTGTTCAGGGATCAGTGAACCATAAAGACTTAAGAGCGTATTTGTGTTGTGCTTCCCTGAGTTGTGCTGGTGGAAGAAATGACAGTCCCAAGGATCTGGCCCGCAGTATCTAGCACTTTTTTTTATATAGTGCTTTGGAATACCCAGGTTAAGAAAAGCACTATGTAAAACCAGAATGTAACCTGGTCCACATGCAGGTGTGGGAAGCATACTGAGCAACAGGGAAGTGAGAAGGTGTGTCCAGAGTAGGTTAAAATATTGCTGCAAAATAAAAACCAATAGGAACTAACCCCCAAGTCCTAAACAAAAAATGAGAAGATAAATCAGAAAGGGAGGGAAGTTTATCCATTTGGTAAAGAGACACAAAGGGAAATGGAGGGAAATCAAAGATAACAAAGAGGCTGAGCAGGGGATTGCGATAAGGAACCGCTGCATGAAAAGGCAGTCCAGTAGCACTTCAAAGACTAACAAGATAATTTATTAGGTGATGGGCTTTCGTGGGACAGACCCAAACGAAACTAAGGCAGGAGGAAAGAGGGGTTTAAAGGTGGAATTTTTTTTTTTTTTTTTTTTTTAAACTTGAATGCTAACAATCATTACTCTAGAATTTGTTTTAACCTGAGTATGATGTGCAAACCAGGTGGTACACGTGTGTGTAATTTCTGGCTTAATTTAGATTAATTGAGATTTAACTGAGACTGAACAATTGGTAAGTCCCTTTCAGATGTTGGCTGAGGTGCCAGTCCAATTTTATCAATATCTCAAAAGGGCTAAAATCCACTAATTTGATCAAAGACATTTAAAAAGGAAAATCTGGCTTTGAGTTTCACAAAGCTGCTGACTTTTATGAGAGAGTTATTTTGTCCTCTTTTGAAAATAACTTTTTTTTTCCCCGACAAATTACCAAGAATGGAGCATATTCATTTTCACTTGGTACTGTGAGGTACCAGTAGCATAGCAGTGACCACTATTCAAGTAATGGTTTCCGGTTTGAAATAAATTGCCTAGGGAGGTTGTGGAGTGTCCATCACTGGAGATATTTAAGAGCAGGTTAGATAGACACCTATCGGGGATGGTCTAGATGGTGTTTAGTCTCCCCAAGAGGGCAGGGGACTGGACTCCATGACCTCTCAAGATCCCTTCCAGTTCTAGTGTTCTGTGATTCTATAATAGCCTCCTGTTTTCAGTCAGCCATCATATTCTGAAAAATATTAATTTTGGGTAGTTGGAATTTTCCTGTCATTAGGATGGCTTCTGATCTCCCAGCAATGTAAACTGAGAGGCGCCCCACCGATGTCAATTGAGTTACTTACAGTCACACTGAAAGGTGACAATGGGTTTTCTTCGAATCTGCTAAAAGTCTGCAAAACAGGAACTAAGTTTTAAAAATAGTGCAGATGAGAGGGGAATCAGGCCCCTGGCCTCTGGTCAAAGATAATTTTTTGGAAGATTTGAGCAGAACATTTAATCTATTTGTGAGCATGAGGAGAGAGAAAAAATATTTTTCCTTCTTTTGAACAGCTCTGCAGCCTTAGAGGCGGGGATGGAGGGGCGGGTCTTCCCCTGTGCTAAAATTTAGCATGGAAATAGCCCGAACTGTGGCTAAGTGCCTGAGCTTTTGGTTTTGATCTGACCAAATTATGAGCCATGGACAATCATGTACAAAACATGCACTTTATATCTGTCTTCTAAAGTTCATCAGGACTGCAGCTGAGAGAGGATTTGCTGTGAATGCATGTGTGACTAGCTAGGTAGTAAAAAACAAAGGAAAGATAAAGAGATGGGAACCCCTGGAGCTGGGGAAAGTCAAAGGGGTTGAGGGAAATTCAATAAACTCTGTCATATCTCAGCCACCATACACAAGGGCTCCTGGAGCTCTTCCCTATGCTCTTACAGATGCTGTATGTCCTGACAGGGCAGAGAAGCTGTTCTGTAGCTCTGGTAAGGACTGGAGGAGGCGAGAGAGGATTCCTGCGTACTTTGTACTATGCATTTGAAAGGGTCCCACTCAGGCACATTTCAGCAGCTCCATTCTTTATATGGCTGATAGGAGAGGGGCTTCATCCAAGGTACCTCCTACAGTACGTAGAATAGAATAATTTAGTCAGGCCTGCCAACGGGTGGGGGTGGCGGAGGCAAAGGGGACAATTGCCCCAGAGTCTGGCAATACAAAAGGGCCAAGGGTTCCCAGTCACTGCTACTGTGGAAATGACGGTGGCTGGAGCCCCAGGCCTTTTAAATTGCTGTCAGAGTACCCTGCAGTGCACTCCGAGCAGCACTGAGAGCTGGCTGTCCCACCCTTTCACCAGAGGCCTTGCTCCTTCTGAGGGCATGGAGAAGGGCTGTTGGCACAGCTGAATTCAGTGTTTCTAGACAAACCATTGCACGTCATGGAGTTTACCTGTGTTGTTTCCTTTTTCATTTATTTATTTATTTTTTGTTTGCACGTAGCTTTATTTCAGAGTCCTGGCAAGTGAAACTCCATACATAGTAGTACAAGGTAGTACACCTACAGGAAAAGTATATCCTACTATATTGTGTTGCAGTGAGAAACAATACATGCCCGTGTAACTCCAGTCTCTAGCATGTAAATATGCACAAGTGGTAGAGTTAGGGTTGCATGTTCATTCTTACCTTCGGCATTTCCTGCTTTAGAGCTTTAATTCCGCACCCTTGATGTTCTGTTAGCATAGTTTGGGTAGGGGGTATATACTGTATTTCTTTGGCATTTTACAATCATGGTAGGGACCTGTTTAATCATTTGAAGGTTTCTGTTACTTACTAGCTTTACAAAAAGAGTTGATCTGCACAGAGCTAGTTTTGGGGGCAGGTGAGTTGGGCGTGCCCTTCATGACAGCTTTCCAGGGTGCCATGTGGCTTTTTTATTTTTGCTGCATTGCTCTGGGGTGATGGCTCCAAAATATTTTTCTGCCAAGGCTGGCAAAATGCTTAGACCTGGTGCTAGATCTCATGGGTTCATAGGGCCTATTTCTTCACTGATTTGTCCCTGGTGTAGTCATTTGCATGGGTGTAAATGACTCTGCAAGGTTCCAGTCATTGGTTAAGTAGCCCCATAGTCTGTAATACAGCATTCACTATCCAGAATTGAAATTCCAGGAACAGTTTTTCCTTTCCTGTAAGCTAACGTGCATTTTGCTTTATACACTTAGTGGCCTGAAAATGATTCATTTTTTATCCCAGCAGTTTTTTTTCCATTTGAACCATTTTGTATGTACTGGATGTCATTCTTTTGAGAGATAATTATCTGAGCTGATGTATATTCACTCCGGATGACATAGGGCCTAATTCTATATTGTTCTGCATGTCTGTTGTTATTTGCATCAGCACAGAGTGGGTCTGCAGTGCTACCAATGCACTGATGCAAATGACTACAGAAGGCGTAGGGTTATGAAATGGACCTGACCCTCACAGTAAGCGCAAGTCAACACTACTACATAAGAGACACCCTTGAGTGACACAAGTTGCTGTGAGCTAAGCACAGTCCACAACGGCACTGTGACATAGCTTCTGCTTCTTATTTTGGCATAGAGCATCTGTTGTCAGCATAGAGTGTCCTCACCAGAGATGCTACAGCGGCACAGCTGCACTGCTAGACCTGCTCTAAGAGAGGGGCCTTAGCGTTAAAGAGACTCCGATGCTGTGGCTGCCAAGGCGATCTAAAATACTACCTTCCTGATCTGGTAGCATTTTGCACTCACTTTGCACTGGTGTACATGACCACACAACAAAATGCAGAGCAACAGGGAATCCGTCCATATGATATTAAAGGAATGCTAATGAGCTATTCTTTATAGTTGGATGGTGATACTACTAAAAATGACTACATAAAAGCCACAGCCAATAACTCACTAAAATGCTACATAAAATGTTTGTCTTGCTTTTAACATGTACACTCGAGTAATTCACATCCCATGCAACGATATCCCTTCTAACCTCTTCCTTGATCTTGTCCATCACTCTCTTGTGGATGATATAGTTATCACTGAGGAAAATGAAGGGAAGCAAGTGAAAAGGGTGCAAGTGCTAAATGAGGAAGGGAAGTTGTATGGACCGATTATGAACATCGATAAAACAAAGACAATGGTATTTGGAGACAAGGAAATAGGAAGGAAGAACAGTGTTCTCAAACTAGAGAACGTAGAGAAGTTCACATATTTGGGGAGCAACATGACATATAAGCTAGATTGTAAGAAGGAAATAGCGACTACAATAGCAAAAGCAAGAGCAAGTTTGAAGGTTATAGGTAAGATCTGGAAAAGCAAAGCAATTAGCTTAGGAACAGAGCACCTTGAAAACGTATTCAGCAGCATGTTGTACAGATGTGAGACATGGGTGACAATGAAAGATTTAAAGAGAAGTATATTGATGTGTGAAAAGAGTTGTTATAGCAAGATCCTGAGAATAGGATGGATGCAGAAGGTCGTCCATGAGGAATTATATAGGAAGATTATAGCTGAAAGAGAACCTACTGCAGAAGGTTATACAATGGAAGCCACAGCTATTCGGGCATATCTGCAGAATGAACAACAAGTAAAAAGTATTTGGCATAATGGACAGTTTGAATAGGAGAGGCAGACCCCACAGAGTATGGGTCGATGATATAGTAGATTGGTGTGGAGCTGGTCTACAGAAACTAAGCTACTCGGCATTGGACAGGGAAAGATGGAAGGAAATATTGAGGGTGGCATTGGACACCAACAGGCACTGAGCCCATGGTTGTTGTTGTTGGTGGTGATGGTGATGATGATGATGGTGCGGAATTAATCTATAGAAACTAAGCCACTCTGCACTGGACAGGGAAGGATGGAAAAATTAGTGAGGGAGACATCGGACACCAATGGGCGCTGAGCCCATGGTTCATTATAATGATAATACTTGTGACTCATCTTTTGTGCAAGTTTTATTTAACTTCCTTTTAAAATGTTTTCCATCTCAAGTATTCTACAGAACTCTCTCCAACAAGGCTTCCCTTCACGTGTTGCTTTGCAGTGTGGTCCACCTCTTCTCTCTCTGTGCTGATGCTTTCATGATGCTTGGTTCCCTTCTCCCCTGCAGATGTTGTCCAGCCACTAAGTACTGGTCATCTACTGCCTAGACAAGTCTGGCTTTCTTGTTGCTTTTTCCCTTGTCCTTCTGGGGATTCTTCTGCTAGTGGGATATCAGTTTGGTCCCTGAAGAAGGCCCTCTTTCCTATCCTTCTCCTGTTAGGCAGGGATGACTCCTGTAAGCCATCAGGGTCTCCCTTATTTTCAGTTGCTGTTATAGGAGTGTTGATTTGTCTTTTTAGTGAAGAACCTGAATGGTAACTGTAACAACAACTTAAAAACATAGGTGGGATCAAAACTGTGTAATTGTTAGCTCTCTATAGACCATCAATAAGTGTTCCATGAATTACACCAGTGATCCATGGGTCACAACTTGGGAACTTTCCAGTGTTAACTGTAATTTGTAGTGTCACACGGTGAAAATGGCAAATTTGTATTCACAAATGGATTTATAGTTCTCTTCTTGCAAAAGTGAAAGAAAGCACAAAGAAAACTGTTAACAGAAACATATAATTTATACAGCAGAAGTACAAAGAACATAAAAGTAATCATATCTGAACATAGTTACTGAGCGTCATATGAGCTAACACAATGCTGTCTCTAGCTAACCAACCAATATAGACCATCGCAAACCTTGTTAAACTACTCATTATTAAACCTTGCTGGAATTACGAAATACAGTATTAGTTATCGTAAACCAAGATGTAGCTAGTTCAGAAGTTATTCTTTTTTTTCATTACCTTCAATTCCTGAGGTCTTTCTGGATCATCCTTTATATTATTTAGTGTCTGCATCCTCTTGGTGGTGTATATGCCTCTCTTGATCTTTGCTTTTCATTTTGAATAGGTTGTCAGATGCCACAATGATGGGGGACTTATTTACTAGATAGACAGAAGTGTAATTTTCCCTGAGCTGCTTTTACAGGTGGCTCTGGCCATCTCTCTGTATTGGACCTCAGTAGTCACATACCAGTAGGTTTTTATGCACTTAAATTTTAGCAGATGCTGATTGCGAAAGTAAAATGAGTTTATTTTGCTCTTTTAGAAGTCAATTACAACAACTTTACAATGCTCCCTACTAAACTCCATAGGTTACCTTACATGCTAGATTACAGAATAAAAATGGGCCCCTGAATTAGATTTCTTGCCTGTCCAGTGGCCATGATTACATGTTTCCTTCTGTTCGAAAAATTCTACTGGTTTGAGAGAGATTCCCTGTACTTAATGTAGGGCATAGTACAGGAACCCATCATCTCTCAAAATGGAAGTTTAAGGCAGAGAATTTTAATGCTGACTAGGTGATTTGGGCACCGAGTTTTTAACTTGGCATCCCGATCCCTTAGTTGGCTTAAGAAATCCATTTTAAATTGTGGTTATTGTTTGATAATATAACTATTAAATGGGATCAAAACAAAAAGCAGTCAAGTAGCACTTTAAAGACTAGCAAACTAGTTTATTAGGTGAGCTTTCGTGGGACAGACCCACTTCTTCAGACCATAGCTAGACCAGAACAGACTCAATATTTAAGGCACAGAGAACCAAAAACAGTAAGCAAGGAGGACAAATCAGAAAAAGATAATCAAGGTGAGCAAATCAGAGAGTGGAGGGGTGGCCGGGGGGGGAGGTCGAGAATTAGATTAAGCCAAGTATGCAGACATGCTCCTATAGTGACTCAGAAAGTTCCTGTCCCCATTTAAACCACGTGTTAATGTGCCGAATTTGAATATAGAAGCCAGCTTGGCTGTTTCTCTTTGAAGAGCAGTGCGAAAGTTTTTTTTCAGTAACACACATAACGTTAGGTCATTAATAGAATGCTCCATTCCATTAAAATGTTGACTAACTTGTTTGTGGGTCTGGAGTGTTTTTATGTCTGTTTTGTGCCCATTAACCCTTTGTCTAAGGGAGTTAGAAGTCTGTCCAATACACAAAGCATCTGGGCATTGTTGGCACATGATGGCATATATAATGTTAGTAGAGGAGCATGGGAAAGTGCCTGTGATTCTGTTAGTAACCTGGTTGGGTCCAGTGATGGTATTTCCAGAGAAGATATGTGGACAAAGCTGGCAGTGGGCTTTGTTGCAGGGAAAGGTTCCAGGACTGTTATTCCTGGGGTATAGACTGCAGCTGTTTAGCGAGGATCCTCATAAGGTTGGGAGGTTGTCTGTAGGAGAGAACAGGCATGTCACCCAGGGCCTTCTGGAGTGTGGCATCCTGATTAAGGATAGGTTGTAGGTCTTTAATAATTCGTTGCAGTGGTCTGAGTTGGGGGCTGTAGGTGATGACCAGTGGTGTTCAGTTCTTGGCTTTTTTGGGCCGATCTTGGAGTAGCTGGTCTCTGGGTATTTGTCTGGCCCTGTCGATTTTGTTTTTTTACTTCTCCTGGTGGGTAATTCAGGTTTATGAATATTTGGTAAAGATCTTGTAGTTTTTGGTCTCTGTCAGTTGGATCAGAGCAAATGCAATTGTATCTAAGAGCTTGACTGTAGACAATGGATCTAGTTATGTGGCAGGATGGAAGCTAGAAGCATGTAGGTAAGTATAGCGATCAGAAGGTTTTCGGTACAGTGTGGTACTGATCAGGCCATCCTTGATTACATGGGATGTACATATTATCAGGTGTTAATGAAAGGTCAGTGCCTGAACAATACATTCTACAACTGAGCATCACTTTCCGTAATTGAACACGCAAAGAGAAATTACACTGAACATCAGCATCTGGCAGTATTTTTTCCAAAAACAGCGACTAAAATGGGTTTAAGTTGATTAACACTATTAAATCACATCTAATATTTGATACTACAGGATTTCATTACAGCTGTATGACACAGTTATACAAAAATGTGTTAACATCAAAGAATACAACCAAAATTAAGATAGCAAACAAAACCTATGTAACTTTTTTCTTTGCAGGAAAATACTTTTGAAGTATGTATGTAACTGCACATTCTTTTAAAGAATATTTACTGCAAGCAAAGTTATCAACCTCCAGAAAAATCACACATAGCATTACTAAGCATATCCCCCAAAAGTGTACAATGCTCACAGTTGGAAAACACAAAATTAAAAAAATCATAAGCAACAGGTGAGCTTCATATTTACAAGAATGTGAAAAGAAGTCCAATTTTAGCACTGTTGTAGAACAACTTGTCTCTTTTCAATGCAAGTTCATGAGCTGTCCCCTCCTTTTGAGAGCACACTTTACAAAACACCGTGTTCTTGGATTACAGACCAAGGTAGAACATTTTAACAACGTCATCTTAAAGTTTTTATTTACAATTACTGATGTAATTGTAGTGGATAGAGGGCCGTGATCCACCAGAGGTTGGGCTCCCTCGATCTGATTGACTTGAGGATCTAGGATCCCGTTCAGCAAAATACTAAAGCATAGGCTTAAGTTCCATTAGGAGTTTCACACATAATTAACTTTAAGCACATATTTAAATTCCTAGCTAAATTGGTACTGTAGGTAGGGACAAGGGCGAGATCAAATGAGTCTGCTGTTCCAGGCTCCATGTTACATTTTGATTAGGCGTGGCCATGTTCATTTTAATTTTTTTCGAATGTACTAAAATCAGTGTGGGGCAATAACTTTATATTTAAAAGATTTATTTAAAACGATTCAAGAAATATGTAAAGAAAATTTTAATTTGTCTCCATTCTAATCAAGTAAATGTTAAAGATTTCCAGATAAGCCTATTGTATTTTTATCACGTTTTCCATTTCCTCTGAAGCTATAACTCTTATTGTAGACTGACTTCTTCCTCCAAGTGGATCTTGACACTTCCCCTCAGTATCAGCTGACTGAGGATACTAGGGAAGGAATAAGCTATGTCCTATTTCCTACTTCTCTTTGTCTGGAAACATTTCACCTCCAAGACTCACTCAGAAGTCTACTGCTTTTAAAAATGTATTTAAATATGGAATTGAGTTAGTGCCTTGGCATACTGAGAGATGGATGATACTGATAAAAACTGGAATTTCTCAGTATTTCCTGCCTCAGGAGGAGAGGAACAGGTTGGGATAGGAGCGTTAATCTAAACAGTAGCTGTATCTGTTAAGAAGTCCACCAGTATCTGATATACATAGATTCTGTGAAATCACAGGTTCAGGTCTAGGGGAATCCAGTTAATCCTTCATCCTTGCAAAACAAATAAGTTGAATTTGCTGCAGATTATGCTGTTCTAATTTTTTTTTAAATCAGTCCTTTAAAATAGAACTTCTGTCAGCTTTGTATTAGATCCCATGACACACTACTGCCCCTGACCAAAAATTTCCCTTTCCACGCTAGTATAAAGTGTTCTCTCTGCAGTGATGATATGCATTGCTTCCTGGTGCTCCCAAGGTGGCAGCATTTCTGTGGTGCAATTTGTCCAGTATATAGGTCATGAAACGCCGCTTTGCAGTCCTTTGGGATGAAAGATGATGTATAAATGCAAAGTGGTGTTGTAATAAAAAGCAATTGCATGTTTGAATATTATCTTCCTTTCTATGTTTTTATTTATTTAGGTATGGTTTGTTTAGAAGATATACTAATTTTTGAAGCACCTTGGCACATTACATCCTTTAAAAATCAATTTTGTAATTTCTTTATAGTTTTGTCGAAGAACCTCCTCTGCACTAATAGAATGCCTACCCTGAACCCTGCTAATAAGTAAATCCATAAATCCTGTGAAAATCATAACCAAATAAATAACAAGGGAGGCTGTGGAAGTATTGACTGACGTTCTTTCCTCACTCACCTCTTCTCATTTCTTCCAGATATCTACAGCCAGTAGGAATCACTGACAGGGTGTGTCAGCACAGCAACAGCACAGCACAGCAACAGGGATTACACCATGTCTTGAATACAATGGGTTGTTCTTGGCTTTCAGAGATGGGGCAATCACAAAGACCCCAGTCTTTGTGGCTGGGAATCAATGAGGAGTTTTAAAATTGATTTCAATTGGAGAAAAACATGGTTAAATATAGGTTCTTTTCTTCTCTGTTGTATCAACTTGTTACTGATTTTGTGCAATGACAACACAATATATTAAAAGTAATTGCCTCTTTGGTGACTGCTAGCTGTGATACCTCAAATATATGGCGATCTGCCTATCTCATAGAACTGGAAGGGACCTTCAGAGGTCATGGAGTCCAGGCCCCTGTACTCACTGCAGGACCAATCACCAGCCCTCCCATATTCTTTTTTCTTTAATCTATTTGCCCCAGATCCCTAAATGGCCCCCTCAAGGATCAAGCTCACAACCAGGGGTTTAGCAAGCCACTTTCAAACCACAGAGCTATCCCTCCCCCCATTGTAGCATCAACTGGAAAGCTCACCAAGAACTCATCTTTTTGATGATCTACCTCTGCAGCAAGTCCTGTGGCACCTTATAGACTAACATATTTTGGAGCATAAGCTTTCGTAGGCAAAGACCCACTTCGTCAGGTACATCTTTGCCCGCGAAAGCTTTTGCTCCAAAAATATCTGTTAGTCTATAAAGCACCACAGGACTTCTTGTTGTTTTTGAATATACGAACTAACATGGCTACCTCTCTGATACTACTTCACCTGGTAACCTGTTATATTTTGCTTCTTAAAGAGCCAGTTTTTTCAAATCAGTTTATGAAACTGCGGACTTAGTGTTATATAGTAAACACAGACCCAGGTAATTGCATGTAAAAAATTTTTACTATGAAAAATTAGGTGCCAACTTAGGGGTGCCAGATGTCCTGCAATGTCCCACAAAAATGTCCTGCTGGACATTTTTGTGTAAATGCAGGACATGGGACTTGTCAGGGAAATTCCCTGCCCCAGTCAGGGTTTCTGTGGTTGGGGCTGCTGGCAGGGTTCCGCACTTCCAGTTGCAGGGCCTGACCCCTGTCCCCCTGATTTTGGAAAATTTATGCAGGATAGGCAGCCCCAGCTGGGGATCCCACAGCTGGGACCGCCTGCCCTGGATAAGTTTTTTTTTTCCAAAAAGTTGGCAACCCTACTTCCAGTAAGCAGTTTTACGGGTGACCCAAGCTGAAAACACAGTCCTACATTTGTAGGCTACCAGGGATATTATCTGATATTATCTAATGTAGCGCAGAATATATCATGGAATCTTTCTGCTGTTTACACAACCAAAAAATAAACAAACACACAGCCTGGAAAATAGTTAAATCCGCTCAACCATGGCAATGCACCTCAGTCTTAGTTTCATAGCTTAAAATATTGTTTCTTGTTTCCTGTTGTTAGCAGCTGCAAATGATAGTCTCCCTCAGTGCTTTTTTTGGTTTAAAGAAAAAACAAAACAAGAGAGGAGCCAGTACTCAGCCGGTTCACTCCCCGCCCCCCACACCTCCGCCCCAGCCAGTTGCGTCACTGGGGATGCTGAGGTGCCAGTACTCAGCATCAGCAAGTACTGGCACCAAAAAAAAAAGCACTGGGCTCCCAAAATTAACACTACAGTTGCCCTAACTGGTAATAACACCAATATGTATAAGTAAGTTATCTGGTTCTGAGAGCAGGGGTCTGCACTCTTTTATTTGTGTTTGAATTTCTCACTTTTCAACTGTGATTCTGTGCACTTGACTTCTTTGTGCTTCAGTTTATTGATCTGAAAAAGGGTTCCTCTCCTGTTTACTTGCCTCACTGAAATGGCCTGAGGAGAGCTTAATTAGTGTGGGTAAAGTGGTTTGAGATGCTGGATAAGGTATGCTCTTGTCTGCGCCTATTATGTGTGCAGTGGAAAGGTTCAGAGTGAATATATGCCTGAATATGAAGGATGAGGTGTCTCAGACCCCATCCTGAAGAAACCGAAGTATTGTTTGGACAGCGCCTACCACAAGGCTTCCCAGTTCATGACTAGCGTTCTTAAGCACTATGATAATACAATCATAAAAAAGAACAACTGTACAGGAGGTTTCTAATCTGTAGAGAGAAGGTGGTGCAGGTTGCTAAGGCTTTCTGGCATGTAATGGAATGGTAGATAGGGGGCCAATGTCTATAAATTAAATGTCGAGGGTCAGACTTGAAATGTTATTTTCCTCATTAATATTGGGAAGGTGGCTTAAAAAGAGAAGGTGAATTGGAAGAACAAAAGCTGATGGCTCTTACATGCAATGTTGGGTGACTAGTGTACATGAGTGTGCCCAATGTGGGTCAACAAGAGTGAGTGGCTGAAGTGTTTATATTGTGGTGGTTGAGGACCTACACTGTGTAACAGTAAGTTTTGGTAGCATTGGGACAAACATAGATAGTAAAGCATCCATACTGTCTGTAGTTTGAGCTATCTTAAGTCATACTTTCAAACTTCTGTGAATATTTAATCTCAGCTTTGAATGTCCTGATTTTTGTTTGTTATTTATTTCTCAGACAAGAACACATGGGCCCATTCTCATGTTCCTCAACTAACATCATATATATGCCATCATGTGCCAACAATGCCCAGATGCTTTGCACATTGGACAGACTTCTAACTCCCTTAGACAAAGAGTTAACGGGCACAAAACAGACAAAAACGCTCCAGATCCACAAACCGGTTGGTCAACATTTTAATGGAGTGCGCCATTCTGTTAATCACTTAAGAGTTTGCGTGTTACTGAAGAAAAATTTTCACACCACTATTGAAAGGGAGACAGCTGAGCTGTCTTTTATATTCAAATTCAGCACATTAACCTGCGGTTTGAACCGGGATGGGAATTTTCTGAGTCACTATAGGGGCTCATTTGCATACTTGGCTTAATCTAATTCCTGATCTTCTCCCGCCCCCTTCTGTCCCTCTACTCTCTGATTTGCTCACCTTGATCACTTTTTTCTGATTTGTCCTCCTTGCTTACTGTTTTTGGTTCTCTGTGCCTTAAATATTGAGTCTGTTCTGGTCTGGCTATGCTCTGAAGAAGTGGGTCTGTCCCAGGAAAGCTCACCTAATAAACTATTTTGCTAGTCTTTAAAGTGCTACTTGACTGCTTTTTTGTTTTGATAATATATAGACTAGCACGGCTCCCTCTCTGTTACTTAGAACACATGGCTGTTTCCCCTTTTATGTCATGGATAAATATTCACCACCTGAACTCTTCAGGCTACCTGATTTTTTGACCCTTTAAATGGCCTCAAAACAAAACCAATGCTTGTGAATTGCTCATGACACTTCCATGTACGTTATTGATTTTGAAAAAGGACTTCAATTATTTTGGTATTTGCTAACAGCTAACATTGTGTGAGTCTCCAAAAAAGACTCCAGGCAGTTTTGCCATCTCAGAATTTGAAAGCAATTTCCCCAAAAGCTCTAAGTTTGACTTAATTTTCTGTCGTGCAAGAGGATTCCACACCTCTTTGGGTGTGTCTACACTTGCATTCCTCTTTTGAAAAAGGTATGCAAATGAAGTAAATTGAAAATGCAAACGAGGTATAAATTTGCATATTCAGCATCTCATTTGCAAGCTCTAATTTCTAAAGAGCTTCTTTTGAAAGAAGAAAGCCACTGTAAACACTACTCTTTCAAAAGTAAACCCCATCTTCAAAAGACTCCTTTTTCACATTAAATAAAGGGAAGAAGGATTCTTTCGAAGATGGGTTTTCTTTCGAAAGAGCAGCGTCTACTCTGGCTGGGTCTACATGTGCCCCTTCCTTTCGAAAGGGTCATGTTAATGAGCCTGTTTGAAAGATGCTAATGAGGCACTGCAATGAATATGCAGCGCCTCATTAGCATAATGGCAGCCGTGGTGATTCGAAAGTGCGGCTTTTCAAATTGCATGTTGCCCGTGGAGACGGGACCTTCCGAAAGGGCCCCCCTCCCCCACAGTTTTCAAAAGCCCTGCTATCTGGTGATCGGAAGAAGGGCTTTTGAAAACTGGAGGGGGTCCTTTCGGAAGGTCCCCTCTCCACGGGCGGCACACGATTTGAAAAGCCACACTTTCGAATCGCCGTGGCTGCCATTATGCTAACGAGGCGCTGCATATTCATTGCAGTGCCTCATTAGCATCTTTCAAACAGGCTCATTAACATACCCCTTTTGAAAGGAAGGGGCACGTGTAGACACAGGGCCTGGCTTTCTTCTTTCGAAAGAAGCACTTTTGAAATTAGAATATGCAAATGAGGGTCAGAATATGCAAATTTGTACCTCATTTGCATTTTCAATTCACCTCATTTGCATGCCTCTTTTGAAAGAGGAATGCAAGTGTAGACACATCCTTTGTGTCCAGAGAGCTGCACTGTGTATCACATCATCCTGAACGAGACTGTCATTTTATACTTGTCCGGCAAAGTGCCTTGTACACTTCCTGAGCTGAGGCAGTAAATAATACCACAGGATTCCCATGAACGCATCTTGAATCCCCACTGAAAAACTTGTTTTTTTTTAATAGGAAAAAAATAACCTCTCTTAGTTGATGGAAACTCTCAGGAGACTCATTTTGCTGAAGAAAGAATGTGTTGTGTAAGTTTTTGAAGTGGAGTTTTCAGAAAGTCATGATCCTCTATCCTGCCAGCAGATCAGTGCCTTATTAAATGCATTTGGAATGTTTTTATTTTGAATGGCTTTCAATTCTGAAGGCTTTTAGTGTACTGAGGGTACCATTTTTGTGTTTCTGAAACATAAACTCCTCTCTTGGTATTGCAGCTTTACATTGTTAATGCCTGGCTGGAGTCACTCTGATTTAATTACTGAAAGACGTCTACGCCAGTGGATAATAGCAGTTTATTTAACCCTCCCCCTTCACCACTCCCCTCTCTTTGTCTAGTATAGTTAAGAAAGGGGTGGTAGTAGGGATTACTTTGGTACTTGGTATCTATGAGAAAACTAAGATAAACTTCAGAGGTACAGCATAGTGTCAACGGGTCTTTAAGCACTGAGTGATTATTTTATAGTAACTTTATATTTACATGTGGTGGAGCTTAGAAAGTGGGGTAAGTTCATAAGCATAAACAGGAAAACCTTACATCACAGCGTATGTGTGGTGGGGGAGGAGTCTCTCTCTCTGCACACCACTCGCAGTTCTTTGTGGTTATGAATTGACTGCAGAACCCAAGCGACAGAGGCAGAGTGAGGTCTGCTGAGTTGAGAAAGTATGTGAGAGGATTGTAAAAGCTATCCGCTACAGAACAGATCCATCATGCCCAGTCGGTATCCTGAAGAGGAAACTGAGAATGAAATTGCTTTGGAAAGCTAAAATGGTAACTAGAGCTCCCTTGCTTCTCTAAAGACTTCCCAGATGGGGAATCCCTGTTTCAGGACTGGACTGTATTCTTCGAGTGAATCTGGCACGCTGATATGTTTGTGTGCAACGTTTTTGTGTTTGCCATCTCTTGCGATCCACTTTAAAAGTCTCCTCAGTGTTCTGTCTTATTCCCTCTCAGTCTGCATTACTGCTTTTAAGATGATGCTTATCTGCAAAGTTAATTGACTTTCTGTGTGTTTGTGGAGTGGCACAGAAGAGGGAGACATTTGAGAAGGGGAAGTTAGGTGAACCCTTGAGGATGAATTTAGGATTTTTTTTCTGGCACGGCAATAATGGTTTGTACTTGTTTTTACATTTTGTTGTTTTAGATAAGAAAATATAAAATGGAGAATTATTTGAGGTGGTGTTTCAATTAAAGTTCTAGTGTGATGTTTATTAAGTTGCTACTTCAGCTTTCTGGTATTTTGTAACTTTCAAAATCTTAGCCCTGTGAAGTTTTTTGTAGACTGAAATGATACTAAAAACCAAACCAAAACAAGACCTTTTAGTCCCTTTTATCAAAACAAACAGAGAAGCTGACTTTTAAATATGTTTGGTTTCTAAGTTTAAATGATCTCAGCCTACATAATTACTATGTTTTAAAGTACAGTTCTTTCTATAAAGGAAAATCAAAGAGATGAATGGGGTTTTAAAATGTTTACTAATCAAAACTGGAACCGTTTCTTTCAAAAAGACTATGAACTATATAAAATATGTGCAAGGATAGGAAAAAGACTAAATGGAAAGTCAGGGTATCCTGGTACCACAGGAAAGAGAAGCTTGCCAGGAATATCTCTGCCATCCCTCAATTGAAAAGTATCCTGTATTGCTTTGATTCTTACATTTACTTTGCAAAGCCCATCTTGCGTGCTTAGTGCAGCAATAGCAGCTGGTACTGATTGTGATTAGCAGAGAGAGGGAAATGTACCTCTTTTTTTTTCTCTTTCTCTCCCCCCCCCCCCCCCCCCCATGGCAGAGCTCAATTCAGGACGGGGGTGAAGAAGTAGAGGAAGGAGCTGTTTACCATGTCACCCTCAAAAGAGTGCAGATTCAACAGGCTGCCAATAAAGGAGCAAGATGGCTAGGGGTGAGTAAAACCGGCACAGTGTCCTCTTAAATGATTACTTGTAGACTTTGGAGCCCTGGTCCAAAGAGCTGAATTCCACGGAACAGATATGGTATTAACTTTTAGCAGAGACTGGCTTTAATGTTAAAGCACAACTAGGTGTCTGCATTGTCTGAAAAAAGCTCTTTTGTGTTCAACTTTTTACCTTTTGGATGAGCTATAAAACTAGGATTTGATCAGTTGTGGTCATGTATCCCATAGTACTTTTTGCAGAAGTAGGATTTTATTCCACGGTCTGATCCTGAAAATTATTGAGTGCTCTCAATCATTTCAATAAGTGTGGTGGTCTGTGCTATACAACTCGGGATCAGGCCCCGGGACCTGAACGCATTCTAACTGTGGTACCCACATTCTGCCTGGCTGAGGATCCTGTCCCTTTGAAATTAATCGGAAAACTCCTAGTAATTACAATGAGAGCAGACCTGGGCTTTAATTCCTACTGCTTTGTCAGTTGCATTCAGCATTCATCTTCCCTTTCTGTCCTACAGATTTGTGCAGTGTTGGTGTGTGCTGTGTTTCATCCCAAAGACAGGTGCCTTTTTAGTGGTTGATGAAACAAGGTCCGAAAAGAACGTCAAATACTGTCAGGTGCTGATTGCCCGCATTTCGCAGAAGGTCAGCCCCTCTGTTGTATCAAATGCCATCTCTCCATTAAAGCCAATGGAGCCATGGCAATATACCACCTGAGGATCTAGCTTGTATTTTTATCTCTTTCTAGATTTCCTTTGGAATGAAAGGTACAATTCACATTCTAGATTTATTTACCAGTCTGAAAAACCTCTCTTCTCAGTCCATGTAAAGTCAGTAATTTAAAGACTCTTAGAGCTACCTTGAGATTGAATCAAATAGGTTTCTTGTGAAGTGTGATGACATAAAGCAACCTGTGAGAGACAGCCTGAAAACAGTCAAGAAAGATAATCAAACTTTGCCCTTCATACAGATAGTGTTCAGAATTTCCCCTTTCCATATTTCCAAGAAGTACACAGAGTTCTAAACAGAACAGATTATTTCAAATCTGCTTCCTTTGATGAGTGGCAGATTTCCCATTTCTGCCTCCTGTTTGTAGCAGGGTTGGGGAAAAATATCTAAATGCATTTTGAGCTCCTGGTAATTGCACAGATGATAGTTTTGCCAGAGGTCAAAACCATTTTGAATGAGACTGTGTCCCACAGATGTAGTCACCACAACGGAAATATTTTTCAAATTGAAATCAACATCTCTGTTAATAGTATCCATTGATGGAGAGGTTTTCAGACTCATAAAAGAACAAGTGTCCACATTAGAGAGACCGCCAACACAACTGGCAGGAGCTGATA
The DNA here is from genome assembly GCF_033958435.1 of Carettochelys insculpta. Classification (NCBI taxonomy): domain Eukaryota; kingdom Metazoa; phylum Chordata; order Testudines; family Carettochelyidae; genus Carettochelys; species Carettochelys insculpta. The sequence goes on along the minus strand of NC_134145.1, from coordinate 56,446,777 downwards.
TACTACTTTGATTACAAGGAAAGGCCAAGGACTAAGTGTCGTGGAAAATGAACTGTTCTTTATTGCTGGATAGAACTGGTCCCTCCAGGTCAGAACTGAGGTATATTTGTGGGCAAGAAGGCAGCATGTCAGAAAGTCTGCGGCTGTTCTGTTCCTAAACGGATAAATTCAGTCTCCTGGGATGTCAGGCTGGCACCTTTCATGACCAATAATTTCATGTAATTATTGTAAAATAAAATCAAACAGTCCCACAACCTTTTTGTTTACTTTTCAAGCAGTGCAGAATTTGCTCAGTGGTTAGAGTATTGGCCCTTTAAACCAAGGGTTGTGAGTTCAATCCGTGAGGGGGCAATTTAGGTGCTTGGGGCAGATAGATTAAAAAAAAAAGATCTGTCAGGGATGGTAACAGGTCTTGCTGTGAGTGCAGGGGACTGGACTTGACGAGATATGTATATGTCCATATATTCATTTAAGTGCATGGGGCTCAGCTTCCTAGAGCTGTTGATTTCAGTAGGAGCAGGGCTGGTCCCCAGGTCAGTTAACAGCCCTTATGCTGGAGCACTGCTAATTAACGTGAACTCTGTCAGCAGTTCTGTCTTGAAAAGCAGAACTGTTATTACAAGTGTCATCAATTTTGTTTTGCTTTATTTTGAAATCTGGAGCTGATGTGGTTTTATTACTCTATAATTGATAGCAGTGTTTAAAATGAATTTCTTCCAAAAAGCCACTGGGTTCTCCAGTGCTGGAGTTCTCTTTTTTTTTTTCCTAATGATGCTGTAAGTCCAGCTAGCATTGGTTGCTGATTCAGGGCCAAACTGAAGACAATGGGAGAGTAATGCGTATACATCCAACAGTAGGATTTGGGCCTTTAGTTTGGAAAATACAGCAAGTTTTTGCAATTAAATGATTTTTTCTTTTTAAAAAAAAAAAAAAAAAAGTCAAAATTTGAGCATGGAGGCTAGGTGGAACTTTTACAAATCCTGTAAAAGTCCAGTCAGCCCTCCGTCCTTCTTAGAGAGAAAAATTTGAGTTCCTTGCAGTCGATTACAGTGGGGTAGGTGTCTTTCCTCTGTGTCTTTATAAACCAAAGGCCTGTCTCCTGTGCATGGATATTAAATATCCTGTGGCGTTTTTCATCAGAGTAGGGGTTTGACCCAGTGACCTCAAAGTGGCTGCTTCTCCACGGTGCTATATGGATAAAATGATATGTAATCCTTTTAGATGCAAGTCCCTTGGTATAAATGGAAATCACTGTTTAGCATGTTGTAGAAAAGTCGGCAGATTTCATATGGAAAATATCAGTGAATTAAAAATCTGCTTGTTTATTTGTTACATCAGAATTTTACGCTTAACAAAGTACCATTGAATATTGACAGGCTTGAAATCTTGGACAAATTCATGCCTGTTGTAATGACACAAAAGACAACAGAGTGGGACCATGTATGAAGCTAGGCCACGGGGTCTGTTTTAGCCTTTCTTGTTTAAGCTTTTTTTGAAAAGCAAATTTCCCCACCCTGAGAGCAGCACCCATTCCACTGAACCCTTACAACCAAGCCATCTGCAGAAAGGTCACCTGTGGGGGGGGTCTCAGTCAAGCATCTTAACAGTTTGCATCCCTACAACTCTAATTTCTGGTATTTCAAAATTTTTTGTAATAATAATAATAATTAATTAGTAATAAAAGACTCCTTGACTCAGGCCATGCAAGCAAAGGTCTGTCAAGAATAAAATGCTTAGAGCAGTAATAAACCTGTCTGAAAACAGGATTTTGGTATATAAACACCTTACCACTCAGTTTTTGTTTTTGCAGAAAGCTGCGTTTTAAGAGGGTGACATCAGAGGAACGTTACGAAAGCTAGCTGTAATACTGTGAACCTCCATAAGCTCATCAGTGTGAGCCACAAGATTTAGTTTTAAATGGTCTTAAAACATAGCTTATGATTATTAATTATTTACTGTAGTGCCAAAAGAGCCAAGTCATGGGCTGGGATTCTGTTGTGCTTGATGCTGTAGAAACACTTGCTCCGGACTCAGCAAGCTTTCACTCTATATATAGATGGATATAGACAGACACATTGGGGGAGGGTACCAGGAAACAATGAGACTGTGTTGGTTTGCATGATACGCAGTACTTTCAGCATGGCAGCTGCATAACCATTTTGTGCATGTTTATGGGGAGCTCCTCCCAGGCATAAAGGGCAGCATGAGAAATCACAAAGGTGCTTGTTTGAAAATGTAACAAGTGAGGGATGGAGGCTATTGTCATTGGGCCAGGTAGAGGCAGGAGTCAACTTCTCAACCATCAATGAGACATGATGGGTAGAGACGGGTATAAGCTGGTGAAGGACCCTCAGAGTGATGAAAAGTAGCTTATGTTTGATGCAATAGAAAAGGGCGTGCCAGAGGATGGTGGGTAGAGAGAGAGAGAGAGGTGACAAACCTGACATGGCAGTCCAGAAAAATGATCTTTTTAGTAACAGCAACGAAGGGCCCTGTGGCACCTTATAGACTAACAGAAAAGTTTTGAGCATGAGCTTTCGTGAGCACAGACTCACTTCATCAGATGCTGGTCTTGGAAATCTTTGAAATGATTTCCAAGACCAGCATCTGATGAAGTGAGTCTGTGCTCATGAAAGCTCATGCTCAAAACTTTTCTGTTAGTCTATAAGGTGCCACAGGACCCTTTGTTGCTGTTACAGATCCAGACTAACATGGCTACCCCTCCGATCTTTTTAGTAACATTCTGAATGGGTACGAATGGGATGAGATTACATTTGTACATACCCGAGAGAGGGATGCTGCAGTAACTGAGATGATAAGGGCCAGGATGAGAGTTTCATCTATGTTCTGGATTAGAAAGCTTATATCTTAGAGATGTCATGCAGAAAGGATCTGCAAAGTGTAGACTTCACCTGGATGTAAAGATGTGGTGAGATAGAGAGTTCCAAGTTGAAAATGAGACTCAGGATACAGGCAGGATGGTTATGTTGTCCACAGAGACTGAGAAAGGAGATAACAGGGTGTACTTAGGGACAAAGAGGATAAGAAGAGCATTGTTGGGTGGTGCTGAAGGCAGCTGAGAGGTTAAGGATGGAGATGGACAGCTTTGGCTTGGACGAGGTCATTGGAGATTTGACAAGAATACTTTTAATGGAGTGAGTGCAAGGGACAGAAGTCCAACTGGAGATGGCCTAAGGTGGAAGTGGAGAGAGGAATGCCAGACAGCAACTGTAAACAACATGTTCAAAGAGCTTGGAGATGTAAGGGAGATGGAGAGACAGTTTGTCTCAAGGGTGGACTTTTTATGATGGTAGACACTAAACCATGTTTGTATTGCCAGCAAAAGAGCCAGACAAGCATGAGAAGTTAAGCAGAAGAGTAAGGGAGAGGACCAGAGTGGTGTGAGGAAGACCAGGAGGCAGGATAAGATTTCTAGGTTAAGTGAAGGGGTCAGAAGAGGAAAGCAGGTGAGATGCTTTTACATCTGTGATGGGAAGGAGGAAAGAGAGTTGTGGGGGTGTGGAAGGAAAGGCAACCCCATGAAGAAGGGGAAAGCCCATATTATATTTTGTGAGGTTCATCTTCTGAGAGAGAAGGGGAGACTGGGAAAGGGAAGGTTTGAAGAGTGGAATGAAAGGCTGTGAAAAGGTGTTTGGGGTTGTGGGCGTGATCCAGGTAAGTTGGAGAAGTAGAGGTATTCACCTAGGAAGATGGCAAAATGGAAGGCGAATAAAGCATAAATTTCAGTGTTGGAAGTTGACCTGGTCGTGTGACAGGGTTTCCACCAGAGTAATTCTTCAGTGTGAAAGGTGGAACAAATGGAGTGGGTATTTGGGGTGAGGTTGGGCTGATGGTTGCTAGAGCAGACATAGCAATGGGAGAGAGGAGCAAAAGAACCCAAAGGTGGAGGAGAGAAGTGTGGAGCAATCAGCAGCCATGTAAATGAAAGAAAGGGGAGGAAGAGCAAGGAGAAGACATCTGAAAGGAAATGAGATACGAACAATGGCTGCAAGCCAGGGAAAGGCCGGGAGATAGGACATGGTGTCAGCGACTGATGGGCAGTGCTGAAAGACACCAGATAATGGTCAGAGTGCGGGAACTCGGCAATAGGCCAGGAAATGTGCAGCTGTAAGGGTCAGGTGGGTCATTATCATGGAGCTGCAGTAATAGGCAACTGCTGGGAAGGAACAAGGGTGGGGCACTGGTTGTGTGGACCCCCCGCCACCCAAGCTGCTCTCCATGCCAACCCTAGTGTGGGAGAGGACTGTTCCGAGGCAGGTGTGGGGGGCAGTTCCATGCCTTCCCACAGGATCCTTTTAGTGCCAGGCCCCCCACTTATCCTCTTGGCTGCTTTGGGCCCCACAGGGCCCCTCAAAGTGTGGAGCCAGATGCAGTGCTGTTCAGGAAAGGAGAAAGGGAGATGAGGGAGGAGGAGCGGTTGGAAGTTCTAGGAACAGGAAAGGAGAAGCTGACGTCTCCATTATGGTCTGATCCAGGCAGACAGAGTGTGAGAAGGAAAGGCCTCTATAAGAAAGATCACCTGCAGAGTCCCCCTTGCAGAAGAAAGGATTGAGGTCTCTGATAGACAGGGGTGGGAGGGAGGGAGGGAGGGAGATATGAAGAGTTTGTGGGTGGCCTTTATCTTTTTATGGAAGGACTTGCCATTCCAGGGGAAGGAGGGAGGGGCATGAGACTCAGAATGGTGTCACAGGAGGGGTGGGGATGGACGTGGGAGTGGAGAGCATGAGAGCAGATGAAGGGCTAAAGTTGGGACAAATCCCTCCAGAGGTGAAGAGTGGGATTTTTGGAGCTGGATTGTGTGATGGGAGGAGAGAGAATGGAGGATGGAAGAGGAGCAGGTAGAGCTAGTGGTGACTGTAGAGAGGTAAAAGTAACAAGGATAGGGAAATGGAGCCGTTGCGGGGGGCCCGGGGAGGAGAATGATGCAAGAAGGGTGTAATGAGAGTCATGGGTGAGTGGCAGATGGCCAAGATTCCATATACAGTTTGAAAAATGCTGTGAAGACTTACTTACAGAAAGCAGCTGGAGTGTGTTATTTCCAGGGAGGAGGGATGTGGATGGCCATGCTTCAGCCTGGAAAGATCTGGATGGGAGAGAAGAAGAATACCTTGGAAGAGCAGGTGCTTCTAGAAGACAGAAACACTATGAAAGCTGATTTCCTGCACTTTACAAACGATAGCTAAGCTTTGAGAGACGACCTTCAAATCACAATTTCTCAATTTCTTGATGGGCGATGCAGATAAGTGTATTGTAGCAGTGGTTCTTAAGGATTTCAGTTGAACCTTAAGAAGACAGGGATCCTGCCAAATAAATAACTTACCAGTGAGATCAATTTCAGTGGTCCATTCAGTCTAATTCACTTAGCTTTATGACATTATGTGCTTCCAGTGTGTCAGGTTTTAAGGACTGTGTTATTTTGTTTTCCTTTTTTGGCCATAGCTTTTGTCCTGTGGGGTTCATCCAAGCAGGTTTTTGTGTTTTGGATCAACCTGTCCAGAAGTCTTTTGATGTTGTTGGACTGAGTTTGGAGTTAAGCATGTTCCTCTTTTAGATCCTATCAAATAAAAGAGATAAACCTTTCACTGCAGTGGGAGGAGTGCAGCTTAATTACAGACCTGGCCACATGCACTTTTGTATTGGACATGAAGGGCTGCAGAGTATTTGGTCTATATCTTTTCTGAGAATCTCCTGTTTTTGTTTCAAAACTGGATTATGAATAATTGCCTCACACAGGAAAGCTGGATATTATGCCGTTCTTGGCTTCTGAGCACAGCTGCACTCGTAGACGTTGCTGGTAAGGTTGCACTGGGTAATTTGCTCAGAAAAACATCATTGGAATATTAATCTAACTTTTCACTCCAGGCGGGGTTCCCCCGTATAGGTGCCTAGCCACATTTATGGCCTTGAGAGCTGCCCTCCCATTGGGGTCTCGAAAATATATTTTAAACAAGATTTTTGTCTTCCAAGTCCTTGCCTTCCAGAGGTGGATTAAAACTTAAAGGCTAGAGCTTCCAAAACTTTAGGAACACCTAGGCTACGTCTACACGTGCACCCAACATCGAAATAGATTATTTCGATGTTGCGACATCGAAATAGGCTATTTCGACGAATAACGTCTACACGTCCTCCAGGGCTGGCAACGTCGATGTTCAACTTCGACGTTGCGCAGCCCGACATCGAAATAGGCGCAGCGAGGGAACGTCTACACGTCAAAGTAGCACACATCGAAATAAGGGAGCCAGGCACAGCTGCAGACAGGGTCACGGGGCGGACTCAACAGCAAGTCGCTCCCTTAAAGGGCCCCTCCCAGACACACTTTCATTAAACAGTGCAAGATACACAGAGCCAACAACTAGTTGCAGACCCTGTATATGCAGCACGGACCCCCAGCTGCAGCAGCAGCAGCCAGAAGCCCTGGGCTAAGGGCTGCTGCCCACGGTGACCACAGAGCCCCGCAAGGGCTGGAGAGAGAGTATCTCTCAACCCCCCAGCTGATGGCCGCCATGGAGGACCCCGCTATTTCGATGTTGCGGGACGCGGATCGTCTACACGTCCCTACTTCGATGTTGAACGTCGAAGTAGGGCGCTATTCCCATCCGCTCATGGGGTTAGCGACTTCGACGTCTCGCCGCCTAACGTCGATTTCAACTTCGAAATAGCGCCCAACACGTGTAGACGTGACGGGCGCTATTTCGAAGTTACTGCCGCTACTTCGAAGTAGCATGCACGTGTAGACGCAGCCCTAAAGTGCAGGTGACTTGAGCACCCTTTGGCCAGCACTTTTTGCAAGTTCAAGAAGTCCTTTTATCTCAAGTCCGTGAATTTCTTGTCCGGTGCAGCTCACTAGCCCACTCAGCTTGGTATTTCTAGTCACTGGTTTATTGCTTCATCTGGACCACTTCTGACTAAGGCCTCTCCAACTCCTGTGGTCTGCCGCCTTCCCTGCTGCACAACTGAAGGCAGGAACTGGTGGGAGCAGTTCTAATGTGTTTGGCAAAAGCATCAGAACAGGTCACAGGGATCTGGCAGGCATTATCCCAGCAGAACCCATCCTTGGTTACTGTCTCCAGTGAGAGATTGTTCACCTTCAGTCTTCTTTCCTATGGACGTGACTTATGCATGAGCAGGATTCCATGCTCCTTACCTGTGTAAGGACATCTCTCACCAGCTGTCGCTTTGCCCCTGTGCTCTGGGGCACACAAAATCTACTCTTTCCTATTCCCTCCCTCCCCATGACCTTCAACAATGAACCATCAAAAAGAGAGAAAAGGAGGCAAGTCCATAGAAGATGTTCATCTTGTCACGATCCAGAATGATTTCTTTCCAGCTTTTGAAATGGTTGTTGTCCATTATTACTTCTCCCACTGACAGTCAGATCTCAAACATAACTCTTGCAGTCTCACTGGAGAGAACTGCTTAAGACACACTTCTCTGATATACAAGAATATAACAGAACCTAGCACTATAATTGAACACTACTGGATGTCATTCTCGGGAAGTTTCTGGCGCTCATCTGCAGGTATCATTCTCAGGGAAATGAACTTCTCACTTACACGCAGTGTCTTCTCCAGTGATGTTCAGTAATAACTGTTGTGCTATTGACTAGCAGTATAAAATTCAGTGATGTCGTTTCTTTCAAGATTGGATAAGCAAAAGAACTGATAAATGAGTTCAATAGGAAAGGCTATTTCCATTTGCTTTCTGAATGGTTTAAAATGTAGGTCGCTGTTAGGGTTAAAGGAATGTTGGCAAGCAGGGTGGCTATGTGTCATTGGAAAACTTCAGAGAAGCAACATATGAACTGCACTGAGATGGTGTAAAGAGGGGAGACTGGAGTAGCTATTAGTTTACATTTTTTAATGTTTTCATTTAAGAAGCAGGCTGTCGTACACTGGGTATATATGTTAGTTATGCTTGGTTTTAAATTTAGCCTTTAGCAAAGTTAATTTAAAATATGTTCAGTGACAACCTAGAAGTGCAGGCTTTCAAATTATATTTTTCATTACTGCATGAGAAATTACTTGCCAAATAAATACTCTTTCACAGAAGTATTTAAACAGTCTGAAATCAAGAGGGAAATACAAGTTGTATGAGGGCATCAATAAGTAAGTGCTGCTTGTCCTCCGACTCGGAACTGTCCAAGAATTTGTAAAGTACTACATTATTTCATGAGACATACTTCTCGTGTTCAAGCATTAAGAAGTACCTAAGAGGTTCAAACCATGATATTGATCAGGGATCAGTTCAGACCCCATTAAAATCAGAAGCATTTGTCATTAACTACACTGTTGCAGGATTAGGCCTGTAGTGTCTGCCCATGGAAGGCTAACATGAGTTTTATGTGACTTTTTTTTTAAATAAAGCACATTTTGTAAAACCTCAAAGCACATCACAGAAATAGATATGGCAGTCATACATACCTTTTGTAAAACCTCTATGCTCACCACAGAAATAGATATAGAAGTCACTAATTTATACAGAAATACATATAGGTCCAAAACTGTGAAGACCTTATTTTGGTTTTACTCAATGATTCTCAGGCAAAACTTGTATTGAAGTCTACGTGAAAATGTTAAGGACTTCTGGATTTGGGCCATGGAATTCAGGTTACTATGCATAGCAATCACCTCACACAGCTGCTGCTTAATGCAACACAGCACTGTACTATCAGTAATTTAGGGACTGGACCTAAAGTAAAAGAGCATAGGAAAGAACAGAGTTACTGAGCACATAAGCAAGCATGATTTGTTGGGGTAGTCAACACAGTTTTTGTAAAGGGAAATTATACCTCACCATTCTATTAGAATTCTTCGAGGGAGTCAACAAACATGTGAACAAGAGTGATCCAATTTATATAGAGCACGTAGACTTCCAGAAAGCATTTGACAGGGTCCTGCACCAAAGACTCATAAGCAAAGTAATTAATCATGGGGTAAGAAGGATGGTAGTTTCATGGATCAATAACTGGAAAAAACATCCGTTTGTACGGGGCTTTTTTAACAGAGAATGTTGGAGTTTTTATCACAGAAAACTAGGATTCCTGCTCATCAGTGGTCTGGAAAAAGGGGGAAAACAGGTGACAAAGTCTGCAGAAGATACAAAAGTACTCAAGACAGTGAAGTCCAAAGCAGACCTCAAAGAGTTACAAAGGGATCTTGCAAACCTGGGTACTTGGGCAACAAAATGGCAGATGAAATTCACTGTTGATTAGTGCACTCTGAAAAACTCTGAAACCCAACTATGCATATAAAACGATAGAGTGTAAATTAACTGTTACCATTCAAGGTGGAGAGCTTGAAGTCATTTGTGTTTAGTTCTCTGAAACCATCCTCTCAGTGTGCAGCAGCAGTCAAAGTTAACGATGTTAGGAACTTTTATGAAAGGGTAGATGAGACAGAACATATCATAATACCACTATATAAATCTCTGGCATCTACATCTTAAATACTGCATGCAGTTCTTGTTACGCCATCACTAAAAAGATATATTAGGATTGGGAAAGAGTAATAACAGTCAGGGGTGTGGAACAGTTTCTGTCTGAGCAGAGGTTTAAAAAAGACTGGGACTTCTTAGCTTGGCTAAGCGGTCTATAAAATCATGAATAGTTTGGCAAAAGTGAATAAGGAAGTGTTATGTACTCCTTCATATAACATAAGAGCCAGGTGTCACCTAATGAAATTAATAGAGAGAGGTTTAAAACAAAAAAAATCAAGTAATACTACATACCGTGCACATTCAACCTGTGGAACTTGCTGCTGGGGATGTTAGGATGGTCAAAGCCATGGAGTCCAATAGTAATTCAAGGATCACCAGACTTGTGGTTGTTGTCCTTGCTTATTCACCCTGGCCTCAGCCTCCCCCTCCCCCCAACTCCCCGCTCTAAATAAATGCCCTCTTGCTCCCCCCAGAACCAGGCACCCCCAACCTCCACAACTGAATGCTTTCCCCAGAGCCAGGTACCCACACCCCTGCCAGCTCCAAGTGAATGCTGGCAACTCACCAGACCTGCTGCAGCTGCCGCGTTTGCTGCCACAATGATCACGCGCTTGTCCCACCAAGTGGTGGGGCACATGCCCAGAGTGGGCGGAGAGCACACTATGTGTGTGGCTCTGCATGCAACTCCTGAGCCCAAGAATCACCCCATCATGGTGTATTGGACGTTACACGTCTAAAACATAACAGGATTTAAAAAAGAATTAGGTCAGCTCATGGAGGATAGCATCACAACAAGTATTAGCCAAGGTGGTCAGGAGTGCAACCCCATGTTCTGGGTGTCCCATAACCTCTCACTGCCAGAAGCTGGGAGGGGACAATGGGGGATGGACTCTCCAACGTGACCTGTTCTGTTTATTCCCTATGAAGCACTGGGCGTGGGCTTGTGTTGGAAGACAGGAAGATGGACTAGATGAACCATTGGCCTGACGCAGTATCATTGTCCGTATGTTCTTACATCCCGTGGAAATGATAGCGACCTGGCATTCTTACAGGGCCTATTAGCCAAATACTTTTTGAAGTACTGCCACAAATAACTGGGCAGTCTAGCTGGAAAATCTTATGGCGCAATGTGATATAAAGGTTTCGAATGCATATGTTTGGTTTGGGCGCATTATTTCTGAGTGACATTGTTACCTAGGTTTTTGTGCTGGGTTCTGTTTGCCAGGGGAGGAGGAAATATTTCTGGGGTAGCTTGGCTTTCTTTTTTTTTTAAAATCTTTCTGATGTTTCTCAGACATTTGAAATGTTAGGATGAGTCCTGGGGAAGATGAATTAATTGTCAAAGATGCAAAGTATTATTTATTTCATGGCTCTACAGTTTATCATGAGAATTTTCTTCACATACATGTTGTATGTAGTGCACTTCCAGTTATCTGACAGTCCTAGTGGCTGAATCCCTAGGGTGTCTCCACTGTAGCACTTAGTAAAGAGCACTTCCATTTATCCAAATGCGGGCTAATTGCAACTTTTGGTTGTCCCCAGGCCAGGGTTTCCCAAACTTTGTATCACTGGAACCCGGTATCTCTTTTTTCAGTATCTTTTTTTTTGCGGCCTAAAAATATAAATGCATATGAAAAATGAAAACATTTTCACTGTTTATTATTTAGTCACAATAATAATAGTACACAGTGATAATTTGTATATTTTCTAAGCACCAGTATTTTTTTTTCCAAGGACCGGTACTGGGCTGCAGACCATGTTTCAGGAAATGTTGTCCCAGGCCATTTGGACAGGCCTGCCAACAGGGGGACAGTTTGACCAGGGGCCTGGCATTTCAAAAGGGCCTGGAGCAGTGGAAGTGGCTGGAGCTCCAGGCATCTTTGACCTGCCACAGCATCACTGCTGCATCACTCCATGTGGCTGGTAGGGGGCCTGAGCACCAAGGTCTGGGTGGCACTAAGGGCTTGACTGACTTTGCCTCCACCGCTCCCACTTTTGTTCTTGCTTCTTCAGGGGTCAGGAGTTTGCCCCTCCCCCCACCTTGCTGCAGTGTTTGTGGGCCCCTCTGCATTTGGATAAATGGGAAAGTACCATGTATGGAAAGCAGCAACTACTTAAAAGCACAGCATCACAGTGAGGTGTTTTAGGACAGGAAGTGAATTAACCCTCAGGGGAAAAACCTGGGCTTCATTGTGGACAGTTCTATGAAAATATTTGCTCATTATGCAGCAACAGTCCTGAAAAGACAGTAAATGTTAAGTTCTATAAAGGAGTCGGGGGAGAAAATATCACTGAACATATTGTAATTCTGTTAGATAAATTGTGTTTAGGTCTCATCACAACATCTCAAAAAGATGCAACAGAAAAAGAGGGATCCAGAGGTGGGAACAGAAAACAATTAGAAGGCCAGAGAGACTTTTAAATGAAAAGACACTGACATTATTAGGACTGTTTAGTTTAGGCCCTGACCTCAGTAAGGCTTCTTTATTGAATTACCTCTGTAAGCACAGGTGTAAGCCTTTGCAGGAGTGGAGGTGATGAATAGGGGAGCAAGAGAAAGGTAGATTAAAATAATAATTGATATAGGGAAGGTAAACTGGCTGCTCCTGTTTTTCTTATATCGAGGGGATGTTCAGTGAAATTGAAAAGTGATCATTTGAAAATGGCAATACGTTTTTATACCAGCCATAATTAACACGTTGCCGGAAGATGTAAATGGACAGCTAAGAAGGATTCAAGAAGAAGTAGGTATTTATGTGAACAATGAAGACAATCGTGGTTACATTCAGTACGATTAGAAGAAAGAGAGAAACGTTCACGCTCCAGAGATTACAACCACGAACTTCCTGTGTCTGGGAAGACACTTTCCTTATCAGTAGGTCATTCCAGAAGGCCTGTGATGAGAATTCTTGTACCTTCCTCAGAAGCATCTGGTTCTATCCATTGTCAGAGCATCGACCACTGGTCTACACTGATGCGTCAGTTACTTTTGTGTCTATATTCAACAGTATATTTTTCCTGTTCATCTGCAGTTAGAATTTAAGCACAGGTTGCACCTCCCTGGTCTGGCACCCTCAGGACCTGAGCACTCCCGATGAGGGATGAGCGACCAGGGGAGGTAAAATGTGCTTGGGGCTCCCCTCCTGGTCACTAGCCATAGCTACTTTCCTGATAGCACTTGCAGCTACCTGGGACCAGACACACTGTGTTCCAGGTTCTCAGGTGCCAGCTTCCTGGCCCCAGCTGTTTCCTTGCCTGGCATCTGTGGTCCCACTGCTCCCCAGCCCCACTACTCCTCAGCCATCTTCCTGGCTGACTCCCTGGCTCTGCTGGCTCCCCAGCTGCATGCTCCACTGCTGACAGCTACCTGGCCAGCTGACCTCACCCAGCTTCCTACTGACTCCCCGACTGGTTCCCCGGCTGGCTCCCCAGCCCTGCGGTTCCCTGACTAGCTTCCCACCAGCTCCTCAGCCCTGCAGGTCCCAGGCTGGCTGCTTTTCAACGTTGCTCCCTGGCAGCCCTGGTTGTGCTGCTCCCCAGCCAGCTCCCCAGTGACAGCAGTTCTGCCACTCGCTTCTGGGCCCTCCAGCTTCTTCTACCCAGCACTCCTGCAGGGGCTTGGAGAGAACACCGGCAGATAGTATCTTAACGAGTCAGAGCCCCAGCCTTGCGTTCCCAAGGAGGGCTCTGCCCTCTGCTCTCCCTCTTCCCCTTCCCCCAGGCCAGTGACAGTGCCAGCTCTGTGCCAGCCGCTGCTATGGCCCTAGCCCCGCTAATGCAGATTCAGCCTCAGCCCCCCCAGATTCTTTGGTCCTGCAACATCTGTGTTTCTGCCAGACCATGGATGTTGCCAGGTGAGAGAGTACCAGATTTAAGAGGTTGAACACGTAGTCCGATTACAATGACTCTCAGTAGAATTTGAGGGCACAAGGGCTAATACTGATAAATTTTTGTGACCAGTAGATGTTAGGATCTTATAGTAACATAATTGGTGATTACTTTGCAGGCCTGATTTTCGAAAGTGCTGAGCACCTGCAACCTCATTTCTAGTCAGTGTGAACTGTGAGTACCCAGCTCCTCTGAAATTAGGTCCTGTATTATTTCCTTCCTTCAAACAGGCTGCGTCTCATACTGTTCTGTGTGGGCTTGTGTGTATCAGGAATCATTTGGCTTGCTCTTTGCTTTACTCCATCCAGTTTTATAATAGCTCTTATTTTAAAAAAAAGTAAAAAGGCAGCTAGAACTGAGCACAGCACTCTGCATGTGGCCTCATCAAGCCCTTATGCAGTGGAAGAATAAAGTCCTTTGACTTCTGTTCAATACCCTTTATTTATACACTGCAGAATTGTGTTTGCTTTTTGGTGTTGCTACTAAGCATTGTGCTGAAAGATTTAATGTTCTGTCTACTCTAACCCCTTCAGATCCATCCCCTGATCTGTGTTCAGTAGTGCATGACCTCTGAGGGTAAAAACATTTGGCAGATTTTTCAGGTCAGCCTCTTACATTTCTCTGCATTAATTGCATAAGCCATCTGTTGCCCATTTCCGAAGTCCTCAGAATGTGGCTGCCCTTTGATTTTAACGACCGCTTTAGAAAGCAAAGTGAAATTAGTAAATTTGGTAGTTCCCACCTGGGTGTGAAAAGGTCTGCCATTTTGCAGCATAGCACTGTGACCTATGGTCAGGCATTTGCTCCATGAGACAGCTGTGGCTAAGGCCTGGCAGGCTTTATTGGTCCCGATGTAATACAGATGTACAGACTAAAGCCCTGATTCTGCTGTCAGCTCTGTGTGGGCAGCGTTTTGCACGAGTAAGGTGCTCGTTGCTGGCTGGAGCGCAGATTTATCTGCCATTCCAAAACACTTTCTCCTGCATCTTTATGTCTCCTATCATTTAAAAAGTAATATGAGATAATTATTGTCCGTGTTCACTAAGAATAACCTATTTTATTATTGCATGCATGAAGTATTGTTTTCTTATTAATCATGCACATTTATGGAGAACATGAATATCTGACATGTATCATCCAAACTAGAGGCACACCACGATCTGGGAGTCGGGAGGCCTGGATTCTATTTCCAACTGCTGTGGACTCAGTGTGCCCTTGAACAAGTTAGTTGACCTCTCTGTGCTTTCGGTTCCTCATCTATGATAGCCTTGCAAACTGCTTTGAGAGCCTTGGATCTAAATATTATATTGTATTACCATGGTGCAGTGTGCAGGCTTCAGAGAAAAAAATTGTAACAGAACATAATGTTACAACGAAGCAGTTCTGTCCATGGGCAAAATTCTCTTGATCTGTACTATGAAACTTGCATAATGCAGTGACTATGTAGACAAATGCACTTCAGAGTTCACATGCAAGGACGGTTTTGAATATTAAAACCTGTTTTGTTAACAGGAAGAATTTTGGCAAAGACACCGAGGTTGACCTCCCACTCTTGTTAAAAAAAGCCCTTTGACTTCCAAGCAGATCCCACCCGAGTAGAGCAAAAGGACATAATTTAACATACAACAGGATAGTGCTTCCCTGCAAGAGGGCTGCTGTGTCAGCATTTGGGATTCCTATGGGATCTGTACCATCAGCCTCATGGGCTAGAGCCAAGAATGCTACCCACTGAACCATAAAGACACCAATAAGGTGTCGGCATTTCAGACACTTCCTCTGTGTGACATTGTTACACTCCTCTCTTTCATCCATTTTTCCTTTTAACGTTCATCCCACCCTTTGCCCTGGGGAGCAGTATAACTTCTAAGTACTGGCTTTTCCAGGCTTTGTTATACATATATTACTGCTTTCCCATGGCAGTTCCCTTCTTGTTCCTGTTCTTTTCTCCTCTCCATTAGTTTAAGACACATAACCAGCAGCGCTTTCTTCCTTCTTGGGTAGTTCATGGGGTCTCTCTTTGTTCAGATGTGAATAATACTGTAATAAATATCTATTTCAGTCATTTATAGTAGAACCTTTCACCCAAGGATCTCAAAATGATTTAACAGCATCAGTTAAGCTCTGTAATATCCATGTACTTGGAAGTAGGCATAAGTTACCCACTTTGTAGAGGCTCTGTTTTAGCTCTTCAGAAAGCCCCAGTGCCCTTTACCCCAGCATTAAAGCTTTTATAATAACTACTGTCATGTACGCTAAAGCTACATCTGCTAGGGACATGTGAAATCAACCTCTCAAGGGTCACAGTCAACCCCTGTACTCCTCATAAGATGTGAGGAGTAAGGGAGGTTGATGGGAGAAACTCTCCTCTTGACCTGCTTCAATAAAGATGGCCAAGTAAGCTGAGAGCAGATACATTGCTTCTAGCTACACAGTTGCTATAGCTAGAATTGTATATCTGCAGTTGACTTACTTTGCCTAGTGTAGACGTGGCCTAAGTCCAGAGCAGAATCTTCTTCAACTAGTTGCTCCAAAAGGCAGCTGTATGTTGTATTCAGCTGAATATAAGGTCATTAGAGGAACTGATGAAACGTTTGGGCTGCAGCGTAATCTGGGGGCAGATGAGAGTTCTCTGTATCCTTCTGAAATAAGCCACCTTCCACAATTTCATTACTTCCTTGATGGGTATAAGACAGTTGTTGGGTAATGGCACGCAAGAGGGGCATGTGGAGGACAGTTTAAGTCTCCGATAGAATATTTTATTGTGAAGGTACAGCCATCTATCACTTCGGCCACTTTTTTGTGTTATATCTCTGGCCTTTTCTCTCTGTCCACTTGTCTTTTCAGAGTGGAAGCTCTTCAGCACGGAGACAGTGTCTTGTATTTTAATACAGCAGCTAAAGTGGGTGCTGTGGGGAATAAGTACTAGTCATACATTCCACTTGGAAATCAAGTTCCTTGCATTTTGAAATCCTAGTTCCCTTTTCCCATGGTGTGCTCCAGATTGGTGCTGGCTGCACCATCAGCATGCTCGCTGCGTTACTGTAGAAAATGTGAACGAACTCTTGTGCACTTGAATCACGAAACTCTCATTCTTCTCTGTGCAGAAACCATTCTTTGTTTGGAAAAACACTGAGTAGGCAAAAATAAAAACTAGAGAAGAGAGAGGCTATGAGGTGCCATCTTCTGTTGTGAAACACTAAAAAAGAAAAAAAAAAATCAAACGGGAAGATGTAAGAAAACCAGCTTTGTCTTGCGTCTTCACATAAATTGCTTCACCTGTAAACTATACTTGTTGTATGTCCCTATTCAGTGCCATCACATGTATGTTGAATAGTAACAGAGAGGTAGCCATGTTAGTCTGTATCCTAACAAGACAAACAAGCAGTCATGTAGCATTTTAAAAGACTAACAGAATAATTTATTAGGTGATGAGCTGTCATGGGGCAGATCCACTTCTCTGGATCTGGAGATAGCACTGTACAGAAAATAGTGCGATAAATAGCAGCACTATTTCCAGTACAGCACTATCTCCAGATCTGAAGAAGTGGATCTGCCCCACGAAAGCTCCATCACCTAATAAATTATTTTGTTAGTCTTTTAAAATGCTACATGACTGCTTGTTTGTCTTGTTAGGATACAGACTAACATGGCTACCTCTCTGTTACTATTCAACATACATGTGATGGCACTGAATAGGAACATAAAAGTGTTTAAAGTGTTTCCTGACTGCTTGCTTGTTTTAGGGGGGGGGGTGTGAGAGAGAGAGAGAGAGAGAGATTTAACATAGGTGATGTGAATCAAAGTTAAATTACACTTTTCAAAGTGTCTAGACAGAGTTCAGCACTGCCTAAATCAAATTTAACTGCTTTCCATTAAACTAGTGCAATTTTCTTACGTAGGCAAGGCCTACATCTGAAGGAGATTTGACTATTAGGTGAATTATGCAGTCGTGGATATGTGATAATTTGCACAGTTAAGTGATATGTTTGTTAACCTGCCCATGCAATGTACCATGTACCTTTAACATTTAGAGCAAGGGTATTACCTACACATTTGTGGTAAATACATATATAGCATACATGAATAATACTGTGTTTTTTCTATTTTTGTTCTTGTGAAGAAACAATCTTATGACTATGCATGATCAAATCTCTTGTGACCAAAGGTAGTTAAGATGAATTGCATTTGATCATGTTAGTTCTCTTGAGGAGGGAACAAATATATTTGGACTCTGTTTAAAGAGATGCTGAGGATGGTAATTTTTATTATTGGGTAACAACATAATCTTCTTATTACTGTCTCTGCTCTGGCCCCACCCTTGAGAAATTGCTCACTGTTTAAAAATACAGGGCAGTAAAAGAAAAAGCCACAGAAATGTTGTACAGATACTTTATTTATGCTTAGTTGGACAAATTCTTTAATGCTGACTCTCTCTTTTTAAGGGTGGTGATAGAGACCTTGCACTGAGTAATTAAAATAAAACATGTCAGACATATCCTTTTATCTTTTTTCAATATAATGGCTTATGTTACCTGCTCAGTTTGGTTTAAAATATGATTACACATAACTTTCTTTCAAAATCCTTTCCATCTCATCCCACTTAACAGTTTTATTGTCCAGCTCTCCATTCAGTGAAAATGTGTCACTCCTGCATGATTGTTTGAGTACAATAGCAGTTTCCTCTGATTTCTTGAGTCATGATCATTTTATTTTTCATTCCGTGCTGTACAGTGCTGTGTACTGTTTAAATAAGCTTTGTAATCTGAAAGCAAGGCCACAAATCTGATCGGGATAAAGAAAGAAAGCAATGTAGACTTATGCAATATGTCTAAATGCTGTAGTTCTGCAATAGAATTATTACTTACAGCATCTTTAAATCCATCTCAAGTTCAGCAGTATTGTTTAGTGTCTCCCACAGTAGTTCTTTTGTTTCTAACAAACAATCAGGAAGTGATTAGTAGCTTAACAGTCACATTTAAATCACATTCCTGGAAAGAAAAATGTTGCAAATTTTCTTTTCATGGGGGGAGCCCAAAAACACAATTACTGCTTTAAGAAGTTCTTACTCTTTTTCACTACATGCAAATCCTTGTTTTTCTTGATGTTGATATTGTATTTTCAGACAACAAAGTGACTTTTGCCACCTTAAAACTATCTGACTATATTTGCCATATTGATCATTCCTATGATGAAACAGGAGAGTGCAGATCTAGAGGAAAACCATCCCTATGAGCAAATGCAAAATATGGGTAAGAGATTGGAAGCCTACTTTAACAAATTAGGACGTGTCTACACTTGCGTTTAAAGAGGAGAAAGTCATTTTATTTTATGTGTTCAAAAACCTCTGGGTTCTACTGCTGCAGCTTCCTTACAACTTACATGCAGAAACAGAAACTAAGGCCAGATCTACACATGCCAAGTTTTTGGTTGTCATTTTCTCCAGTAATAGTGAATCAATGAAATAAAAGGGCTGATTTGTGTATTTGCTTACTTCCATGGGCATCAGAGAGCATTAACATTTGCACAGCTTCCATCACTGATGAGAGCAGTGCCCTGAGGGCAGCTATCTAGGTTGACCACATTGCTGCAAAAAGAAAACTACCTTCATGAGGGGCCTACAGCACTTGCTGGTGATACTTTTGCACTGATGTGCAAAAGAAGACACGTTCTTGCTTATATACGGTTCTTGCTATCTACTTCTAGCCAGAACTTCTGCTGCTCTTAGCCCATGTAAACAGATGCCTGTCCCTTCCCCTGGGAACTTGGAAAATCTCCTTTCTATTAGTGCTCACTCGTCACCTGGCCAGATGAAAACGCCTGCTCCATGGAGCAAATGATCCCCTGCTAGTAGCACTGCTGAACTACTGGAGCTGATCAGTGTTTGGAGAAATGGGACTGCAAAGGTGCCCCAGGATCGCTACCTCTTCCCACAAGACCTATTTTTAAAATGGAGAAAGTTGCATTGTGGGATAGCTGTAGGGTGACCACCCATCCCATTTTTAGTAGGGCAGTCCCTTATTTAAGCTGTCTCACAGGTGGTCCCAACTTTTTAAGAAGATGGGCAAATTGTCCTGTATTTTGCAGGGCTCCTGTTCCCTGGCACCTGGTGTCTCAGGGTGGCAGCCTCCACTGCCAGGGAAGCTCCGTCGCAGTGTAGCTGACCAGTTCCCCTCTCCCCTTGCCAAGAGGCTGCAGAGCCCCTGTTCTTGGCATTCCTCGCCAGAAGGATGTGGAGCTCCCATCCACTGCCCCCTCCCCATCAGGAGGCTGCGGAGCCCCCCATCCTAGGTGCCTCAATGTGGGGCAGCAGCCCCCATCACTGAGGAGCCCTGACATGGGACAGCAGCCCCCGCATCCTCAGAGGCCAGTGTCCTGTGTTTGCCAGAGGCCAATGTGGTCACCCTAGATAGCTGTCCTCAGGGCATTGCTCTCATTAGTGATGGAAGTTCTGCAAATGTTAGTGCTCTCTGATGCCTGTGGAAGTAAGCGAATACACAAACCAGCCCTTTTATTGATTCATGATCTCCAGAGAAAATGACAGCCAAAAACCTGGCAAGGGTAAGCCCTTGCCTTAGTTTCTGTTTCTGCATGTAAGTTGTAAGTAAGTTGCAGCAGTTGAAGTTGTGTGTGAGTAAGGAGTGCAGAGTCACTCCCAGGATCAGCTCCACTCAGTGTGCACCGTATAATCACTGTAATCTGCCACGTCTGAACAGGCTGAGAAGGGACGGCTTCTAGAGAACTTTGGAATTGTGGCACACGGGTTTGCTTAATGCAGGTTGGGAAGGTGTGAGTTCATGGAGTGTAGCCAGACAAGAGGATGGATTTCAGAAAAGCCAGTTCTGGGAAATGACAAAGCCTAGGGCCATGTAAAACCAGTGGGAGTAGCACAGACGATCAGTCACCTTGCAGAGTTTCTAATGAAAGCTCCTCTGGAGGGGTGTGTGTGTGTGTGCACTGCAGATGAGCCGCGGGTGGGGTTGGGGAGGGTTACTTACTTTATTATTTTACAGCACTTAGTAGTGTGCTGGGTGTTTCACAATACAGATAAAGTATGATCCCAGCACTGACAAGATTCCAGGATAGTTTGAGACGAAGGAAGCGTGAAGGAGTGACAAAACAAACAGGTGGAGATCAAAGAGGAAGGAGAGGGGGACAAACCAGTACAAGCATAGTTAGTAAAGCCTGCCCAGCATGGCAAAGCTGACTCGCTTCTTGCGGTGTGGTGGTACGAATGAGACTTCAGGAGGGATTTGTTTGAGTGTGGAAAGGTCTCATGGTATGAACTCCGGGAGTGCAAATCACCTGTGTGGGGAGATACAGTAAAAGAGATCTGGACATCCAAGGGCGAAGAGAACAAATGGGGCATCACTGGCATCATTGCTAAGTTGAAGGGTTAAGGATGGTGTGATAGGGGAGTAGGTAAATGGGCCTGGTTATGCAAGGATTTGCAGATGAGGATAAGAAAAACTAGATGAGATGGAGAAGGGAAGGTCAATGTAAAATTTCAAAGATGGGTGTGGCACAATCAGCTTGACAGGCCAGGAGGATAATTTTAACAGCTGTGCTCTGTGTGGACTGGTGGGTGGTGATGTGGATGTCTTGAAGCTCTATCACAGGGGACTTTTAAAATTAGATTAGATAAAGCACAAGGCAACACACTGTGGGAAACTATGCTGCAGTGATAGGGATATGGATTAGATTAGTTTAATAATATTTCTGTCTTAGCTTCTATAATTCTGCCAGGCCAAGGACCTTCTGAATACACATAGACGACATGGTTCTGGAAAGACCAAAAGAGAATAAAGATAACTGGTGTTTCCAGATGAGCTCTTCAGACTAAGCCATGTAACTGGTTAAAGTCAGATAGAAGGATTATGTGGCACCTTCTTGGCTTAGTTATTCATGTGATATATTGTATAGTCTGTCTGTGCAGCACACAACACATATCTAAGTGTGTTATTAAAAAGTGTTGTAATAGTGGTGTAAAGGCTAATGCTGTACACACACATATTTGGTCAGTATATTTTCTTGTTCATTTAAGCTAGCTGAGTTTTTGTCGTTGCCTCCTTTATAGGCCTTTTAAATGTACCCCTGTTTCCTGACTTTCCTTCTCCTCCTGTCAGGAAGGGTAATGTAGATATTTTGTACTCCAGTCTATTTTGTCACTGTAGCAGTCTCAGACTCTGAGGCCTTGCAGGAATTCAGGATTCTTCTGTTGTGATGGCTCAGGTGCTAAAACCCAGCACAGAGACTAGATATTGCTGGTGCATACTGGATTCAACAAAGGCATTGAGAGGGTAGGATGTTTCTGGGAAATAGGTGAGGTTTTGGAACGAAACCTTAAGAACAGCCAAGCTGGAGAAGAAAATCAGGATGAAATGTGTGTTGCTCTGTGTTTGAGTTATCAATAAGGGCAAAACTAAGAAAGGAGTGAGTTTGGACACTGGCCCAAAGTTTGCATGGTCTCTGAGATTAGGGCATTGGGCTCACCTGCTTTGCAGTCATCCCTTGTAACTCCATGCATCTGCTTATCAAAATTATTATTATTTATCTGTGCAGTTGAATCTCAATTGGACATGAAGCCCCCTGTTCTGCAAAGTGCCCGGTGCCTCCTGAGAGAGCTCTTGGTACCTTCAGTAAGTTCTGAGAGCCACAGTTTAAGGACCCAGTGTTGTCGTTGTAATTAAGAGGACTTTTTTAATTGGCTGCACTGGGACAACATGAAGACATAAAACAGCAAAGAGTTAAGCCAAGATCTTCAAGTGGGCACTAATTTTGAATGCCTCACTTTTTAGATACTTTGAGCCTGGTATTCAGCAGTGTTCTGGTCCTACAGTTCCAGTCAAATTTATTGGTCGATCCAAATACTCAGTCTCTGGGCTGTCAACTCACCAGGGTTGGCCTGGAGTCTTCCAGAATCAGCATCCATCTCCTCGTGACTACTGAAAGAGATTTTAATGGGGATATTTTTTTTAAAAATGGCATGATGTCATGTTGGAAGAAACATCTCTCAGAACGGCAGTAGTTAGCAGTGGCAACGCTTTCATCCTCTCTCGGAAGTGAGAGGGGCACCCAAAGTCAGTGGTTGCCATCGACTCCTGTACTCCTCACCAGATGCAAGGAATAAGGGAGGTCGACAGGAGAAACTCTCCCATAAGCCTTCAGTGTGAACGCCAGGTAAATCGATTGCAGATACATCGATTGTCTCTCCACAGTTGCCACAGCTAGAATTGCACATCTACAATCGACTTTCTTTCCATAGTATAGACATAGCTTCAGGTTCTTATATATCTGTATCCCTGTTGAAAATGGATCTTAAGGGTTGATCAAATAGGTGCATTTGAAAATTCTATTCTATATTACCTTAATCAAACAAATCTCCGGAGATGTTAACTGTTTAAATAATTAAACTGGAAGAATGTTTAAAATCCATTTTACTTCTTTGTCACTGTTTCTCTTGTTTATATATATTGAAACGTGG
This sequence comes from Carettochelys insculpta, assembly GCF_033958435.1. Classification (NCBI taxonomy): domain Eukaryota; kingdom Metazoa; phylum Chordata; order Testudines; family Carettochelyidae; genus Carettochelys; species Carettochelys insculpta. The sequence goes on along the minus strand of NC_134145.1, from coordinate 56,423,952 downwards.
AGATATACGTATCTCATGGAGCTGGAAGGGGCCATGAGAGGTCATTGAGTCCAGTCCCCTGCACTTGAGCAGGACCTATCACCATCATTTTTTTTTTTTTTAAAAAGTTAAGCTGTCCCAGACCCTTGAAAGGCCACTCAAGGACTGAGCTCACAACACTGGGTTTACAAGGCCAATGCTGTACCCACTGAGCCATCCTTCGCCCCCTTAATTTTGTTTTACTTTTGGTATTTCTCTCAACTTGGGTAATGAAAGTACATTAAATCATTTTTTACTTTTTTTCCATAGTTTCACTTTCAGATTCCAGATGCAACCTGTCTGTACTGCAGATGCAACGGCGGGGGGTGGGGGTGTCTTTCCTGTTTCAAAACAATTGTTTCTGAGGGCATATTTTGTAAAATTGTGAAACCCTGCTATAGATCTTTGTTAGGTGAAAGCGTTCTGTAACACAGTTTAGACTCTGAGACTGCATTTATCCTGCAAGCATTGGTCAACAGAAGTTGCTGTCTGAAGAGATCTTTGGACAAAACTTCTGTCAACAAATCACATCCACCCACAAAAGAGGATCACTCTGTTGATTTGCTCTTTCGACAGAGAGCAGCCAGACTGCCCTGCTCTCTCTCGACAGAACAGCCAACCAGAAGTACAGCAGACAGAGCTTCCTGGTGACCCAGAAGCTCTGTCTGTCGACGGAGGGGCCCCCCGTGCTGTCTACACAGCTTTTTTGTCAACAGAAGCTGTCGACAAAGGCGTTATTCCTCATCCTGGAGAGGCAGACGGTTTTTGGCAGAATTGCCGAGTTTTGTCAACAGACTATCAACAAAACTCATTTTGTGTATAGATGCTCCTTGGATTTTGTTGACAAAATGCCAGTTTTGTCGACAAAACCCTCTAGTTTAGACGTAGCCTGAGAAATTTAAGTTGTTGGTGTCTTTTTAAGTATTTCAATACACCATTATCTGAGTGACACCAACATGCCATTCCTTTGTAATGCCACAGTTTGAAGGGTAATGTTCTTGCCTTTGGTCCACAAGATTGTGGATTCAGGTCCTGTATTGTCACTTGGACATATACTGAATGCTTAAAATGTAGTGGTCTGGTATAGCCTAGTGCTGCTCTCCTTTCTGTTTGTCTCCGGTGGTGTCTTTGTGGAAATTAAAGGTTTCTCTGGCATTTTGTGGAAAGAGCAGGAGATTAGCTCGGCTTCCTGGCCAGAACCATCAATAAGGGGGAGGAAAGAGGAACAGGGAAAGGCTGTAATATGAAAGACTGCACAGTATGTTTTTGAGCTCATAATGGCTGTCATATTTTCCTTTATGTTGCCTGCTGCGCGAGTAACAAACTTGTCATAAGGGCGCTTTGAGTGTAGTTATTATTTATTGAGTGCAGGAAGTGTGTGTTGAGTTCTGCACTAAAAGAGAAATTGACAAAATCGTCACCCTAAGAATATACAGGCCACAATCCTGCAACCATCTATGAAGGATCCATGCACCTACATGGAGACTGGTTAAGTCAGTAGGGGTCCTCCATGTGGGTGTAGAAGTCTGCCTGCAGAATGGTAGTTACAACTGAGGCCTTGAACCTGCAAGTGACAATGAAAATCAGTTCTGTTCTGTGGGTCTTAATATTCTATCCCAGCCACGGTCTAACTGAACTCTTTTTGAAGGCACTGTGAGTTGAGGGAGCACAGCATGGCACAGGATCTTAACCTAAGAGAATTTCAGTCCCCAAGGAGCACCAGTGTTGTAGGGGGAAGGAGGCAGGCACGAGGAGAAGGTGTGCATGTGGGTGAAGTTGAATGCTATGTAACCTAATAATACAGGTTTAAAGCAGGGCTGGCCATTCACAGCCCATGACATTTTCAGGAGTTGATAGAGATTGTTAGAATCATGTGGCTTTAATAGCCCGTTGAGCTGACAGGCACCGGGGGCCACGGGGCAAGATGGGGGAGGACCTGGTTCTGTGCCTGGAAGTGGGTGGGGCCAAGAGTAGAAGGGGCATGGCTAAGGGCAGTCAGCCCTCAGCGCCACCTGTACCATGGCGGGGAGTCTCCCCCTCTCCCTGTTGGAGCAGCACTCCTGTGGCTCTGGGTCCCTAAGAAATGCTGGGCCCAGGGCAGTCACCCACTTTGCCCCACAATCCGTCACCAGTCCTGTTAATAGCTACCTATTATGATGAACAATAGGTACTCTGGATATACCTCAGTTTACTCTTAAGTTGTTTTGTTTGGCGTTGATTCATTCTCTTTGCCTAGTCGGAAGCTGTTTTGCTCATTAAGCAGCTCACAAAATGTCAATGCTAGCACTCTCTTGATTGGTGGAAATCACTGTGACATGGAGACACGTGGCCTGATTTTCACAGTTGTTGGAGTCACAGGGGTCACTGGGTTGTCAATGCTCAGCACCTTTGAAAACCGAACCATTAGACCCGTGGTGTCCAACACGTTCGCTCCTTGCCACGTGTAACAAATAGGAGGCTGCACATGCCTAACTCCCAAGAAATAATAATTCTTTGACTTCGTCACACGCGCTCAAGACAATTAGCACAGGCGCTCACCCGGGCGAGGCAGCCTGCCAGCCAGTGGGGAACCCCTGTGGGCACTCATCTGCGCTGAAAGGGAGCACCGCAGGGCAAGGATGGGGGTTTGATATCACGCCCTCTAACGTGTGGGGGCAGCGCCGCTGTCTGTGAGCCACTTGCAGGGAACAGCGGGAGCCACGTCAGGTGTGGGTGTTGCAGGCTACACAGGGCTCAAAGCCTTTCCGTAGTTGGTCTTTCTTTTCTGCAGCAAGTCACGTTGCTGTACTTGTGTCTGTGATTATGACGTCCTCTCACAGTTTTGTGTGAATTCAAAGGCCAGAGGGTATTTATTTTTCTAATGTAAGTTAATAAAGTTTTGTGTAATATAATGTGGCGAATATGGAAAAAGGACAACCACATGTGTGGCGAGCTTTGAATTCCTGTTGGATATCACTGCATTAGACATTCATATTGAAGGAAATGTTGGGAGTGAACTTCTTAAAACTGAGCTTTGGAAATGGCATGTGACCTCCTGTGACCTTCATGGGTGTCATGTGTCAGCAATCACTGTGTAGCGCTCCAAAACTTGTCCAATGGCTTGAGAAACAGTAGATACAATATTCTCCTAGGTAAAGAACTGGCCCAACACAAGCAGGGAAACTCCCCTTGCTTTTTGGTATCCTAGTACTGTCAGTAAAGAGAAGGTCTGTGATTAAATCCAGATTGAGCAGTTTCCTGTTAGCGTGCTAGATCAGCCCACAAGGTCTGATTCTGTAAGTCTGCATGATTGAACTCTTGTCTGCCAAGTCTTTTTTCCCTTTTAAACTTCCAGGCAGAGTTGCTGAAATAATGCAGATAAAAATGGTTCCTAAAAGTCCCTTAAAATGATTTCTAGCAGCTTGCAGTTTTGCTGACAAACTCAATTTTGGGTTGTCAGTGGTTTTTTTGTGAGCATTCTCGCAGTATGATGTCTTGGGCAAGTAACAATTAAAGTGTATTTTTGTGTACATTTCAATCCTAGAGCCAGTCTCCCCTTCATCTGCATGCTGAAGTGAATGGGAGCTTTTCATGTGGAACAAGAGAAGAATATGGCCCTAAATTAATGCATCAGAAAAAAATTCTGCTAAATAAAAATACTATTTAATTAAATACAGCAAAGCACATCTTTCCCTTAATGAGTTGAAGGGAATTGTATAAGGAACAGCTGATTTGAAAAAGCAAAACTTGAACAGGTTTAACATTTAATCAAAAATGAAGTTCAGCTTTTTACTTGTAAATTGCTTGGTTTAGTTTATTTGCAGGATTTAGATATTGCTTAGAAAAATGTTTTACTTAAAACATTAATACTAGTAATAATATTCAGGGTAGATTTTGATTTAAATCACTGATTTAAATAATGATTTAAATCTCTCTCTCTCTCTCTCACACAAACAAAAACAAAAACAAAAAAAAGCCATATCGATTTAAATCATATACGAAAAACACTAAGAGTAACTGAGTTTAAAGTGCGCTTAATTTTGGAGTAAGAACTCACTGGCACTTCTGTTTTTTGAGAAAACAAGTATAGAATGGAAAAGCAGAGTTATGCTAAAGTAAAATATGGAATAGATTTATGGCATCACCATTATGATCTGTGGCCATGAAGTTCCAAAATAAGGGGCATGTATTACGTAATCTAAAATAAGAAAAAGACACTTGGTGGCAAGTGGCAACTCTAGATTTCTCTTACAGCAGCTTTCTGTATTGGATACTTGAGCGATAGATTCTAAACCTTATTAACTAATTAACAAGCCATAGCGATTAGCGAAGCTAAACTCTTTTTCTAGCAACATCCAACACAGCAGACAGCTTGGGAATTTACTGGTCAGATCACACTTACGCTAAAAGGCACAGAGAGAGGTTTGAAGAATGGTGCATTGCAAAGTGAATTATTTTAGTTCCTAACCCAGGGGTTTCCAACCTGTTCCAATCGGGGAACCATTTTGACAAATCAGGAAGACTTGGTGACTCAAGACAATTCAAAAACGGGAGGAGAGGGGAAGGGAGAAGTGCCATAACCCGCTAATTTTGTGCCTGGGGCAAGAGTGTAAAATTGTGCCCCCTCATTGTTTATATATGCATAGTAGTTATTTCATAGAAAAAGGGAAATACATTAATAATAATGAAATAACAACACTTTATTATAGTTGATGTGATTTGTGGTAGGGGAAAGACCCTCATCCTCAAACTGCTCACATCCCCACTCCCCCAGCTTAAACCCCACACTCAGAGACTGGAGGGTCTAAGGGGATTCACCATCAGGGGCTGGGGGTGTCACTCAAGGGCTTGGGGGAGGCACATAGGGGCTTGGGAGGCTGGGAGGAGTCATACTGAAGGGTTGGAGGTTGCGGGGAGTCACACTTGGGCTGGGATGCTGAGGGGATCACACTTAAGGGCTGGGGGGTTGTGGCTGGGTTAGTCACACTCAGAGGCTGAGAGGTCACATTCAGGGGTTGGGTGGGTCCCACTTGGGCTGGGGGAGTCACTCAGGTTGAGCGAGTCACACTCAAGCTAGAGGGGCTGGGGGTCACACTCAGGCTGTGCAGGTCACACTTGGGCTGGGGAGGCCAAACTCAGAGTCTGAATGAGTCACACTAGGGCTGGGGAGCTGTGGGGGTCACATTCAGAGGCTTGGGGGAGTCACACTTAAGGGCTGGGGTTTGAGGGCTGGAGGAGTCACACTTAGGGGCTGGGGGGCTAGGAAGGTCACACTCGGGCTGGTGGAGTCACACTCAGGCTGAGAGAGTCACACTCACGCTGGAGGGGCTGGGGGAGTCACACTGAGGGGCTACATAGAACAGAAGGGGGAAAAAGGGGTGGAGGGGAGTGAAAAGTACTGCGGGAGTCTATGAAGTGGCTGCCTGGGATAGCTACGAATATCAAAGGTGGAGAAGCTGTCTTTGTAATGAGCTGTGGCAAGTGGCAGCGTTAAGGAGTTGTTAATGGCTTCTTTAAGAGCCACATAAAACTCCGAGTTCATGGTGACACTTAATAAAATGTAATCACAACCCACGTTTGGGTTCCAACCCACAGGTTGACATTTCCTGCCAGTTGAGCCGCTCAGCCATATCCACGTCTTCATCCAGATCCTTTTCTCCCAATGAGCAATTTTCATTATGTTTCATTCTCACAACTAGGTCCTGCCTCCTCCTCTTAAGTAACAAGCAGTTCTGTAGCACCTTAAAGACTAACAGATTTATTTATTTGGTAATGAGCTTTCATGGGTAAGACCCACTTCCTCAGATTTCACTTGACATGTTTTCCTTTTTCACTCAGGGAACATATTTCTTCAGAATATTCCCAGATATTACGCCCAGAAGCTGAGGCAATTATTCTGTGGCAAACGTGTGGCGGAATACAGGAAATGATCCCTTCTAGTCTCCTCCAGTGTTCCTTTCTATATTGTCTCTCTGTCTTTAAGACAATGTCTTAACTAACTCCTCTGCTGTGATTGGCCGTGGTCCACCTCCACGTAAGCACAGAACAACAACAGCCCTATCCAGCTTGTGTCTTTCTTTGCACATGTTACTTTCTAGCCTGCTGAGAAACAGAAACTGAAATCCAAGAACTGTCAAGAAGCAAGAGCTGGTAGTTAAGCTGGACAGGTTAGAGCCAATAATACATTTTTTATGAGGCTCCGAGTTTACATATAGCAAGTTTGTGATGAGATTTAATTGTAACTTTTATTTTTAAATGAGAAATTTAGCATTTTATTGATGGTGTTTTAAAAAAAAATCTTTTTTCTCTAAATTATCTCTTTTAAATCCATCCTGATAATATTGTGTGGCTTTATGCCTTTTCTGTTGGGTTGTTGAGTGCCATGGCAAACTACGTAGTTTCCAACAGAAAAGGTTAATCAATGGCAATTCTAAGATTTTGGTGAGACAAAAAAAAAATTACCATGAAATGAAGATGTGATTCTGCTAGCAAAGATCCCCTTTGTCGGCATCCCCTTTATCTCTGATTTTTTCCTGGGATAAGGGGTTGGAGACGGGGGGTTTTGCCAGCAGAACCAAGTCGTCACGATTTGTTTTCTGCTGTGAATATGCAAATGAGCAGCTTGGATATGGCCATTTTGCATTTTTGAGACTGCTCATTTGCATCAAGCTGCCAGCACGAGGGGTTAATGTAGCACTAGCCAGGATGTGGTTATGAACGCGCTTGACCTTCTGCTTATCTACTGTGTCCTTTCTCATTACCCTCGGTTGATTTTTATGTCCCGGTCCTGTACGCTGCTCCCAGCATTCAGTGGGACTTCTCCGGCACGCAAAATTAAAGACTTAGCTAATAAATCATTTCCCAGAGACTTTAGGGATGTAGAAGTTATTGCTCATTGCTCTTTTGGTTCCTTGCCTGTATCATTTTTTCAGAACAGCTAATAACATTTTAATGCAGCAAGGAAGACATGTCATGCCTTGTTATACAGGCCCAAAACAAAAACACACAAAAACAAAGGAGATATCCTCAGATACAAGTGAGATGATGGTGCTTTAAAGTAAGACTTCAAATAATGCTCATTTTCTCAAATGGAACATACGATTTCACTTAAGTGATTTGTATTAAAAAGTCTAAAAATGATTTGCAGCTGGAGATTAAAAGTCATTTAAAAGGAATTTAGCTAACTTAACATTTCGCAGTTAACTTCTGAACATGTTTGCCTATTACTGAATGATACAAATCCACACTTTGTTCCCAAGTTGATATTTTTACCGCTTGTTAAGATGGGCGGTCATTAGTTAGTGTTCAGAGTGGCTGAACTGTTTTAAGTTAGTGAAGTAAAATATAGCTAAAAGCTTTCATTAATTTCCAGGCTAAAACGTGATAGTGGTGAAATTTATATATATAATAGATCTGAAGACTAAAAAAGGATTGCTAGTTAGATCCTTTATTACAACATTAGTCTTGCATTATAGAGCAAAGTAGTAATCATGGCAAAATGAATCAAGATTAAAAAAGTTAGTGCCAGTGACAAATATTTAAGTGATATTTTAATTCCTTTACTAGAGAGCAGGGTGTGCAAATAATACTTGTATTTTATGACTTCAAAGCACTGTGTACTCACTAAATTACATAGTATCAGTGGTGTGCTAGTTATTATACCCATTTTACATATGGTTAAACTGAGGCACCTGGAGATTTAGGGCCAAGTTGTGACTGGCCTTGCATAGCTTAGCCGAGTGAGTAAAGTGCAAGGAACCTTCTACTGTCTCTAGCCCCTTGCAAAAGAGTCAGACAGAGTTGTAGGCCCTGTCAAAAGAGGTGAGAAGCAAGCAGGGCTATGTAGGTGCCTTGATCTCTGGAAAGAAAGCACAGCAGATGTTCTCCTCCCATGTCAGGGAGCTCTGGGTGATATTGGGTCTCCCTGTGTCACAGTGCCTCCCAGAGTTCCTGCTGAGGCAGTGGGCTCTATGTCTCATCCAGCCAAGGGGTTAATGACACAATCTATCCATAGGGGGCTAGTGCTGGCCATACAGTGAACTGCTGGCAGAGCTGGAACTAGCTCTAATCCCCAGTTCCCATGCCTGACTCCCAGACAGCAACCATTGTCCCTTACCAGCTATGCCACCAAGAAAGAGGGAAGGGGCTTCTTCTTAAAGTGAATACGGTTCCATGGATATCTGTCACTATCCTGCCACAGCTTGTACAAAGTTGGGTCAGCAATCAGGACCCCTGTAAAAATGATCTCGCTGGGAAGCAGACGAGAAGAGAACTCAACTATCAGACTAACTCGGGAACCTTATTGGAGAAAAATTACCACCCCTAGTTAGCAGTTAAAAGTCTGATTCAGCAGCCCATTAAACTCAACAAGAGGTGGATGAGCTCCAAATCCTGTCTGACTTAGGGTATGTCTTCACTACCCTGAAGATCAACCCAATCAGGTTCGATCTTCTGGGGTTCAATTTCACATGCCTGGTGGGCCATGTGAAATCGAACAATCAGGGGTTGACAGTCAACCCCGTATTCCTCATTCTCACAAGGAGCATGGGAGGTTGATGGGAGACTTTCTCTCGTTGACTTCCCTTTGTGAGGATGACCAGCTTAACTCAGTTGTAGATAAGTCTATTTGAGTTACACAATTGCTGTCGCTGGAATTGCGTATCGAAAATCGACTTTAAGGTGTAGCGTAGACCTGTCATTAGTTACCCACGTGAAGTCAACAGAACTACTTGTGTAAGTCAGGCCTGGTCTTACACATACAGTTGTACTGATTTAACTAAAGGTGTATTAAAGTTAGATTTAGTTAAATCAGTGGAACTTTCAAGTGGAAACTTTTGAATCAGGAACAATCTTTACATTTGGTTTTTGTTTAGCATCTAACACAATGAGTCCTAGCCCTGAACGGGGGTGACTAGGCACTACGGCAATACTACCTGGAGAGGCAGAGACTGGGCATGAGGGGAAGAGATGAAGCCAGAATGTCGCAGCTGGAGTTTCTGTATCAGCGGAATGGCTGGTGTAAGCGTCTCTCTGAAAGCCGTAGGAAAATGAGCTGTTCAGCGTTGTAATGCTAGAGTGTAAAGGAAGTGGCTTGGACTCCTCCTATTCTGTCTTGAGACTGTAGCAAAAATTAACACTGGGTAAGACTAATTAGACCACTTAGGCCAGGAGTCTGTGACCAAAATAGCAAGAAGAGCTGTTTCTTCAAATTCAGTTACAGAATCAATATTTCAAGAGTCGCAGTGCATGCGAGTACGAGGCAGTCCTTATTAAGTGGTGTCACACCTGACTTTTTGTAACCCCCTTTTGAAGAACAGTGCATGCACAATGATCTGTACCAGTTAGACATTTGAAGTTTCTTTCACCTCTGGGTTGGAGAGCAAACGAGGAGAAGGAAAACGCTGAGCTTGGAATAGGCTCTTAAGCAGGAGGGAGCAATGTTGGCATCAACTCTCAGCCTTTTTTTTTTTTTTTTTTTTAAATAAAGTACCCCTTTTTAAAAAAATTATAAATACCCCCAGCTCCCTGCTTTAACCCAATCCCTCCTCCAGAGCCAGGCATCGCCACCCCCCTCCTGTCCTTCAGAACCAGGCATCCCCCAGCTCCTCCTGACCCTGCTTTAACCCAATTCCCCCTCCTCTCCTTCAGGTCCAGGCACCTGCAGTCCCTTTCCCACCCCACCCCCATCCAATCCCAGTGACTCACCATAGGGGCTGCCACGTGCTTCTCCCTAGAAGCACTGGGGAGGGACGCATACACAGAGCGGCACACAGCGCTCTCGCAGCTCAGAGCATTTGATTGCTCAAAAAGCTGCTTGTGGTTCAGGTGCGCGTAACCCCCAGACTGCTCTTGTGTCCCAGGGTCAGCAACCTGCCAGCGGAGCCAGGAGCCCACCTGAGGCAGCTCTGTGACCAGGCCTTGCTTGGGAGGCTCTTGTCAGGCGGGCTCGTACAGAGCCACACAGGAGTCAGTGGTGGCAGTGTCCGGAGCTGCAAATGACTCATTAGAGAGCCGCTTGCAGCTCAAGAGCTACACGTTGCCAACCCCGACTTAGGCCATCCTTGTCGGTACAGGGCTATTCCATACAGTATACTTATTAGTGCTCCATCTGACGTAATTTTAAATTAGAATTAGAATATCTGACTAATGGGGCTTCCACCACTCCTGTGGGAGATCACTCTGCAGTCTAATGGACCATGTGGTCAGGACATGTTTCTTGATAACCTAAGTTTCCCTTTGCACAATTTCAGTACACTTCAGCCCACCCTAAGTTGTACACATCTTGTAGTTACACAAAAGTAACTTTATCTTTAAAAGAACTATTTTCAGTTCTCCAAACTATATTTCAGTTGTGAATTTGCACAAATCTGATTACGTTGCTTGCTGGGGGGATTGTTGGCACACTTTTTTCCATCTGGGATTTCAGACTTTCAGAGACAGGCATGGACCATCTGCTTTTTCTGTTTATTCATGAAAGTTTATTGATATTAGCAGCAGATATGATAAATGACCTATGTGCACAGTATTCATGACAAGGTAACTGAGCAGATGCGCTTTAGCGCATATTCCCCCAAGCTGAATCTACAGTACCTCAGTAACATTGTCACTTTTTTTTTAAAAGAAAAAACTGTAAACAAGAAAAACCTTGTTCAAGTTTCCTTTTTCCTTTTCTTTGCCTTTGTATGCCACTAGCCTCGAGTAAAATACGTATTTAAACTTGGGAACTTAAAAAGTTCTCATCCAGTTGATGGAGTCTTCATTATATTTTATTTATTAGTGTGTATATTTGTAGATTCATCTATATGGCACGTCTGTCTCAGATATCTTAAAAACAAATATATGAACTGTTCACAGGGATCATTTTCCACCCCTGAAATATAATTAAGTCTAGAGGCTGCATCCAAAAGCCACTGGAACGTTTTCTCTTGACTTCAACAGACATTAGATCAGGCTCTAAACCATACACAAAATCACTATACTAAAATTTAGAAGTGATGAGGACTATTGTATCTATGTGATACTGAGAGAAATGATGACTGAACATAATGATATATTTGGGCCTTGAATAGGACACCAGTGTTAACACCCCTCCTTTTGCAAAAAGTATTATGGAATGTTGGATGACCACAAGTGTTCAGGATATCACTTGGTTTTACATGTCATCTAAAATTGGCACCTTCAGCAGCAAAATATCCCCCGCTTACCCCAATGTGCAAAGCACTCAGCTGTGTGTATTGCTTTTAATATTGATTTAGAAATGAGAGAGCCACTGAATCACCAGTATTATTTCCTCTCACTTGGATGTTTCTTATAGGCCTCTTGTCCAAGTAGCAATCTGGTTTAGATAGTAAAATCTACTGGTATCATAAATCCTGGCAGTTTGACTACAGTCAGCTATTGAAACGTCAGGTAAAGGATGTCAAAGAAAAGAAGGATAAGCTATTCTAAAGTGTTGCATCAATAGACCCATCTTCTAGAGTTTTAATGGCCATTAAAAATGACAGAATATTTTAGGAGTTGAAGATATGGTGTCATTTACCCCTTATTCAAAAAGCATAATTTAACTTCTTGTTCCGTGTGGTAATTCTTCTCATGTGGGGTAGCTGGTTTCTCCCATGCTTTTGATCCTTTATTTCATAGGTTGAAGGGGACCAATTGCCTCCAGGACATACCGTCAGCCAGTACGAAACATGTAAGATCAGAACAATAAAAGCTGGCACTCTAGAGAAACTTGTGGAGAATCTGCTGACGGCTTTTGGGGACAATGACTTTACCTACATCAGCATCTTTTTGTCAACGTACAGAGGCTTTGCCTCTACTAAAGAAGTACTGGAACGTCTCCTCGACAGGTAAGAGTCCCTGGTTAGCTATAGAGAAAATAGTTTTCCACCTCATTGTCATGTCATGTCAATGTCATATGCCTGATGAGGGACATTGCAAGGAATTACCTGAAATGTATTAGGGGAAATGAATTTGAAAGGCTAATGATATTTAGATATTTCAAAATTAGTGTTGATTTCTACAAGCTTAGAAGATCCAATATTTCTGCTTAAACATTTGGTTGATAAATATTTCTCTTCCTCATAGCCCAGTACTCCATAACGTGTGTCTGCCAAATAGAGAGAGCTGGCTGTTTTGGGCTTCTGAAGAATGACATTCTGACCACTGTTAAGGGAAAGTGGTATAACTAGGTCTTTACCCAAATTCATGACCCTAACAAACACAAAATGAACCCTGAAATCTGTTTTCCCCTCTCCCCCTGTGAAATCTGGTCCATACAGATTTCATGGAGGGAGACCAGAGTTTCTTAAATTGAGTGGTTCTGACCCAACAGGGAGTTGCAGGCAAGTTGCAAGGTTATTTTAGGGGAGTCACAGTACTGCCAGCCTTCGGAGGTGGGAGGCCACAGAGCAATGGCTATTAGCTGAATGCCCAGCTCTGAAGGCAGCGCCCTGCTAGCAGCAGCACAGAAGTAAGAATGGCAGTACGATACCATGCCACCCTTACTTCTTCACTGTTGACTTCAGAGCTGGGTGGTCAGAAAGTGGTGGCCACAGACCGAGGCCCCAACTCTGCAGGCAATAGCACAGAAAAAAGAGTGGAAGTACAATACCATACTTTCCTTACTTCTGTCTTGCTGCTGGTGACAGCTCTGTCTTCTGAGCTGGGTTCCAGGCCCACAACCACTGGCCTTCAGCTGCCCAGCTTGGCCCGTAGTGCCTCTGCCAGGAGCAGCATAGAAGTGAGGATAGCAGTACTACAACCTCACACAATAACCTTGCAACCACCACACAGCTTCTTTTTGGGGCAGGGTCCCTATAATTACAATACCAGGAAATTTCAGATTTAAGTAAGTGAAATCATGAAATTTGTTATTTTAAAAATCCTGTGATGGTGAAGTTGAACAAAATGGACCGTGAGTTTGGTAGGACCATGGGTATAACTACTCCCAAATAATAGATATGCTGCAAAATCAGAGTTATGATCCAATTCAAGCCATTGGTGTTACCACACACCATTTCCTGTGTATGTGGGTTACACAGAAGGGGACACTGGCATGTCAAGACATAGCATGTACAAGCATGAGCATACAAACCTATTCTGTGTCTGCCACACTGCTCCAGAATACTGATCCTTGTCTTCTATCACGGAAGGACAGCAGACTGGCCTCTTTGATGTGTAAGGAAAGCAATGACCGCGGCACTTTTTATTTATTGGACAGCTCAGTGATTCTGGAATACAAAGTCTAAGGAAGAACACCATTTAACCTCAAAAGAATCAGGTTTAGACGGAGATAGTAAGGTGATTGGTCCATACATAACAGACATCGGTTTTCAGTCTGTATTGTTCCATGCTCTTTACTCTGCTTGTAAGTTAAGGATGGCTTTTTTGGTAAGAGTATTTTAAGCTGTTTTACATCACCATAGTGTAGTGACAGAGAGATAGCTGTGTTAGTCTGTATTCCATCAAAACAAAAATGCAGTCATGTAGCACTTTAAAGACTAACAAAATAATTTATTAGGTGATGAGCTTTCATGGGACAGACGCACTTCTTTAATGTGAAGAAGTGGGTCTGTCCCATGAAAGCTCATCACCTAATAAATTATTTTGTTAGTCTTTAAAGTGCTACATGACTGCTTTTTTGTTTTGCTAGATCACCATAGTGTAATCGTTTTGGGGTCTCAGCAGTTATTTTACTCGATTTATGATTGGATTGCCAAAGGGATAGAAGAGAATTTTATTTCTTGTGCTTATTTAGTTAGCGTGCTGTCAGAATCAGTTGATGTACAGAAGAAGCCATGGCAATGTCTAGTAATTAGAGCAGGAGGCTAGGAACTGGGACTCCTGGTTGTCTAGTCTTGGCTATCTCACTGACTTCCTGTGTGACACTTGGCAAGACCTATACCTTCTTCTCCACGTTTCAGATTCCCTTCCTCTGGAAGATGGGTGTAATAAGGCTTATCTCCCAGGGCTGTTGTGTGACTTTGTTAATAATGATGCGAAATGCTTAGAAAGCAGGTCCTGTGTTTGTCCTTAGGAGGGAAAGTACTGTTGTTCAAGTATGAGAGCAGCAGGAGCATAAAAGCCATGTAACATGTAGGAGTGGTAAAAGAGAAGCCACAGTGGGCAACAAGAATACCGGGTTAGCTTTTGACTTAAGAAGGTTGCTGGCAACCTCTTCCCAGTTCACAAACTGCGCATTTGTAACTTATCACTATGCAAAATCAATCATGCTGTGAGGGGCAAATCCAGAACTCACTTCTGCACTTAGCAGACTGGATTGGGTGCTGAGTAGATGTGCTGGGGTGGGGAAGAAGGAATCTATCCCAGGTTACGTGAAAAAAGTGGCGATTTGGGGGATTTTATTCCCCTTATTTTGTTGCATGTAAGTTCTACTGTCCTATCGTAATCCTTTGTGTGTGCCTCAGCTTCTCAGGGCACGGCACCAATACCTAGATGATGGGAATTTTGGATGTGATTTCCTCCTACATGTACACAATGGCTGATGCCCTTTGTAACCTGAGCTTGGGAGGGGATGTGTGCAGATGACACCTTTTGCCTAGGAAGCAGGACGGAGGCCGGCGATGAGGCTTGGCTGGGGGTGGGGCAGTCTGGGCTGGCTTGGAGCACCAGACAAAAGCCAGGCCCTCACTCTTGGGACACTCTACCAAAGACTGATTGAACTGACTGCTTCTGGTTATTGTGCTGACAAGTTTGTTCTGCACTTTGCCCCCCAGTGACTAATAAACTTTCTGTCCTGCCTGCTGTCAGAGGGTCACGTCTGTCTGCAGATGGCGTGTGCAGGGCCCAGTGATTCCCTCCGGTAGCTGGAGTAGTCTCTGCAGGCCCTTAAGTGCTGCCTGAGAAGCTACAGACACTCTTGCCCTGTGTTTGCCTACTACATACTTCTTGGAGGTCAGTCAATAACAAGTAGGGTGTCTTCATGTCACCCTCCTTTTTGTGGGTCCACTGATGGCTGATCAGCCAGATTCTGGAACTGCAAGCCTTAAGACAGAAGGGGCAGGCACTGGTAGCTGTTGTACAGGTCTGGGGCAGTTTTTGCCACTCTTTCCTTCACCGCCTTTCCTTGTCTGCACTGCGGCGGGACCTCTCAAATTTTCCACCCCCTCACGGATTATCGCTGTCCACTGGGGACGGTCCTGGGCAAGGTTCTCCCAAGCGTTGACACTGATGCTGCACTTTTTCATGTGCGCCTTCAGCAAGACCTTATATCGCTTCCTTTGTCTCCCAGTGCTAAATCAGGGTTTCCTGAGGCACATTAGCAGAGGGTAAGGTGGAGCCTTGCACTGTGGTTGCTCATGCTGTTCCTGTTTTGTGGTTCATAAGGAACATCAGTCTCCAAAGTTGTTAGTCCAGCACTTTCATGAGCACCAAAATACATACAGTAGAGCAAACACCCTTCGGCTAGTGATGTAAAAACTCTGAGCTCGGGGACAGGAAGAAGGTGATAATCCTTTTGCAAGAACAGACAATACCGAAGCTATTGGCCAAGGTTTTGGTTGTTTCAGATGGATACTTGATGTTTTGGGATGGTTGGTTTTTAACCATAAAATGACCAAACTTCAAGAAGCTACATTTATTTAATGGAGTCCCAGAGAATGATTTGGAGACTTCTGCTTTGCCAGGAGAGCTTGTAGACTTTTTCAAGCTTCATCTACACTACGAGATAAATTCAAATTTAATGCAGTTAACTCAATTGTACCAAGTGACTGTCTTCACTGTAAATACCATTAGCTCGATTTAGGGAGCACTAATATCAATAGCATAATATCATCGGAACTGGCTGGGGGTAGCGTTAAGTTTGAATTCAACAGTTCACATGAAGGCTAGTGTGGAAGCGCCATGTCTTTGAATAGAATTCATTAGCCTCCGGAGGCAGACTGGCGCTGTTGCACCTGGCTTCTGGGTGCCTGCCGCTTGTGGGAGCCAGGAAACTGACCAGTGCGGCAGTCCTGGTCAGTTTCCCAGCTCCAGCAAATGATGGGGAGCTGGGAAGCCAACAGCACTGGTCAGTTTCCTGGCTCCCCCAAGCTGTGGGGATCCAGGACACAGGCAGCAGGGTGAGTGCTGCTAGTGGTGGGGGTGCAGCAGGGCCTGGAGGGAGGCACAGAATGCGGGGCTGAAGGAACTGTGGGATAGGTTCCCACAATGCACTGCTGCAACATTTGATGTTTGGCCACTCTAATGTGGCAGCACTAACTCAACTTTGTGTGGACTTTCTTGGAAGGGAAGATACTCAAAATCGAATTTATAAAACCCAGAGTTTATGTGGTTGTATAGACATGGGCCTCACATTGCTCTGCATTTTTTTTTCCTGAGGAAGATGGACTCAAGGAAATTAAAAGTCTAAGCAAGGCACATTACATTAACGTTGAGATAACGAATTTAGGTACACAAAGGTCAGGAAACAGGAAAAAAGTAACTTCACCATGAGAAACTTAATGCGTCAGGGATTGTAGTTGCTTTTTAATTCTATACATTATAACTGGGATTTTCAAAGCAGCCTAAAAAAGTGAGATACCCGAATTCCACTGGGCACCTGGCTCCCTAAGTATCCTCTGAAAATTCTAGCCTAATATATTCATGTCTGTTGCTAAACCTGTCCCCTAAAATATATACATTGTGCAATGCAGCTGAGTAAACATTACTGCAAAGTCCTTAATATTTTCATATCCTGACTTTAGAGCATTTCAACTTGTAATCATAATGTTAAACTGACCAATACTCTGATGTTTTAACATATGTTGTACCAGTATTTTCCTACGTATCTAAAATCTTCTTATCCGTGCTGCAGTAAAAAGAGCACAACAAAGGAGGGAACAAAGGTGAGGCTTGGGTCATGCAAAGGAGGTCACACGCACCCACAGCACTTGCCCTTGTATTCTCCCCCTCCCCAGCCCCATCACCTTCAGGGCCACGCTGCTTCTGGAGGAAGAAGCAGGAGGGGACAGAGTAGGGGGAGGGGGTGGAGCAGGAGCGGGGAGGAGTGAGGCATGGGCAGAGCAGGGGCAAGGAGGGGTTGAGACAGGGGCACTTGAGTGGTGTTCTCTCCCCCCACCCCCCGTCAACTCCTCCTCCTCCAGAGCCACTCTCACCAGTCGCCACTGGGAGGGAGTATCGGGAGGGAGGGGGATGAAAGGATATGTATTGTGTGTAGGGCTAAATCTTTAGTCAGCTTTTAAATTTGAGAATGTGCATTTCATTAGAGCTCCGTTTAAGTGGCCCAGATTTTCATTTGACTGCACAGATAGGTAGATTAGCAGTTAATGACTCATGCTGCATGTGCAACGTTGGAGTCCACTTCTAAAGAGTGAGTCCCTCATTACTGGGACCTACAGCTGAATCCAATCCCAGCTCATTGCCTTCTGCTTATTCAGCTCATGACTAGCTGAGGGAAGCCTGGGTCCCTGCCTGTACAATGTTGTTCCACTTCCACAGTTCTGTGTCCTGCTCCCAGCTCCTGCACTTAGGTCCTTCTTTACTTCTCCTGGA
The DNA here is from genome assembly GCF_033958435.1 of Carettochelys insculpta. Classification (NCBI taxonomy): domain Eukaryota; kingdom Metazoa; phylum Chordata; order Testudines; family Carettochelyidae; genus Carettochelys; species Carettochelys insculpta. The sequence goes on along the minus strand of NC_134145.1, from coordinate 56,406,441 downwards.
CTTGGTACTTGGATTCTGTTCGGGCTTCCACCTTCTTGTTCCTAACTCCCAGTTCCTAGTGGCTGGTCCTGGCTCCGGCTCTGTTCCAGCCATTAGGTCAGCCTCTTTTCCTCACCCTTAGGAAAGACCACCCTGGCCCCAGTCTCTGACACGTCAATCACTGCTGTGTTTTTTGTTAGCTAAAGTGAAAAATGCAGTGGGAGTCCACTTCTGTGAGGTGCGGGACACCCTCAGCTCCTTGAAATCAGTGGGTTCCAAAGGCATTCAGCACCTCAGAGGGCTGGACTTCCTCTCTTTCAGAGATAATTTGTAATACAGTACCACCTAGAAACCCTGTTCACCACCTGAGACCCCATTGCACATGATGCTGGAAAACTTGAGTTCGATCCTACAATCCTCACTCAAGCAAGTGGGTGAACTCAGCTCAGTAAGTCCTGGCCTATACTAAAAGTGTGGGGTGATCTAATTATGTCTCTGAGGGGTGTGAAAAATCCACCCTGCCTGAGCAGGTTTCTCCTGTCCACCTCTCTTTCTCCTCACGATACCAATGAGTACAAGGGTTGATTCCCAACCCTGATAGGTCAGTTTCGCACATCCCTACCAGCTGTGTGAAATTGAACCTTGGAATATCAACCCTGAGCGAGTTGATCTTCGGGGTAACATAGGCATGGCTTGAGTTATGTGACATAGGCCAGCTATAAGCATTTAATTGCAATGTAGACCTACCCACAATCATTCTTAAGCCCTTTTGCCCCTGGTTGTAGAAGTTGGGGGTGGGAGGGACTGTAAGTAGGGCAGCTGCACAGGGAATGTCACCGTTCTGTCTCTGCTCTGCCATGCTCATATAAAAAATCATGATGGGGCAAAGCCAGAGAAGAGACTACTTGGTCTGAGATTATTGGAGCCATTTGTCAAAATACCTTGTACAAGTGCTGCAAGTAGGATGCAGCTCTGTGACCTGCCCCCAGGTTGGGAGATGAATTTCACCTTTCTAGAAAAGAATTTATACAGGTGGGAGTGGTATGTTTTGGGGTGGGGTTATGGCTTATATACTAAACACAGTCTGCGTGGTGTCGTGTTTGATGGATTACAAACAAGATCCAGACTCTGGATGTGGAAAATGTGTTCTTGCTAACATGAGGTAGGCAAGTCTATAATTTATGTTGAAACCCATTGCTCCAGCTCCCCCTTACTTTATGAAAATCATTTTGTGAATATGAGTATGCCTAACTTGAAGATGCTTTATGCAAAACAGGTCATATGGCCTATCATGCAAGAGCCTGTGATCTCCTGAATATGCATATTCTGATTTTGGCCACTTATCTTTCTTTTATGTAGAGTTAAAATATAAACTAGGAACCTGTTTTATTAATTCAGGTATTCTAGTAAAAGCTATTAGTGATACTTTAAGAGCTTAATGGCTCAGTGATCAAGTCAATGACCTGTGACTGGTAGGTGACCATACCATCTGATGCTGGAACCCATTTTAGATCTGCTACTTTTCCACTCAAGGTGAGAAAATTTTGAACTGAAGAGAGAGAGAGTTCCCACCTGTGGCAAGAAAATATAAAGGGGGAAACAAACCATAAAGAGTTACCAGATACCAGGAGACTTCTGACCATCCCAGATGCCTGCTGAAAACACCCAAGACTGAGCACAGGAAGGACTGGGCCCAAGGTAGAAGGCTGCCCAGCTTGTGAAAGAGATAATTAGAACAATGGTTAGAGTAAGAAATTTGCATGCAACGCATTTCTTATTGCAGTGTTTCCCCAGTGGTGTTCTGTGGAACCCTGGGGTCCACAAAGTGAAAATAAGGGTTCCATAAGAAAATTCCATTACAATGTCTGACTCCTCTGTGGCTCCTTGCCCTGCTGCCACTGAAAGAGTAGAACTAAATTTAATTGGTTTACGGCTGTCAGGGCGGCGGGAGGGATCCAGCCATTAAACCAACTGAATTTAGTTCCATTATTTCAGTGGTAGCAGGGCTGGGAGCTGCAGAGAGCCCCTGACTTGCCTCGCTGCCCAAGTGGCCACATCCCTCCAGTAGGTGTGACCTAGCTCACCTCCACCAGCGGAGCACCTCCATACCAGCCTTCCTTCTGGTGGGTGCACATGGCTCCCTGGCATAGGCTCCCCAGCCAGCACCACAGATGGATTAGTCCCAAGGCTTGGTTCGGGGCTGAGGTTGGTTAATCCTGGGGGCCAGGAAGGGGTGGATTTGGGGCTGAGAGGGGTTAAGCCTGGGGATGGTGGGGTGGATTTGGAGGTTGAGGGCTGAGGTGGGTAAAGCCTGGAGATGGAGGGTAGGGTTTCCAGGATGAGGGGGTAAGGCTTGGGGATAGGGGGCAGATTCGGGGGCTGAGGTAGGTACAGTCTGGAGATGGGGGGCAGGTTTGGGGGTCTAGGGGTATACAGCCTGGTAATGGCTTTCCACAAAATTCTTTAGAGTTTAAAAGGGTTCCAGCAGTGTTGGGAAACACTGTTTCAGTGTATTAGGAGTAGCTGGAGTATTTTGTTTGTTTTGTTTAGTAACTTGTTTGATCTGCCTCTTTTCACTTGCAACCATTTAAATCCCACTCTTTATACTTAATAAAACCACTTTTGTTTATTATCAAGCCCCGTGTAAATAATTGTTACCCAGGGTGGAATAATCACTGTGGAGATCTCTCACTGATAAAGAGGCTGAACTTATAAGCTTTAGCTGTGTAAAAGTTTTATCCAAAGTAAGATGGATTTGCTTGGGGGATTTGGTCCATTTGGGGGGTTGGGTTCTTGGGTATTGTCAATGGCCTTGTAGCAAAGCCCTCCCAGCGTTGAGCCGGTTCAGTGTCTGTGTTGCTCTGCGAGGGGACAGTAATCCCAGCTCTATGCCTTGGTTCAGGGAGATCAGAACATCTTCTCCAGCAGGACAGGGTTATGTGGAGCCCCTGATTGGCAGGAAGGTGGGCATCAGTGGCTTGATCAGCACACTGCCTGACAACCCCAAGGGGGGACCCCTGTGATTCAGCCTTTTTCACCCGTGAGTGGAAACTAAGCAAAGAAAGCTGATTCCACAGAACTGAAACTCAAAGAAGGTGTTTTGACATGTATGCTGAAGTTCAAAATAACTGGTGCTTTTGTTAATTTAATGAGCAACTTGATGAGATTTTGGTGTGATCTTCTCCCTAAGAAACTGAGAAAAATCCAGGGTTATCCATATTTTTCCAACCCACACTTTTCTTAAGGCACCCCACCGATTAAAATGCGGGTGCTACTGTGTCTTAAAAACATAAAGAAATGATTCAATTGTAGAAAATTTGACTTGGGCTTTCCCGACTACATAATGCTTGCTCTTTATTTCATATAGGGACATGGGGGAATTGGATTTTTTTTCCCTCCCAGATATGGTTGAATGCGCAAAGAGATTCATGTAATTTATGCTCCTTTTAATCCTCTCCACATGGCACAGGAAAGCAGGGTCTTTCTCTCAGGAGGAGGTCTCCCAGAACTGAAACACACGTGGGCTCAATCTTCTCAGGCAAGAGACCCATGATCACATGAGGTCTGTACTGACTGTTTTCCACTCCAGCAATAACCGCTTGTGTTGTTGCCTCAAAGATTTACCAAATCAACTGTGCAAAGAGATAAGGAAGACTATTCAAAAATTTCCAGCTTAAATCTCATCTGTATGACTGTAGGACGTGGCCTAGGGGAAAAAAAGTCAGATGTAAGAACCAAAAAAATCATAAATGATTTGAAGTTTAACAAAGACAGTTTGCATCTGTGCATTAGAACAGGAAAAACTCTCAGGAGCAAATTCTGCCCTAATGAATGAATAGCCTTGCACGGGGTGGAAGACAAGTCAGGAAAGATAGTTTCAAATCTAACTTTTAAAATTTTTAACATGTCTGATTAAAACAAATGCACTTGCTATAAAAACACCAATCTTAGATTTTTACAAATATCTAGTACAGTCAAAGGCAATTTTTGATTTTTTTGCATTTAAAGTGAAGTTTAAATCCTTTGGAGAAGTCACCTACTGACTTCTGTAGTCTTTGGACTAGGCTTGTAACGAAGTGTGAAAATAAATACTCATTGTAGCCAAGGTTGTACCATGGACCTTTGACTAAAATTTATATTTTCTAGAAGATTATATGTAAATCCATTCAACACTGTAGGAGGTCAAGGGAATTTGTATTATACTTAAGAAATTCAGGGCTTAAATTATTTTTTGATCCCTCCAATTTCCAAAGGCAAGCATATTTAAAAAAAAAAAAGGGGGGGGAGGCATTTTCAAAGCTACCTAAAAAGAATTTGCTGTCCCCTTCTCTTAAGATTGAATGGTAGGTGCCTAAATCACCCAGGGCCTTGTTTCCCAACAGCTGCTCCATGGACTGGCACCAAGTCCCTGATGCCTTTTAGGAAGACAGCAAACTGGTCCTTGGTATAAAAAAGATTGAGAAACACCGTAGCAATGACTTTAAAACTCTCTGCGCAAATTACTAGCATTTTTTTCATCATAATGGTTTGTGTTTGCTCAGCAGAAGCTGATGAATAAAAAGAATGTTATTTTTCCGGCTAAACTGTTAAGCTCTAATGCATAAAACATTTGTTCTGAGCTCTTTTGAGGGAGAAATAATGGTGCCTGGCCAGCAGAGTTCAAAGAATTAGGGTTTGGACACCCACTGTACTTAGAAATACAGCAGGACAGGTGTCTTGCCTAGCACTGTACCACATTCACTACCCAGAGAGGGCAAGATGGGAACTGAGAACACTCATCCCTTAGACAAGTGCAGGATGAAGCCAGAGGAGATTTCCCCACTGTGTACACCATGCAGCCTAAAAAGTGCGACTCCTAGTCTGCATGTTCCAGAGGTGCATCACAATGGTGTGGCTTGTGGTCTGCTGACGGCAATAGCTTCTGGGCAGCAGGGCTCCCCTTCTCTTCTTAAGTTTATCAAGAATGGAGCCAAGCTGGCTTGTGGATCCTGGTAATGTAGAAAATGGGTGGATAATGTTTTCTGGGAACTTCTGGGACTTTGATAGATCATCCATTCAGTTATTGACAAATACATATGGGAAAACTGGCCTTACACATTCCAGTAATGATTCTCCTCCTTTTTCATGTAGTATCACAGGTTACACTTACATGGTCCAAGACAGACCTATCGGTTGGCTTGACAGAGTTCAGATTTTATTTTTTATCATTTTGATATGAGTAATGGTTATTTTATGCTCTTTTTCCAATGTTTATCAATTTAATATTTTCATAGTTGTGCCCAGTTACGTGTTATAAGCATTTTATTCTGCTTTTTTTAATTTAAATTTTCACAGTTGCAGAAAATTGAGAGAGGAGGTCAGACAGTTATTTAATGACAATAGATGTTCAGATTCAAAAAGTTAAAGCTTCAGAACTGTTAAAACACAAATTGTCAACCTCACGTATCAAAATGTACAGTCAATTTCTGTTTGATCAAAATCAAACTTATGTTCTCGTGCAATATTATTAAATATTAAATAGGTTTTGCAGGAGTATACAAATGAGATATGAGATATTTAAATCCATGCCTCGTTTGCATTTTCGATCGGCTGCATTTATATACCCCTTCCGAAAGGGAGGAGTAGTGTAGACGCAGCCACAGCGAGGTTTACTGATTTTGAAATAATGCACTCGCTATTTTGAATTTATTTCAAAGTAGAGGTTGTGTACTATAGACAACAGCAAAGATATTTCGAAGTAATTGCTGTTCTCTTGAAATAACTCTGCTATATGGACATAGCCTTAGTGAATGAAGGAAGATCTATATAAAAATATAACATCGATTATGTTATGTTTGTTTTGTCATATGCTTTGGGCTTTTTGGTTTTGGGTCTGTGCTAAGGGCCACTCTTTTTATGACTTTCTAACCAGTAAGTTAAACAGTAATTTGCCCTTCGTCTCCCGTCCTCCCCCTCCAAATCTCAATGGATAGGGTACATATTTTATTCGATTATTCAGCATGTAAAATTTAAATACTCTGACTCGCATTCTGGTTTCATTTGTTCATTCAGTCCCTCTGGGTGAAGTATATAACCTTGCAAACACTGGATAAGGTTGAAAAGTTCCATGGGCTCTGGGATCTTTTTGTTTCTCATGTCTCTTTTTGTATGCAAAGCATTCATACAATGTTGTTTGGTGAATAGAGCTTTGTCCAGGACCTGATGAGGGCAGAGCAGTGGAACACTGCAGCAATGCTATTCTGTATGTTAGAGGCATTGTAAACTCCTCCTCGCCCATATTTAATGTTCCGTTGTACGTCCGAAGCCCTTTCATAGTGAGACAGGCTGTGATTTGAGTTTTGGAAACCAGTATAGAATTATGTTCTCTTCTGTTTTGTTACAGATAACTGCCTGCTTGTATTTCTGTTCTATTATTGAGTTCAACATTGGTTTCACTAATGGGATTTAGATGTATATGCCTGACATTCTGCAAATATTTAGCTAATATTTCGTATAAGGAGGATTTCTGGTACCGGATTTATGACACTGTTCCACAGCTTATTCAGTTTCGCTGAAAGAATTGATGAATTATTTTAAAAAAATCTGCAAGTAATTGTTTGCTGCCATTCAGAACTGAACAAAACAAAAAAGCAGGCATGTATCACTTTAAAGACTAACATGTTAATGTATTAGGTGATGAGCTTTCATGGAGCAGACCCATTTCAGATCTGATACAGACTAATACCTCTGTTGCTATTCAGAACAGAAGTTATCTTTGTCACTGCTTGCAGGGAAAGTTTCTGCCTTTGGAAATCATTTGCATATTAAAGGAGATCTGGCCCCACCCATTTTACTTTTAAAGCATGATTTTTAAATGAATTTACTGCTGGGGTAGCATACCTGATGCCACTGGAGAGTAAACTCCTCTTTATCTATGAAACTTGAGCAGCAAACAGGGCATGCTTCCTCCACACTGCTTCATCAATGTACCTGGTCCCTAGGCATACGGAAGAGCAAGTTTCATTCTCCAAACTCATTTCATGGCTGTTAGCGGAGATTGACGAAAATGGTACAAATTATCATCAGTCATTGTAGTAACTTTGTGATATGGGATTGGATTCAGATTGAAGCCAATGAATATGCTGGATTTTACCTCTTCTTTTTTAAAAGATGGAATCAATTAAAATACACAGTGGGGCCACAATATATGTTGGGGGTAAGGACTGGAAAGCTGCAACATAAACCGAAACAATGTATAATGAGGAATTTTCCCCATAAGAAGTAATGTACAGTAAAAGTTCTGTTAGCCAGTGCCCCAGGGATTGGGAAGTGCCAGATAATCAAATATGCTGGACTCCATGGCAGGCGGCCCCAGCCAGTTAGCCGACACTGCATCAGCCAGCCCAAGCTGGTCATCTGGCCCCGCAGCAGCCAGCCCCAGCTGGGTAACTGGCCCCAGGGCAATCAGCCCTGTTTAGACAGCGCCACGTGCCGAAATAGCCTATTTCGAAGTCTACTGGAAATAAAGCTATGCAATTTGCGTAGTGTAAATTGCGCAGCTTATTTCAAGATTAGGGTGCTGTCTAGACATAGTCCTATTTTGAAACAGCGCCTATTCACTGTCTATACAGCCCCTCTTCCAAACTATTTCGGCTTAGGCGCTATTCCTCATAGAATGAGGTTTACAGAATTCAAAATAAGCCATCTGTTATTTCTAAATAGTGGTTTTGCTGCGTGGAATTGTGCGAAGTTATTTCAGAATAGCGGCTGTTATTCCAAAATAACTTTGCTGTTTAGAGACACTCTTAGAAACAGATTCAGTGTACACCTTTGCTCCATTTACTCAGCGTGAATGGTCACAGATTCCTGAGTAACACAAGTAGCCAAAAATGCAGGTATGTTTGTAGGATGTCTTATCTATTCATTTGTAGCCTAAGATGTGAAAGCTTTCCAAAGTGTTGTAATTATTATAATATGCCCATACTTCATTAGGCAGACACTGAATCCTTATTACCACCGAGTCCTTCTTATTTAGGCTTGATTTTTATAACATCCTGAAATATCCATCTTGTTGTGTAGGTATGGAAACCTGGAGACATCACACTGTGAAGAAGATGGGAGCCAGAATTCCCCAGAGTCCAAAACAGTGCTCAGGAAGTAAGTGTGGCTTTCTGCTGTACAGCAAAACCTCACTCAGGATTTGAGGTTGAGAGGGGATGTGGTCAAAAAAATCCTCTTTTCCTTTGGAAATACGCAGCAGTCTGTATTCATTTTGGTAATGCAGAGCAGTAACCCTGTCCTAACTCTAACAGATAATGCACACATCAGACCTCTGAGGGGGCAGGGGAACATCCCCAGGGCAGATCAGACAATGTATCATGAAATGGCCAACACATTATAATGAGAAACTAAGTGTGTTTGTTTCCCTTCCTCTTATCCATAAAAATATATGATCACGCGTTATTGATTTTTTTTTTTATATATTGTATTACAATAGTGTTTCAAGACCACTGCTGGAAATGAGTGCTCTGTACATGATTTTAGAGTCAATTGTAAGTTTTGATGGCCCTGGTATTCAGCTGCAAAGTGATGAAACTATTTTAAAATAGTAAATAGAATAGTTGTCTTTTTCTCTTTTTAGCTGCATGTGGAATATTATTTACTGTAACTTTGAGTCAAAAGTACAATGAATCTTAGGTCACGATATTTGTACTTAAACACTTGAATGATCTACCATGTGCATCTGCAATGGCAGCATAAAATACCTGGTTGATTCTGTGTGAGTGTCCCATATAAAGACCTTTGATTCTCCTCAGCTCTGTTTAGTGTCAGTGCTGTTATCTTCCCCACAATGCTCTCACAAATTCCATCAGTGGGAGCATTATGAAAAGTATCTTCATTTCTGCTGGTTCACTGCAGCGTAACTGCAGGAAGGAGTCCATGCAGTGTTCAAGGTTCTTCAGTTGGTTTTGAAAAAAATTAGTCCAGCCAATTACTCCTTTCCGGTATCCAGCATAACCAGTCTTCCAGGCTCTGACTGTAATATGTTTCCCTGCTAAAAATAACATTTTAAATGAAGTTGGGGACAGGAAGAGTTAAGGGAGAACAGGAAGGTTTGTATTTCCTATTTCAGCATTGCCTCTTCCTAAAGACACAGACAGGTGGGTTTTATAGAGCGTGGCATAGTTTTTCAAAACAGCATTATTCTAAAATACTGCCACACATCTGACATGCCAGTGCCACCAAAGACCAGCTACTAGCTCTATTGGTTCTTTGTGCTAGTTATTATGTCACAGCATATTAAGTTGTGGGGCGTCTTGCAGAAGCTGAACTAACAAATCTTGAGTAGGCTCAGAGAGGTAGCTGTGTTATTCTGTATCTTCACAAAACAAAAAAAGCAGTCATGTAGCAACTATCTTTTTTAATTTTTTTTTACTCTGTCTTTTTTTTAAATTCTTTTTCTCTCAGTTATCAGTTATTCTCCAGATCTGAAGAAGTGGGCCTGTCCACAAAACCTCATCATCTAATAAAACAAAAAAGCAGTCTTGTAGCATTTTAACAACTAACAAAATTATTCATTAGTTGATAAACTTTTGTGGGACAGACCTACTTCCAATTCCAGATCTGAAGAAGTAGGTCTTTCTCACCAAAGCTCATCATCTAATAAATCATTTTGTTAATTGGTAAAGTGCTACAAGACTGCTTTTTTTTCGTTTTGTGAAGACACAGACTAACACCTCTCTGTGACTATCTAATAAGGATCTTGAGTAGGGTTTATACCAACCTCCACTCTGGTGGTGGGCTCTATACCCTGTGCCCTTTGCTGTGTGGATTCAACAGAGAAGGAGTGTAAGTTAGTCATTAGGGAACATGCTTTGGAAATCAGCATTTCCTGCTTCTAATGCCCGCTCTTAAACCAAGGGCTTGTCAGTGAAATGCTATCACAGCTCAGCTGCAGCCCTGCCTGGGTAAAGTCTCAGTGTGGATGTGACCTATACTAGTCGGAGGGGTTCTCTTGTCAGCATAAACAACAAGAAGTCCTTTGGCACCTTATAGACTAACAGATGGTGTGGAGCACAAGCTTTTGGGGGTAAAGACCCACTTCGTAAGAGGCTTTGCCCTCGAAAGCTTATGCTCCAAAACATCTGTTAGGTTCCACAGGACTCCTTGTTGTTTTTGAAGACACAGACTAACACGGCTCCCCCTCTGATTCTTGTCAGTTGAGGAAATCCTCCTCCCCAGGAGGTGACAGTTAGGTTAATGAAAGAATTCTTCTGACATTCGAGCTCTGTCTATAAGGAGACTCAGGTGGGCTTAACTGTATTGCCCAGGAGTGTGGATTTTTTACATCCTGGAGCAGCATAGCTGTGTCAGTCCTGCTTTTCTAGTGTAGCCTGCTCTTGATTTGTTTGGTGAGCTTAGGCACATTGCTTAACCTCTCTGGGCCTTACAGTTTCCCCATCTGAACAATACCGGAAATAAAACCTACCTTACAGGAGTGTAGTGGTGCTTAATTAATATTTGTAAAGTACTATCAGCTCCTCAGGAGAAGGTTCTCCTCAGAGCCAAAGTATTACCCGATGTTAATTGTTATGCCATTACCAGTCACCTTTAAATAAGTGACGTCAGAAGTTAGGAGCCAATTAGTGACAGATTTGAGAGTCTGCAAGAAGGAATAGCAACGAAGGGTCCTGTGCCACCTTATAGACTAACAGAAAAGTTTTGAGCATGAGCTTTCGTGAGCACAGGCTCACTTCTTCAGTGAGTCTGTGCTCATGAAAGCTCATGCTCAAAACTTTTCTGTTAATCTATAAGGTGCCACAGGACCCTTCGTTGCTGTTACAGATCCAGACTAACACGGCTACCCCTCCAATGCAAGAAGGAATGTGCTGTCTGTCCAGGCATTGGTATTGAGCTCAACACAGCAGCTTGACTCTGAGTCCTCTCTGCCTGTGGGAAAACAGAAGGAGCTGCATTCCCCACCCTCTGTTTTGTCAGAAAATGCTCTTCCAAGCACATGTGCTAGTTCTTAAATATGTCAGAAATACAGAGAAGGCAGTACAATGTGGTGGGTAGAAAAGAATGGCCGAAGGCCCAGGGTCCTGGGCTCAAATCCAAGCTGAGCCACTGAATCCTGTGCAACTTTGGGCAAGCCACTTGACCTCTCTGCGTTTGGGTCAACCCAGCCATAAAACCTGAGCTAAAGGCAGACCTTGTTGCAAAACAGGTGATGGATTTGAGTGAGTTTCATGGGGAAAATAAACACCTGATGACCAAATGCATATGTGAACTATAGGAAATGTGTAATGGTGTGGTGTAGCACAGGGGTGCTGTCAGCTGTTGGCAAGTGTTTGAGATGGTTCTGTTACTCCTGAGTGACGGATTTTTAACATGAAAACATTGGTACCGTAGGAAAACCAGATACTGAGAGTGTGGTTGGAAAATTTAGCAAAAAGATAGAAGCAATAAATAAGGAGGATATTCAGTGCACAACAGGGGAGGAGGAGAGAGTAAAAAGGGAGAAGATACTTTCCCCAGAGTAAATCCAGGGAGTCTCCAGTGCCTGTCTCGAGTTACTCTAGATTGATATCAATAATGCAGGGGTAAAATTTGAGAGAAAACAGGTGAAAATAATAAGGTTGTCTCTTTCAGTGATGTCGTCGTTCAAGATATATGCAAATTGAGTGTAAATTGCATGTCAAGTGAGTGAAAGCGAGGGAGCTACAGAAGCAGCAATTAACAAGAGTTGTTTTTGTGGGTTTTTTTAAAGCCCAACTGTCTTGTGTACTTTATCAGACACCCTCCTGCTATTTGCTTTTCCTGCTACACCCATAGCTTCCTCCCTCTCAATACATAATTAACGCTCTTTTTCACAGCTCCTGAATGCTACATGGGTGCAAGTGTGCACCCCTTTTGCACTTAAATGCTGCTTCTGGTGAATTTACATCCAGCATGTAACTTCTTACACTAACATTTCCAGCACTGCTGAATTTGATCCAGAGACCTCCACGGGAGTGGCAACTGTCTGAATTTTATCTGTGTTCTTTTCTTAATTTATAACAAAATACATCTGGTTAATGAATCTATAAAATGTATCCATGCTTTACACAGATGCTTTATAACTACAAGTTCACGCTCGTTCCCACTGTGTCTTCTGTGGCTGTTCTCGTTACTAGCCTCTAACTTGAATAAAAAATTATAAGTGGATAGCTTTCTGGTTGTCTTATGGAACACGTGGTATTGGTAACTCAGACTTTCTCTTGGCTTGCAGTTCTAATTCAGAGATAATTTCATGAACTCATTTCTCATAGAATAGAAACCTGATACATCTTGTGCTCCCATTTTTATAAGGGTGAGAGAAATAAGGGCCGTGTCTACACTAGCCCCAAACTTCAAAATGGCCACGCAAATGGCCATTCAAAGTTTACTAATGAAGCTCTGAAATGCATATTCAGCGCTTCATTAGCATGCGGGCGGCCGCGGAGCTTCGAAATTGATGCGGCTCATGGCCGCGCGGCTCGTCCCAATGGGGCTGCTTTTCGAAAGGACCCCGCCTACTTCGAAGTCCCCTTATTCCCATCAGCTCATGGGAATAAGGGGACTTCAAAGTAGGCGGGGTCCTTTCGAAAAGGAGCCCTGTTGGGATGAGCCGCGCGGCGGCGAGCCGCGTCAATTTCGAAGCGCCGCAGCCGCCCGCATGCTAATGAAGCGCTGAATATGCATTTCAGCGCTTCATTAGTAAACTTTGCGTGGCCATTTCGAAGTTTGGGGCTAGTGTAGACACGGCCAAGAAGTGGTAGTTGTCAGTGGTTAGAAATAACCTCTCTCAGCATTTCTCCGGGGACAGCCTCTCACAGGGAATCATATAGTCAAGTTTTTTTTTTCTTTCTCATATATTTTACCAGCCTGCTATTGTGACAGTTCAGAGATTCAGAATGCATATGGAATTTTAGAACCTCATCATAAAATTTAAAACCACACTTCCGCTGGTTTTTGTACAAATACGCTACATAAGAGTTATGGTTTTAAAAACAACTTTAGAATCAGACTTTAAAAAGTAATGGTCTGTCTGCTCTCCAGGGCTATTGAAGATCTTATGGTACTTTTTTTTTTTCTTTTTTCCAAAAAGAGGTTTGCTCTGGCATTCTGGGTCATAACAACCATGTCCCACACTGTTGTGGGTTGTGCTGAGCAAATAAGGAGTATTGTGTTTTAGTAGGGAAGAAAACATGAAGCAAGGCAAAATAGAAACAATCCGTATCAAGTGTAGAACTATGAGAAAGCTTAATAAACGTCTGACAATGTGATAGTATAGAATACATTGAATGTGAAGAAGTTTAAACAATTGTTAGATTTTTGACAGCTAGACCATATAATTCAGGTGTGTGCCTGGGTTTTCTTGTTAACTTGCAACCATTATATAGGACAATTCTACATTAGTTCGGCTGTGTTAATATTCCCTGCACACCTCTGTTGCAAAGACCCACAAGCTACACTGGCATTGGCCATAGGACACTAAAAAGTTATATCCATGAGATTTCAGACCCCTTTTCAGTAGTCTGTGGAGTGGCTCAGCCAACCCAAGCTTGGTTAGTGTATTGTGCATAAGATAGACAAGACTTGGTTTTTGAGAGAGATCCTTTAATAACAGAATAGGTACCATAGTGATAGCACACATGTCCTGAACCAACATCTTGGCACCGATAGAGATTGTATGCACTACAGATATCTCTGAAGAAGCTCATTCTCCAGGTCTACCCCTTTTTCCCCCAAGAAGCACATGACCTATGAGGAGAGACTGAGGGACTTGGGCTTATTTATTTGTTAGAAGAGAAGAGTGAGAGGTGATTTGATCTCAGCTTTCAACTTCCTGGAAGGGGGCTCTAAAGAGGATGGAGAGAGGCTGTTCTCAGTAGCGATGAATGGCAGAACAAGGAGCAATGGCCTGAAGTTACAGAGGGAGAGGTGTAGGTTGGATATTAGGAAAAACTATTTCACCAGGAGGATGGTGAAGTACTGGAATGTGTTACCTAGAGAGGTGATGGAATCTCCATCCCTAGAGGATTGACCAAGTCCTGGCTGGGGTGATTTAGTTAGAATTGATCCTGCTTCAGGCAGAAGGCTGGACTAGATGACCTTCTAAGGTCCCTTCCAGCCCTAGGATTCTATGATTCTAAGACAGTTTTAAGTTTGAATTCTGAGCTAGTTTAGTGCTGACAGTCTGCTGTATCAATACCTACAACTTAGACAAATGTGTTAAAGAGGCACTGAATTAAATAAACTGAACATTTCTCATACTGGAAATAGCAAATATTAAGAGCAGGCCAGAGCTTACTCAGGGTAGATGGAGAATAGCAAAGCTTTTTCATTACAAAGTTTTGCATCTGCTTGGATGTATTTCAGATTGGGGCTTTAAATGGATACTGGAGAATCTTTTACCAGTTGTCAGGGTCAAATACACTGAAACTATGTGCCTGTGGTTTAGTGCTGGGCTTGTGACACTGGGGATACATCTACGCTGCCTGGGAGATTGACCTGGTCAGGGTCGATCTTCTGGGGTTTGATTTTGTGCGTCTAGTGGGGATGCGTGAACTCAAAACTATTGGGGGTTGACAGTCAACCCCGGTACTTCGCATTCTTACAAGAAGTAAGGGAGTTCAGTTGGAGAAACAATCCCGTCAACCTCCCTCTCTAAGGATGACCAGATAAGTCAGTCGTAGATACATGGATTCCAGCTACACAATTGCCATAGCTGGTATTGTGCATCTACAATCAACTTTAAGGTCTAGTGTAGACCTGCCCTGGGAGTGCCTGGTAAGTGGTACGTTATGCACTCCAACTAAAGGTGCTTTGAATCTAGCCATTGACTTGAAAGGTTCATATTAACGTTCTTAAACGTGGTGAATCAGTTTTCTCTGCACTACAGATAAGAAGCATCTGGGTCAGGTTCATCTGCAATGTTTGCAGTAAAAGGGGGACAAGTTTAATGTTAATAGCGTACCACAAAGCTACTGATTTGGTCATACTTATTCAGTGTCCTGAATTCAGGCTCAGCATTTCATTTAGTAATCTGATTTGGAGAGATACTGGAGAATGCTGTCTGTAAACAATATGATGTTACATTCTTACCAGTACATAGAAATGCCTCATAGATTTAGCCAGTTAAATTACTACTCCAGCAGTGTCAGTAGACAGAGCAAACAGAATGTAATATTGGAAAAGTTTCACATATGTTAAAAAGTAAAGAAAGTGAGTCACATCTGAATCTGTTAATTTACACTTAGGCTCTTATACATACATACATAGCTTATAGAACTGGAAGGGACCTTGAGAGATCGAGTCCAGTCCCCTGCCCTCTCAGGAGGACCAAGCGCCATCCCTGACAGATTTTTTTTTTCTTTTAAATTTATTTGCCCCTGACCCCGGTATGGCCTCCTCAATGATTGAGCTCACAGCCAAACCACCGAGCTATCCCTCTTGAGATGAAATAGAAAAGCTCAGAGCTCTGGTAAACCCTGTCCAAAGTTATACTTCTCATAAGTACTGAACAGAAATCTAGGCTGTGTGTACATTCTCCCAAAACTTTGAAATGACCATGCAAATGGCCATTTCGAAGTTTACTAATGAAGCACTGAAATACATATTCAGCACCTCATTAGAATGCTGGCAGCCGCAGCACTTCGAAATTTACGCAGCTCACCATTGCGCGGCTCGTCCAGACGGGCTCCTTTTCGAAAGGACCCCGGCTACTTCGAAATCCCCTTATTCCTAACAGCATATGGGAATAAGGGGATTTTGAAGTTGCTGGGTTCATGTCAAAAAGGAGCACCGTCTGTATGAGCCGTGCGGCTGCAAGCCACGTCAATTTTGAAGTGCCGCGGCTACTGGCATTCTTATGAGTCGCTGCATATGTATTTCAGCGTTTCATTAGTAAACTTCGAAACGGCCATTTCGGAGTTTTGGGCTAGTGTAGACACAGCCCTTCTGAGTCAGAAAATCAGCTTTCTAATTGTAAGATCAGATGTTTAGGGGGCATTTTTGTTGTCTGTAGTTATTTTAATTATTTGATTCTTTTCACTACAAGAACAAGTTTGTATGTACCCCAAACCTTATGATTCAGACAAAGTCTACTTTTTTATAGGGCCCTCAATATGGATTCACAGTGCAGCAAAGTAAAATTAATGAGCTTCCAATCCACTAGACACCCCCAGATAGTTCTCCCATATCCCACAGCATGACAAAAGATTGAGGCTTGACTCCCAAATGAACTGAAGCACAGTAGAATTCTTTTAAAGCCACATCCTTGAAGATGGAGACAGAGAAGATGGCACTTTTCTTAATAAAACTGGTTTCAGTTTATCAGTTTGTGACATCCACTCTGTTTCTGACAAGTGACAGGTCGCAAAAGTGAATCAAAACACCTCTGGTGCCTTTGTTCATTCAGCTAACATCAAGCCCAGCTGAAACTTGTTTAACTAGAACTATAAAAGGAACTGGAATCTGACACAGGAAATAAATCAGTTTAATGTCTAACCCTTCCTTCTCCTGCTACACAGGGGGCTTCCACAAAGCCTCTCAGTATTAATGACCATGTGACATTCCTGGAGGCTCTGCTCTAATAAAATACTACAGTGTTCCATGTTAATTATCTGAAGCACTGGAACCTGCAGCACCAATGCTGTGATGTTAGGCTCTTGTTATAACATGCTTGGGGATGGGGTTGGTTATTTCTTATAAACTATTGATCCAGACCCTGTTGTGTCTTTAGATGTTGGTCACAGAGAATTTGCCTTTTGTTACCTGTTGAGCTTATTATTTCAGCTGGAGAGCCCTGTGTGCAGTTACAAAGCTGTATAAATAATAATAATAGTGCCAAAACACTGGACTTTACGGAAACCAGACATTGAAGGAATGTGAGACGCTTGAAAAAAAATTGGCTGGCATTCTCGCATGCCTGGGAAATCCATAGTGGGAAGCATTAATGGTTCATTTTGGGGAAGGTGCAATCAACATTTATTCCAGAAAAATCAATTGGGCTAAATAAAAACAGAAACAGACGTGAATAAGTGAGTCAAATGGAGGGCACAGTATGAAAACAGGAGGAGTGGGAGAGATCTGAAAGCCGTGCAAAAGGAATCACTAGAGGAGCAAATAGGAATGGAGAAGCATACGCAATTAACACGAAGGAAGAACCATCAGAGCTCTTCAAACAGTGATTTCTCACATGTCTTACTCACTAGACAATGATTCTGTCCAATAAGTGTCTTGCATGCTCAGAGACAAGAAGCAAAACATTCTACAGGTAGCAGCTGCATTGGTTATAAATGGGTTTGGTAGACTTTAAAGATTCAGCTACCCTGGGAAGGAAATTTGTGACTCTTTGGCTAACACTTGTGGCTAACACTTGTACAAGGTTTTCCCTGGCTTTGGGAGATGTTGTGGAGGATCTGAAAGTACCAAACAACACGATTGCCATAGTACTTTGGAAAAGGTAAAACTGAGACAGTAGGGTTGTGTTAACTTTGCTTCTGAGGGAAATCCTGGAAATTGTGTAAAATGAGAGACGTGGGGCTGGCCCTTGCAAAGCACAGTTCAGCTGCTGGTGTATAGCATGGATTTAGGAATGGTGAAGTGGTAGGAACAAATGCTTCCTGTCAGCCGGCCAATTTAGTAGGAAACTCGTCAGCCATCTCATATCATCTCTTTTGCAAATATAACTGGTGCTGTGCAGAGCTAAAGATACAGTATAGGTTATGTTAATAAAAAATGCTCCTCCTGGGGACAGTAGCTGTGGACTCAGCAGAGGTTTTAACCCCAACCAACACGCCAAGTTCCCCAACTCATTCTTTATGCTGTGTGTCTGTCTTCACACAGAGAGGGCCTCGAATTTCCCATCTAACCCTGAGGATTCCTCTGCTTGACCTCAGCATTTGCACTTGTTTTAGAAAAGCCCCATGTCATAGTTACCCTTCCAGTCATGGAGGATGAGGCTCACCATGTAATATGAGTGTCACTCCAGAGTGAATTGATGGGGTTACTGTTAAGAGATACGAGGGATTCTGTCCCATTGGTTTTCCATGGGCTCAGTGTCCTCTGGCTTCCATTATTGGGTATAACAGGATCATTGGGGCTGCTGCAATAACTTAATAGCACGTCTCAGCATTGGGATAATGCGCTGCATTGGAGAAGGACATAATGTGAAATGATGACTGCTGTCCTATGGGCCCATTTTGACAGGTAAGGAAACGCCAGCTCTCTTCCCACCCAACAATGGGCTGAGTGAAGGCTTTAAAATTTTAGGGGCAACGTTCCTAGCAGTGGAGCAAGGAGAACCTCTAGGCTGGCAAATGACTGTTTGAAAATATCACTGACTAGAACCCACGTTGTGTGGCTCTCGTGACAGGGATTTAAAATCAGGCGTTCCATGGCAGCCCACAAAATTTGCAGTGCAGGATACAACGTGAGGACAGGCAAAGATTTATGGCATGGAGAATGGATTCTATGATGTTGCTTCCCTGTCTGAGATCTTCACCGTCTCGCATTCCTGTCTATTTCTTGGCCTATCAAGTACAGGGAGTTTATTCCCAGGGACATCAAACATAAAGCTGCTACAAGATTTGGGCACTTGTCCAGCCTTTCTCCAGAATGCTTCCCTCCCTAACTTGCTGATTAAACCATTAGCCGATAGGAGGTCAGTGGGATACAGCTGCTGTCTGCACAATGTACTTTTTTTCTTTCCCTTCTTGACTGAAATTATTTTGCTGGCAAAATCAGTGTCTGTAACTGCTGTGAACTTTTCAACTCCGCTCTGAGAGTGTGTGCTTGTGTTAAACTCTGTTTTTCAGTGTATGAAAGTGCCCATCATCAAAGCCTCTGGAAGCTGCACTAAATGTAAAAATGTGTTGAACAGGATTAGCAGTCAAAAAAAAAAAATCCTTCTCAGAGCTATAAATGAGCTTTCACTTCCAACTCAACCCCAAATGGACAGCAGTCTGCAAGATGAACTTAGGCTAGCTGCTGAAATTCAGACTGTTTATTGTAAAACTCATTTAAGCCAGTAGTAGACCTCCAAAACAGCACGACATCTCTTTAAAATGCAGTATGGGCATAGAAGCAGGAACATCTGTATTTGAGATAAAAGTAACTTTTAAGCTAACCTCTGATGGAGGAGTGAATGAGCTTGTTGAATGAAAAATATTAATAGTGAAATGAATGGACCTGTTCAGAAAAATAAAGCTGATCGCCACAAAAAGCTTAGATCTTGAAGGCCTTTACTTGGTATTTAATCAAAGGGATTGTTGATTGAATAAAGATGGACGCAGCATGGCTGATAGCCTTGCTGGGCCCCTAGGCAAGGTGGGGAGGGGGTCCTGTTCCATGCCCCCTAGAAGGGGTGAGCCTGGGGGCAACCAACTCCCACAGCCGCATGGACTGTGGCGCATCTCTCCCCCAGGCCTCGGCGCCACCTGGAGCATTCCATGCTGTACTCCAGCAGCGATTTAAAGGGCCTGGACCCTTCTGTATTGCCAGGCTCCAGGGCAATTAATTACTCCTTTTGCCCCCCTCTCCCAACCACCAACTCATCAGTGAGCCTGGATGGCAGCACCTGGCACCAAATAAACCACATGAGTTGTCTGGTCTATGTTTTGAGTTTTGGAACAAAGCCCCAAGCAAACCGTGTTGTGCGTATGTTCATACTTGATTGTTACTGGTGTAATCCTAGAGTTACCTTTGCTGGCTGCTCTAACCAAGTCACATTATGGTTAACTTTCAAAGTGCTCTTTCGGGCCATATTAGAGAACGGGATGGAAGAACAGTTGAAAATACAGACGTTTGTAAAATTGCAAGTCATCACAGTCTCAAAAACGTATTGGCTGTGCAGAGAGAGACAATGGAGTAGGACTAGATCATAGAACAAATGATGATTGACAAACCCCGACCTGTTTAGCATTTAGGTTTATTTTGCATATTTGGTTGAAGCTAGTCCAAACAATCTGCATTCTTGTGTCTGCTAAACTGAAAGGGCAACTTTGCAAAAATTGATGCAACCACAAAAGTAAAAAGGTGTGAGGAAATTATTAATAACAAGAAAAAATCTCTTTGGTTTGTGTTTTGGGTGAAAGTTGTGTGTTCTTGGAACAGGACAGTTTCTGTTGTTATCTATGTCTAATGGCACATTGTTCAATGGAGACACTGGATTAGATAGAAGGTTTTGGTGCTTCCACTTGGATCTCTGGGGAGTGACTGAGCAACTGTTTATAATGTTATTTATATATACAGAATAATTTCACTGTAGTCAAAGGTAATATCTGGTAAATGAGATTAGAAGAAAGCTTATATGAAAAAATGCCACCAAATGAGAATTTCATGTTCACTTACAGCATCCCCTTTATAGAGGTATAGATGACAAGCGGTTTTTCATATTCTGTATATAATCAATCAGTCTTTTCCAATTTCTGTTCAGCGCAATAGCCTCAATCTTGAGAGCCTGGCTTGACCAGTGCTCTGAAGACTTCAGAGAACCACCCAGTTACCCTTGTTTGCAGAAACTGCTGGATTATCTTAAACGGATCATGCCCGGCTCTGACCCAGAGAGAAGAGCACAAAACCTCTTGGAGCAGTTTCAGAAGCAAGAAATGAAAAATGAAAGTGAGTCACATTTTTGCATCACTGTTACTGTCTCATAGTAAAGTGTACGGGATTTGTGATTTTGTTTTCACTTGCAGGAGTGTGGATCAAGAATAGGTCCACTGAAGTCAACGGGGTTACAATGGGTATAGAGTCGCCTTCTGGAGTTTTGTTTAGCTGTTTGTTTGTTGCATGCCACAGAGTGTTTAGCTACCGTTGGGGGTGAAATACCAATATGCAGTGTGGAATCATACGTCTAGTATTTCTGATAGAAATTTGGGAACTCTAGCGTTTCTAAGAATCAGCCTGTGGACAGATGTTGCTGCAACAGCTGTGTAGTTAACTTCCACAGCAGTCTCTGGTTGGCCTGTGCTAGGAAGGTAAGTCAACTGCAGATACATAATTCTAGTTAGAATCGACTTATCTGCAATCGATTTACCTGGCCATCCTCACGAAGAAAGGTCGAAGGGAGAGTTTCTCCCATCGACCTCCATTACTCCTCATGATAACAAGGAGTACAGGGATTGACTACTGACCCCTGATAGGTTGATTTCATGCATCTCTACCAGGCACACACAGACAAACCCCGAATCTCCTGGGTAATGTGGACATAGCCTCTGTCTTCAGAGTAAAACCACAGCAGTTCTCTTACTAGTTTTCTTATTTGATTCACTGAAAATCCCTTCAAATGTTAGTGGGCTGGTAACCCCTGCAGTCACAAGCCAATGTGTCATGAAAGCATCTCTTCCCAGCTACCACCATGTCAAAGGAAATGCCTGCAGCTGTTTTTTCCTATATGAGTGGCAGGCTGCTGATATCCAAGGACATAGGAAAGATTTTCTTTACCAGGTCAAAGATCTACTGAAACAATAGTGAGCTGTAGTAACACACAAATGCTACGCACAGTGTCAAACCTGGCATGTAGTCTGTGCCCCAGTTAAAAAATTTCCTGTGACATAATTAGCATAGCTAACAAGTTACTGGAATTTGTGCAGTGTGTGAACCAGAATCAATATCCATCTTCAACAGATAAGTGAAAGGAAATGATACATGGAATGAGAGGGAAGAAGGTAAACAGCAAAAAAGTAGCCTTTCATATCACAACCATTACCTGCCGGAAATTCCAGATATGAGGAATTATTGCATAACCAGACATGGTGCCAAATCATGCATTTAAATCTATATAAAAGTCCCAATGCATAAAATCCAAATGCTTTCCTCATTAGAAACATGCGAGTCTACAGTGTTGCTAATAAGTGTCTCGCAGTGTTCTTCCCTGGATTTGGTTCCAGCACACCAAACAATGGAAATCCAAAGAGACTATATTTTTAGCTCTAACTGTTGTCTAAAAGAAGAAGATGTTCCCAGGCACTCAGTTCCTGCTTTATTTCCTGAAATAATACTTGAAACGGGTCCTACTTGAATCACAGGCACTTGACTTGAAAAAAAGCTGCTTTTATAGTTGTTGCTCATTTTATTCCATGTCCTTTCTATGCCTGCTCACCTAAGGCAAAATGGAAACAGTTATATGTTTCACAGTTCAGGTTCCAGTATGCGATAATGATCACTGTTATCATGTAGTGCTATCTAAGGCTACAAATTGTCATGAGCTTTACAAATACTGATTGAACCTCTCTAGTCTGGCACCATCAGGACCTGACCAGTCCTGAACAAGGGAATTTGCCAGACCATGAGAGGTCCATATGGTCTAGCACAGGGGTCTGCAATCTACAGCTTGTGAGCCGCATGCAGCTCTTTAAGGACTTCTTTGTGGCTCCTGATTCTATAATTGCAAAGTAGAAGAAAACCCTCCTGGTTATATGATTAACTGTGAATGTCTTAAAGCCCAACAATGAACTCATATCTAAATAGCAAACAACATGTGATCTTGAAATGTTGGATAACTCCCCCTTTAATATGTGCAGTGCATTGTGGGGTATGATACCGTATCTGTGTTTTGATCATGTTGCTAATAAAATCTAGATTTTGAAAAGGAAAAGTAAGCTTGCAGTATTCCTACAGTGAAGAGCAACATGCATTTTAAGAAAGAACACTGAAATTAACCATGAAGTAAAATTGGAAGAATTAAAATAAGTTTGGGAGTGAAAGTCAGGAGGATAGTGGTAAATTGTGAGGAAACGGAATCTGTAAAAAGTTTGTGAATGCCCTACAGTAAACATGTATCACATTACAAATCATTGTGTGTATGCTAGTCTTAAAACATGGGTTACAAAAAGTATGGTTTGTTATTTATTAAGGAACATCACATGTTAACATGTACTGCGGCTCTTGAATTACTGAGTTTTTTACTAAATTTGAAAAAAAGGCTCTTGGTGTATTTTGGTTGCCAACCCCTGGTCTAGCACATTACCAACATTTTAACTGCTTACTGGGCTCTTAGAAAACATACAGGATTAAATTACAGCTAAATAACAGCACAGAACTCTGAGAGCCGGGAGCGGTGGCTGTAATCAAAATTTATGGACCACAGGAAACTTGGCCACACCCAGGATAAACTAAAATAAAATCATAACTAACTAAAATCGTGCTGGATTATGGATGTTGCCAGACAAGGGAGTGCCAGATTAAAGAGGTTCAACCCGTACAGACCTGGATCTGACCAGATATGGGCAGACTCTTATGGAGGTTTGCACAAGTTCACCTTTTGTGGATAGAGACTCTATGTTCTCTGCCCCAGAGAGCTTGCAGCATAAAAAATACACAACCAGGCAAACACAGGATGGCAGTTCAGGAGTAGGAGTATATCGGGATGACTAGTGATGTCAAGAGGAGAGAAGCAGCTTTAGAGAGATGGGAGCTAAAGACGGATTTGAAGGAGGAGAGTGCTCCTCATAGATGGAGATTAGGAGACTCCTTCAAGTTTAAAGATGGCACGATGGATGGTATGAAAATGAGGTTGGGGAAAGGGGCTAAAGGGGGCGGTAAAGGAAAAGGCTTGGGAGGGGCAGGAAGGTGAGTAAAGGAAGCGAGAGCTGGAGACAAAATTGTTGAAGATCTGGTGTGAATTGAATTTGATGGTCTAGGACGCCGCAAGGCAGTGGGAGAATTCCAGCAAGGGACTGGGTGGTCAAAGAGGAGAGAAGTGATTTTCATAAATTGTTGTAATGCAAATGCATTCCTATGTGCTTATTTTTGTAACATATCTGCAGATAAGGCTGAAGCAAAGATTTCCACATACCTCCTTTAGCTCTCTCAGTAACTTGGTATATCTGGATTCCTGCCTCTCCCTTCCAGTAGTTCTAATTGGTTGCAGTTGGGGATGTAACGTCCTGTTTAATTTGTTAACAGGTTAAATGCTAGGTTAACCAGTTAACTGATTAAACAGGTGGAGCAGGCAGCTGGGGAGGCCACAGAGAGGGGCTGTTCTGGCCAGGCTGGAGTGGCCCTGCTTGCAGCACACCAGGGACCAGGGCTGCTCTAGTCCGGCTGGAGCGTCCTTGCCTGTGGCACCACCATGGGTGGGCGCACTTCAGTGCAGTCCCTGTCTGCAGTGATCTGGCCCAGAAGTGCTGTGATCAGGGGCACTCCAGGCTGGCTGGAGCAGCCCTTGTCCATGGTGGCAGCAGGCATGCCATAGTATGTGGGCACTCCTGCCTGGCCAGAGCAGCCCCTGTCCACAGCAGGGGAGCCCAGCTGAAGCGGCCTCCTCAACCACTCCTCCACTTTCCCAGCCACTCCCCACGGGCTGCCACGGATGGGGGCTGCTCTGACCCAGAGTAGCACCCCTGCCCCTGGCTGCCCTGTGGGGCTGGACCAACCCCCAGCCTGTGGCAGGTGGAGGCCTGCTTCAGTCCCTGCCAGTTAATCATGTCTGGTAAGCCTCAGCCATTTAGGGTTCTCCTCGCATTAATGTACCTATTTGAGTGTGAGACCGGATGTTAATTACTAGCACTTTCAAGGTAGTGAACAAAGAGAGCAAACATTTTTGGAAGAAAAGGAAGATCCATCACACAACCTCCTTTGTGATTTTGACAATTGCGTAGTTGTAATTTAGTGTGAAATACTTTGTGGGAGACTCTGAAATGTGTATTTTGTAAAAATAATCAAGTCTTAATAATCAAGACCTTGCTGCAGTAGTGTTGCTGTTTAGTCTTTGTGGAGGTGAGTGAGGGTCCACCAATTTTGTTTTGGACTGGGTGTCCTCTTCCTGCAGTAAAATCTATGCAAGGGGGATTTAAGGAGAATGAATTATCTTCATGGATTCTTTTGTTGAGCTCCTCTTTAATCCTTGAGTGATGGAGAGAATTTTCCATGATGGAATTAACCCTGGTTTCGCCTCCAACATGGATAGTCGTCTGGAGTCTTTGTGCATCTTGGGGGACTCGCACACTGTCAGAGCCATCTGCATGGGTTCCCAGCATCCCTGTACAAGCTCTATGCCCCCCTTCCTAAGTCAAGTCTCTAAAGGAGTATCTTCCCATAAGGACTCAGCATAAACTTTTCACACCAAGAAGGAGAACCATATTGGGCTACTCTCCTTCCCAGCTTGATCCACAACAGGATCCCCATTGGGCACCAAGAAGGTGAGGAAGCTACCAAAGAAATTGTCTGACACTACATCCTTCCATGCCAGAGAGTCTAAATCTGAATGTAAATCCTTATGCAATGAATGTGAGTAGAGACTGAGGAAAGTAACCCCTTGACACTTTGGTTATTTTAGGTTAGAAAGAATACTGACTGTCAAAGGGTAGATTTAATGAGGTTCTTCTAGAGGAGGGAGAAACTTTATACCTGAAAGTCTTGTCTGTAGATTGTAAATTCTTCAGAGGAGGGACCATCTTGCACTACGTGTCTCACTATATCGTGTCTGGCATGACATCAGGTAGGATTTATAGACGCCACTAAAATATCGCTAAATATTGATAATAATAAATTAGTGCACTGTTTAGCACAAGTGTTTTACGAAGGCCTATTATATTTTCCATGCTGGACAGATGGGTTCCATAGCACCGTCACTTTCAGCCTCGATGAGGAAGATGAAATGGAGACTGGTGGGCCAGCGGAGTTCTCTTTTTTCCCAGAAGACCTTGTGGCTGAGCAATTAACGTACATGGATGCAGTAAGTATTGTGTACCTTTAGGGGAAGAAGTTGTTGAGCAAGATGCTGGGTACTTGGTGTTTGCCAGACTGCAGGAGGTCAGTACTGGCCACCATTACCAACACTTCTACTGCTTACTGAGCTCTTAGACGACATTGAGGGGCTAATTACAGCTAAATAACTGCACAGAACACGGAGATCCAGGACGGGTGGCTGTAAACCTTGTGAGACCAGAGGAGACTTGGCCACACCCATGATAAAAGGGCATCCAGCTAAGTAAAATCATGGCAGATTATGGACATTGCCGGATGAAAGAGTAACAGATTAGAGAGGTTCAACCTGTATCGATTTATTATCTGATACCTGAGAGGTCCTCTCTTCTGACTATATCTCATGCATCCATAGACGTCTATAATTACTGGGCTCATACTAGTCTGTTCTTGTAGATCGTATTAGTATCTTTTGATATGCAGATACAGTATGTGTGTGTACACAATATGTTCATACTGTATATATGATATGTGTGCATTCATGAGACTCCTCTGCCTTAGCTTTTTGCCAGCTAGGGTGCAAACTACAGAATGCCCAAACATTTGCATACACACACACAGCCAATCAGCGAACTAAAGAAAAGAGGGCTGGCCAATCAGCATGAGGGTTGGAAGAAAACCCAGCTGAACTTGACTGTGGTAGTGCTCCCCTTGGAAGAAGGCACCCAGGGCATCTCCCTGGCTCCCTCCAAGAACCAGCCCTTTGCATCCTTCCACTGGCTCAAACCAGCTAAAAATGGTTTAAGTGCTTTTTAGCTGACCAGGATACATTTCCTTTTGCTCTGAAGTACATATGGAGCACAGTATATTTTCATATCAGAGGAAATGAGGCTGTTAATACACTGTCAATTTTAGATCCACAGTCCTTCAAAAAGATGTGTTCCTACGTATGAAAAATAGGAATCTCTGAGAGGCCTGTTGGTTTACAAACCTCTTCTTGTTCCAGAAGCTCTTTAAGAAAGTGGTGCCCCACCACTGCTTGGGGTGCATCTGGTCTCAGAGGGATAAGAAAGAAAACAAACACTTGGCACCTACCATCCGAGCCACCATCTCGCAGTTCAATGCAGTTACCAAATGTGTTGTCAGCACCATCTTGAAGAGCAAGGACCTCAAAACGCAGCAGAGAGCCAAGATAATTGAGAAGTGGATTCATATTGCACATGTAAGACATTTGTTCTGTCTTATTTTAGCTAAGGGTTGCTTGGGAGGGACGATCATCTGATTCACCTATAGGTTATTTTTGACAGATTTTCTTGGTGGTCTTGGGCAGGATCCCACATTTCCCATGCTTAAAATGTGGGTGTTAATGCTGCTTTATCCCAGCTTTGTGAGGTGTGAATGAGTGGATGATGCCTGTGTTTGAAAGGTAGGAAGAGCTGGGTCAGTGCTATTACTATGGTGAGAAGGTTTGCACAGTCAAACAATTCATCTTCCCTAGGAAAGAAAAATGACTAATCTTCTTGCAGGAAGTGGAACTCTGTCAAGGTGCTCTTAAGATTAGATACATCAAGTAACACTTCCCAAGGAAAGTGAATGAGAATGTAATAAGGGCATTGATGGTGCCCGTGGCTGCCAAGAGAATTGCCAGACCCTGAGGCAAAGTAGGGGGCAGCTCCACACCCCCCAGGAGAAGTGGGGGCCTCAGGCACAAGTGCAGAGCTAAGGGCTAGTCTCCCCCAGCTGGCCCTTCAGCACTGCCTCGCCCATGCCACCCAGGGCACTGGTGACAATTTAAAGGGCCTGGGGCTCTAGCTGCTGCCATGGCAGTTCCAGACCCTTTTAAATCACCAGATCCCAGGAAAGCTTCCCCTTCCCCCTCCCCATGTGGGTGGCCATGTTGGTGCTCGCAGAACCCCATGTGGATTGACGTTGCATCTACAGTGCCCCTTTCTTCACCCAGGTATGAGTTCAGCTTACACATAATCAAATGTTAATGAATGCGGAGGGTGCACGCTCATTTTTGTGCGTCCCCTGCTTGCATCCTTATTTGAAAGTTCGTCCTGTTTATTGTTTTGAGAGGGGAGTTCTCCAAGAACCCTTAACTATTCTGCTCTTCTGTGCCTCTTCAGCTCCTTTATTACAGACATCCCTAGTGCATTACCTGTCCTGTAATTTGGGATGTGCGAGTTCTGGATGAAATTCCCTCTAACGCTTCCATCAGCCAGAGGGTAAGCGTTCTCCCTTGGAGGGATTGAGTGCAATGATTTTGCGGCATTCTTTCTTAGGCTTAGTCTGGCCTAGGCAGGTAAGTAAATTGCAGATATGCAATTCTAGCTACTGCAATTGAGTAGCTAGAATCAACTGATCTGCAATCGACATACCTGGCCATCCACTCAGAGGGAGGTTGACAGGAGAGCTACTGCAATCAACCTGTCTTACTCCTTGTGATAGCAAGGTGTACGGGGTCAACTGTGAACCCCATACAGCTTGATTTTGCACTTCTCTACCAGATGCTCAAAACTGAACTCCAGAAGATTGACCCTGATCAAGAAAATGCCTGACTGGGTCGACCTTCCCCATAGTATACATAAGCCCTTAATCTTTGACACCAGGAAGGTGGGGTTAGGGATGAAAACACTTCTATATTCATTTCTTTACTCCATTCGTGATTTATAGCTCTATATCGTATCCCTGCAGTCATTGCTTTCCAAATCAAAACCGCCCTAGTCGTTTTAGTCTGACTTTGCATGGAAGCCATTGCATACCCTTGGTAATCTGAGGTGCCCTGCTTTGACTCTTTTCTAGTCCCACCATATGCTTTATCAGATGTGGTAAACAGAACTGAAATCAGCACTCAAGGAGTAGCCAAAGAGATATGAGTAAAACGGTAAAAGTTCCTTCCTGTAGCCTTTGCTTTAGTCCCAGTTTGTGTTTCTCTTAATTTAAATGGGGAACTGGACTTTTAAGCAAATGAAAGCTACTTTATAGGGATCTACTGCAATGAGTCTACGTATCTACTATTAGAAATACAAAATCCCTAGGAAATAATTTATCTTTGATGGGTAATTGTAATTTCTTCCATTCCCTATCTATAAATCCCCGGAGATCACCAAACTAGATATTTTCTTAATGAAACACAGATGTGTTTCAAAGTAAATGGTGAGATTCAGGCAAATGATCATGGTTGCAAGGTTGGTAATGGCAATAACGAAAGTTTAATGGGAGAAAAAGGCAGAAAAAGTAAATTACTATTCCTAGTGTTGTTTTGACTAACCCTTGCCCATGTGTGGTGGGTGAAGGCCCAGCTGGAGAAGGCAAGCCCCAGCCCTGTCACTGCTGCCCAAAGGCCTGCCCCTTTAGCAGCCTTTCCTCCTCCCAACCCCAATTACATGGAGCCATACCCGATCTTTCCTGGCCATCTGGAGGTCCAGGACTGCTACGCCATGACCCCAGCCCTCTTCAGCAGCAGGGAAGTGTAGGCAATTTTGGGAAGACAGTACCTTCCCTTGCTTCCTTTACTCGCCACGGGACACTGCAGTCTATTTGCTCAGTGTATGATTTTCTGTTTCCACAGGGCCTGCTCTCTAGTCTGTAGTTACACATTTACTCGAAAGAACAAAAGAAATGTTAGAAAAGGCCGCCTGGCTCAATTTGTCTGCCCTTTCTGGTTCATCTTAATCCTGTTTTCCTGCTTTTCCTCCCTGCCCCACGAGTCTCTTGAACTCCTTTTTGCTCTTTGTTTCAGTTGCTTTCCCTAGTAATTGATTCCAGATGTTTCTCATTTTTTTACGTATCATTTTTTCCAAGTTCCTTCAGCAACCCTCATTTCCCAAGTTTTTATATTGTATCTCCTATTTGCTGGATGCCACATGAACTCTGTTCCTGAGGGCTGGACTGGGTTGGGCTGCTGGCACAGAAATACTTTGTTTTAATGAATACGTGTTCTTTTTAAAAATAAATCGAATGTGCTTTAAAGAATCATGAATTCTTGAAAAGAGATACAAAATAAGCAATACTTAGAGAGTTGGGATAATACTAGTTTTCCAATCTTAATATGTTTTCATGCCTCTAAAACCAAAATTGTCCATATTGGCACCTAGACACATGGGGCTAGATAGCTAAGGGAACTCTGCTGCTGGGCTGCTTGCTGATTCTGGGCACGTTGTTTAACTTTTTGCCTCAGTTTCCTCATCTGTAAAATGGGGCTATTGATCCCTCCTTGATAGAGCACTTTGAGCTTGACTGATGAAAACTGCTGATAAGGGCTGGGTAGTATTTATGGGAAGTGGGATGTTTCACCTCTACTTTGGCAGTTCTAATTCAACCTACATCAGTAGTTAACAGACTTCTGTTGTCACCTGATGGCTGATAGCCCATGTGAAATAAATTAGATGGTATCAGTCTTGTTTCTTAGTACATAGGTGTCGATCACAAAAGCCATCATCAGAAAGTATTAACTGACACCTTTGTGGGAAGTTAAGCGGCCAAGGACTGAATGGAGATTAAGCTACCTTTTCATTTAAAGGGTCAGTCTGTCAAGGCCAGGGGCTGCGTGTTGAGAGGGCAGTGGGAGTATCAGGGGAAATCTGGACTGCCACTGCCCACGTAGTGTCGTCTTCTGGGACTTCAGCTGCCAGCACTGTCAAGTCAGCATTTTCCAGCTGCACACAAAATGAGATGCTGCAGCCCTAACTGAATCCATGATGAATGCATGTGCATATTCAGTCCAATAATTGCACAGGCAGAACAGCTAGCTACACACATGGCTACCTACCTCTAAATAAAATTGCTTACTTTGCATGCAGAAAGGAATGTTTTGCATAGTTAGTTACCTGTGTTTGAGAATCTGCCCATCAGAGTGGAATTACAGTAAACCCTTTCATATCCGGCAGCACCGGGACGGGGAGGTTGCTGGATATTCAAATATTCGCGGTAATAGAGAGGTTATACCTAGCAATTCACAAACACTAAAGAAAAACAAAATTAGATATTAAGAAATAAACAAAAATGTGTGTGAAGTACTTCATTTACCAACAACATTAGCATTGTACACTGTAAACTTATACTGTATTTGCTGCATTTATTTGTATTTACTTCCACTATACCATACTTATGGAAAACCTAACTAAAATTTACTCATGGTTAAAATGTCGGTTGTTTGAGAGTTCTGGATGATAGCATGCTGGATATGAAAGAGTTTCCTGTATTCACTAACAAGTGGCTCTGTACATACAGCAGTGTGGGGTTCCATTCTTCTTGTCTGTCAATGACCTTCGGAGCCATTCTGATAAGTTGAAAAGTCAAGGTATGTCTTTTCCAACTGCCA
Source organism: Carettochelys insculpta (assembly GCF_033958435.1). NCBI lineage: Eukaryota > Metazoa > Chordata > Testudines > Carettochelyidae > Carettochelys > Carettochelys insculpta. The sequence continues at coordinate 56,375,480 of NC_134145.1, read as the reverse complement.
GCCTTTCAGGCTCCACCTTGGCTCTAAAGTGACTGAGCAAGAGTGGCTGATTTTCTGCATAAAATATTTTCTTTAGAAAGGAAAAAAAAGGGGGATCACTGGTTGCCTGTTATATAGTTCCTTTTTGAAATCAAGGTTATTGTCAAGTATTTCAAGCACAGCAAAGCTTCAGGTTGTTTTATGTTTTTGTCCTTTAAAAAGAGGCACAGCAATTTTAAGAAAACATGAGGCAGAAAAATGTTTACTAAAGTTTAGCTTGTAGTACCTAAAATAAACACCTGAAAACATGGATATATAGTGGGAGTTCTGATGTTTTTCTTAAATATGATGGAAGCTGTAAACTAGATTTAAAAAAATGGGCATGAACTGGATAGATATAGTACTGAAAAGGACCTTGAGAGGTCATTGAGTCCAGTCCCCTGCACTCACAGCAGGAACTATCCCCATCCCTCATGGATTTTTTTTTTTTAAATGTATTTACCCTGGATCCCCGAATGGCCACCTCAAGGACTGAGCTCACAACCCTGGGTGTAGCAGGCCAATGCTCAAACCACTGAGCCATCCCTTCCCTCACACTGGCACCTACCATCCCACTTTCTTCATGTTTAGGAGCTGGACGTTTCAGGTTCAGATTTCTGGATCCGAATCTTCCTCTGTGGTTTGGATTCTGAGTTGAACCCAAACCAAGATGAAACCTGTTTTCTACCATTGCCAAAGATCTGGTGAGAAAAGCTGGTTTGTGAGGTTTTTGGTGCAGCTGGTAGAAATCCTGCAGGAATAGCTTTCGAGTTTTTGGCACCATCAGGCCTAACCCTGAGACTGAAAACTGGCTTTGGCTCCAACATCTTTTAACATCCACCTTGGTACAAACCTAACCCAAATGCCATCACTACAAAGGTAATAGAGAGCAGCAGAGCATATAAAGAAAATTCTTAAGCCGCATCTAAAGTTGTGCCCACTCATGCTCATGAACACGTGGGTAACTTCAGAGGCTGTGTTTCAATGCAAATATTAAAGACCAGTAGAGCAGGCGGTGTTTGCCTGTGTATCCACGAACTACTGGGCTGTAGACACACTTTCATGAGTTCTTTGGAGATCTGGTTAGTCACAGGATGGTTGTTCTTTTTCCACCTCCTACTTGCCTCTGTATAAGCCTCTGTTGTAGTTGCCACAAAATGTGTGATCATGAATGGGAGAGAATTGTCTGTGATTCAGATGTGCTCTGCCCTGTGGAGAGGTCTGAGTGCTTAGACCTTAAACATTGTAGTGCCTGAAGCTGTTAATCTTTTGTGTGTATTTTTAAATTGTCACTTAGTTTGGCAGGGCTTATCACTTTAAATTGCACTTGCCAACAGGCAGGCTCCAAGTTTCCCTGGCAAGGGGAGGCGGTAATTATAAAGTGCTTTTTGATAGGATGGGGTTTGCTTTCATTAGCTAGACTTCAGAGACCCACCTCCACTAGTATTTTTACTAAGAGAGCTGGAAGCTATAAAAGAATATGAAAGTGAAGAAAACAAGGTTGAAGTGCCAAAGCCTATAAAGGTTTTGGTAGGTGAGGGGGGCGAGGGGGAGACGTTTTTGATTCCTTGTGTTTGTACAGCTGCCTGTTCAGCAGTAAGAATTCACAGCAGCTGTGCTATTAGTAAAACAGGAAATTGCCAGCTTGCATGTAATATTGATCTTCTTTATTTTTAATCCCTCCCTTTATAGGAATGTAGGATCCTGAAGAATTTTTCCTCCTTGAGGGCCATTGTTTCAGCGCTGCAATCCAACGCCATCTACCGGTTAAAGAAGACCTGGGCGTCTGTTCCAAAGTAATCTTCCCATTTTCCTTTTAGCTTCCTTGTCTCTCTTATGGGCCAGCCACAGAGGAAAGTCCAGTTTGGTTTAGGGCATGGCTGGAGTGCAGACTTTTGCTGACACAAATTATGTCGGCAAAACCACCCCAAACAGTACATCGTTTGTGAGTGTGCATGTTTGGCTTCTTGTGATGGTGGTTCACATAGTCTGCTTGACTGCTTGTGTTGGCGCACGGTTGTGCACTATGGGTAGACAGCCCAGTGTGTGACATCCCCCCCCACCCCTCTTAGTGCACTGTCTTTTGGGAAGTTTTGGCAAAGCACGGAGGGGAAGATGTGAGTCACACAGGCAGAAGTGGGAGTAAGGGGTCACTTTCTCAGCCTGCAACTGTCTCTGTTACATAATGTTATCTACATTTCATGACTTTCATGCCTTTTTCTTTAAAAAAAAAAAAAAAAAAAAAAAAAAAGGTCCCCCAAATCTATGGGACCTTCCTCACAGTCCATCATCGCTGACAGAAGTGTGGAGTTCTGATATCTCTGCACTATTGTCATAAGTGTAACAGGCACAAGACACAAAATCCTCTGGAATTTGCAGAGCTGTAAGAAAAAAACAACTAATCAGCAGGGAACAGGGGGATTTCTTGGGAAGTAGATTGCTGGGGGAGATAGCGAAGATGAAACCAGGGTGATCGGCGGCATTCTCAGACCAGCGGCTGACGGCAGAGTGTCACTAGGCCCGAGAAACAAGTGCTGACTGGTGGGATCATATCATAACGTAGATGTGGGGTGACAAGCCGTGGCTGCAGAACTTTCAGTTCTTCAAGGCTGTGTTCTTGGATCTGTATGCCAAGCTCACCCCAGCCCTCCAGGGCAGGGACACCAAGAAGAGAGCCGCCAATCACACTTTGGAAACTTGTAGTGGCTGGATTTGCTGCTGGTCAGTGAGCAATCATTTTAGAGTTGGAAAATCCACTGTTGAGGCTGCTGTGTATGCAGAGCTGTGATTCTCAGCAACATGAAGAACATAGTGGATGGATTTAAAGCTTTGGGGTTCCCAGGCTGCAGTGTGGCAAAGGACAGCACCTATCGGGGCGCCATATAACCTTACCACACAGAACATCAGCAAACCACCATGCTCTTCAATGGTTATGCATTCATGCAGAGTGCTGAGCCAGCAGCAGCAGGCACTGGGGAGGCTTAGCACCTCAGCGAAGGGTTTCCGTGCTCACCCACCTTTTACATGTTTGATGGCTGTCTAGTCCTTCATCACTGGGAAACTGGGGAACAGTGATGTCGGCTTGATTTAGAGTGCTTGATAGCGAATAATTGACTTAATTCCTCTTGTGCCCAGGGACAGGGTGCTGATGTTTGAAGAGCTGTCCGACATCTTCTCAGACCATGACAATTATCTGACTAGTAGAGAGCTGCTAATGAAGGTGAGAATGAGGCTGGGAGCAAGAGTTATGATCTGGGTCAGTGCTGAACGCTGCCGTTTCCCTATCCCAGTCACCAAACCCCTCACAAATCCTCACAGAGTACAGTTCTGTGATGGGCAAAGTGTGCACGCTGGCTTCCAGTGTGACCTTTCTGCTCCCTGGCCCTGCAGAAGTGCTCTGGCTTCCCTGGCACAGAATCCCTACGTATCTGGAAGGTTGGGATGGTTACAGGGTCTGTCTACTGGTGAACAGATGCCATGAAAGGTTCAGAGATAATCTAGTTTCACTGAGGAGCACTGCTGAAAGACATTGCAAAATAGCACAATGGCAAAGGATACAGAGATACTTCCTCCAAATCACAGCTGGCCCAGACAGCTCTGCACGTAGTCATAAGTTCAGCTGGAAAGGTTTGGTTCTGGAGAGCATTAAAAAAATTCAGAGACCAAGTTTTCAGCAGCTGTAAATTGCCATAGCGCCTTTAACTGCAGTGGGAGTGATGCCAGTTTACTTCAGCTGACGATTTGATCCAAGATGTTTGTCCAAACTGTCTCCACCTTCTTGGAACTACAAAACATGGCTGGGAATCTGGACGGAGCAGGCGTCCTGCTGTCTGGGTGGCCAGAAGCACCACACGACTGTCTATGATGCAATTGCTTGGGAATTCTGCTCTCAGATCTGGGTGCACCCCAAAAGTTGAGAGGCCCCTGAAAATGAGAGTGCTGGCCGTGAGGCAAGTTGGTATGAACCTTTTAGAAATTTAAGGGAAGGATCAATTAGATTTCTCTAAGCTCTAATTCTGCCTATTTTTGTCTAGTCTGTATCTATTATGTCTAGAAATTTAAAATTCACCTCAACATTCTAATGTCACATGCTGAATTCAGTTGTAATGGGTGATTTTATTCAAACTTGGTGGCTGGTAATTATTTATGAGCCATTTATCAAAACATAGATGAAGTCTTAATAAATATTAATCTGTCCAGAGCAGATTGATTAACTGAATGTTAAACATCCCCAAGACCAGACCTGTCGGCTCCTGCCAGCTCTCACTCTGCAGTTGCAGGTGGGTTTGCGAACCATTCTGAAGGCGAAGAAGTGAGTGTATGATAAATCTCACTCAGCTGTTTTCCTAACTTCGTTCCTCTCGTGACAAATCCAAGATTAGCTTCAGATGAAGCCTGAAAATCTTTCTTTCCTAATTGTGAGGACTTCCATATCCTTGAAGGATACCCCAAGGAACTGGTGTAAGACCCATCACTGATGACAGTTAAAGCTGGAGTGGACCAAAACAGCATAACATATATTTGTCATGGCAGTGTCTTGCTCAGATCTGTTTTTCTAGAAACAGACTGCTTGGCGACCTTCTTCTCTTCCAACACCTTATGCAATGTATTTAGTGTTCTCCCCATCATCCTTACAAACTTGTCCAGTATTGTGTTTACAAGCAAAAAGTCCTAGCTTACTCAGCCAAGGAGTGGGGATGCAGAAAGAATCTCCCCCCAGGTGACTTCTCCTGGTTCTGGCTTGCAAATGTCTGCCATTCTCTCTCTGATCCCCATGAGCTTTTTCTTCCTGCACTTTTTCTATTTTCTGGGCTAATGAGTTTATTTGGGGCATTCCTTAGACCATCCCAGTTTATGGATTAGGCATAGCTTTGCCCCTTATGTTTATTCTGAGGTGATATATTTGATCATCAGTGATCAGAGCATTAAGACATCTGCTGTTTCCCAACACTCTGTCACAATACTGTCTGAAATAATCCAGAAGTGGCTAGGTGGATCAATATCAATCCCATCTCTAATATCTAGAGCACTGCATGTCTTTTGCCCCATGTGCATGAGTACTTCTTCTGCGGTCTGTAACCTATCGTTTAAATCGGCTTCTGTACCAAATGACTGCAGGATAATTATGTGACACCAATTTTTAAAAAGTGCTCCAGAGGTGTTACTGGATTACAGGCCATTAAGGCTGACTTCAGTACTAGGCAAATTGGTTGAAACTATAGCAAAGAACCGAATTGTCAGACTCATGGATGAACACAATTTGCCGGGAAAGAGTTATCATGTTTTTTGTAAAGAGAAATCATGCCTCAACAGTCTACTAGAATTCTTTGAGGGGGTCAACAAGCATGTTCACAAGGTGGTTCCAGTAGATATTAGATTTTTCAGAGAGCCTTTCGCAGGGTCCCTTACCAAAGGCTCTTAAGCAAAATAAGCTATCATGGGGTAAGAGTGAAGGTCCCCTCATGGAGTTATAACTGGTTAAAAATAGGAATGATCAGTTTTCAGATTAGGAGGAGGCATTTCCTAGGGGTCTGTATTGGGACTAATTCTGTCCAGCATATGCATAAATGATCTGGAAAAGGGAATAAACACTGAGGTGGCAAAATGTACAGATGATACAGAACTACTCACGATACTTAAGTCCAAAGCAGATTGTGAAGAGCTACAAAGGGATCTCACAAAACTGGTTTTAGTGGGCAAGAAAATGACAGGAGATATTCAGTGTTGATAAATTCACATTTGACATTGTACCCTAAACTGTCCGTATAAAATGGTGGGATCTAAATTAGCTGTCAACACTCAAAAGGAAGATTTTGGTGTTGTGGTTAGTTCTCTGAAAACATCCACTCAATGTGCAGTGGCAGTCATAAAAATGAACAGAATATTGGGAATCACTAAAAAAGAGAGAGAGGATAAGACAGAATGTCGTATTTCCTCTGTGTAAATTCATGTTATGCCCACATCTTAAATACTGCACGCAGATGTGGTCGCCCATCTCAGAAAGATATGGTGGACTTGGAAAAGGTTCAGAAAAGGACAAAGAAAATGATTAGGGATATGGAACAGCTTCCATGTGAGGAGAGATTAATAAGATGGGGACTTTTCAGCTTGGAAAAGACAATTAAAGGGGGATGTGATCATCACTTTTATTTCCTGACTGTGTCTGTATTCGTCAGAAAGCTATAGAGGTGAGCCATCATATCACAGAGTCACTGTTATGAAAAAAAACAAAAAGAACACCAGTGTGTTATATAACAGAGGGGAGATGTTTCTTTGTAAAACTGGTGATGGTGAAATAAGTTAAAGGTCTAAGGACAAAAGGCCCAGTGACTGCATTCAGATGAGAATCCAAAAGTGTGATGCATAGGCAAGCTTCTTGAATTTGGAAATCTCAGGGGATTTGTGGTTCTTTTACACTTTGCCTGGGCTAGAACTGTTTTGCAGACAAAGTCCTTTATGGCAATTTAGTATGTTGTGTCCACCAAACCTCAGAGGTGCAAAAGGCTTAAAATTTTTTTAAAACAAGCCAGAGAAGGTAAGCTCACATTTCTGAACCTCAGGGCACTTAGTGTGGAATGGGCTCACTTGGTTGAATTTTCATGTATTTCATTCCTACCAATAATGTCCTGCATTAATTGTCCTTTCATTCCCTCCACAGGAGGGAACGTCCAAGTTTGCAAATCTGGACAGTAGTGTGAAAGAGAACCAGAAAAGGACACAGAGACGGCTTCAGCTACAGAAAGATATGGTATGTGTTCTCAGATCTCTGAATTTATGTGTGTGATAATCCCATTTTGAGTGAAACGCGCATAGTAACAAAAGCCAGAAATGCATCTTAAGAAACAGAGCACATCGCGCATTATACGCTTACATTACGAAACATGTGCTGTACGATGCAAAAACCTGAGAGTTAATATAACGGCGAGGTGGCTCAATCAGTAAACAATGAAAAGGAACTTGGACAGGGAGGACTGAACACTCAGCCTTAATATTATCCCCTTTCTACACATGGCCTAAAGTATTCTTTCTGGTTATATTTCAGTGTATTAATAAACACACTGTACTGTGTCTAACAGAACATGAACATGAGTTTGTAATACATCTTTAAGTACTATATAGTATGTAAGTACGTGTGTGCTGAACCTTGAAGCTGCAACAGCATTATGGCATACAGTGGTGTTGCAGCCATGTCAGGTCCCAGGATAGTAGGGAGACAAGGTGGGAAAGGTCATATGTTTTTATTGGACCAACTTCTGTTGGCACATACACAGAGCTTTTCTTCCCATTTCCCAGACCTGGAGAACAGCTCTGTGTAGGCTTGAAAGTTTGTCTCACTCACCAACAGAAGTTGGTTCAATGAAAGTTCTCACCTCACTTGCCATGTCCCCCTAAGCTGTCACTGAGCAGTTGATTTGAGAATCCAAGCTGTCGTGGGCTCCAGGAACTTCCACAGATGTGCTGAAATACCACAGGAAGTATAGAAACAAATCATAGGTTGTATATATCAAGTGCCTGAAATGAGGCAGTGCTGAAAGCCATAAAAAATCTTCAGGTGCTGGAGGTAAAGTGATGGGGCCAGAATATTTGCTGTTGAACCTGTCTACCCCTCTCTGTCCACAGCACAAGTAAACAAGGATGCCTAGAGATATTCCCTTCACTTTCATCTTCATCTACTCAGTGCCCAGCCCATCTTTTCAGAATTTGGTAGAGATCTGAGGATTTGGGCCTTAATTTCAAGACTCAGGAATTTATTCAAATTGATAAATGATTGATGGCTGTAGGCAGGGATCCACAGCCTCTGACTAGTTTATCATCTTTGTTCAGGGGGTATAGAGGATTCTTATTCAGACTCCAATAGCAATTTCTATTACATTTTAAACAAAGCTGTGTGAAAATAACCAAGGCCTTGGTTAGATCCACTCTTCAATATCCGTTTGTTTATTTGGTTAACAGTGGCCATTGAAGTCAAAGGCAAAATTCCCATTGATTTAGCTGCAACAGAATCTAACCCAGAATTTTGCTGCAGGCTTTCAGCTGATGACTCATTATAATGCTTTATATCACAATGTACTGTCTGGAATTCATAGCCCTTCTCCGACAATTAACTAGACACTGCTCTGATTGTCTGCAGGGAGTCATGCAGGGTACAGTCCCCTACCTTGGCACCTTTCTTACAGATCTGACCATGCTCGACACAGCGCTGCCGGATTATATAGAGGTAGGTTTGTGCAGCTTCCTGCAGTTGTGATAATTGAGCCAACCAATTTACTAGCCACCAATGAGTTCAAATCCTGAAGGTTCTGTATGATTCACTAAGTTCTTTTACCACAGTCTCAGATGAAACAATGACAAACTGTGGAGGAGTTTGTGATGTCAAAAACTGTCGATGGAGCGGGCACTCTGTATTTTTATTAAGAAAAAGAGCTTTCCTAAATTGAATAATGGAGCTTATTTACAAGGCCGTTCTTAGGTGTCGTACTTTATGCTCAAAATGTATGTTTTGCTTGAAAAAAAAAAACCTTAATGAGAGTAGTAATTTTTTTTCAATTAAAAATTTTAAAAAATATAAACTTCCCCACTTCCCTGCTAAGAAACTCAACATCACAACAATCTCTTGGGTTCAGCTCCTCAGCTTGAGAAGTTAAAGTCTTCAGCATGGTCTTAGTTCATCTCATAATCATTTGAGCATGGCTGGCCTTTGTGAGTAAGGATTCTCCCTCCTGCTCAGCTGGCCAAACTTAAATGTAAGCAGGCAAGGACGAGCCCAAGAGATCCTGACCAGGAGGTAGATGTTCCATAGCATTCCAAAGGGTGAATAGAATGGATGAATGTGAGGGTGAAGGAGAGGACTGGACAAGTCACAAGTGAATAAGAGTGAGTGGGACGTGTGGCTGAGTGAGTGTGTGTGTGTTCAAGAGGTAACAAGAGACAACGTGGCAGGTGATTTGAAGGAACATTGATTGCAATGCCAGAACGGGATTTTGAAATTTGGCTGCTCAAAGTTAGGCTCCTAAATCCATATTTAGGCACCTCAATAGAAATGACCTAATTTTCAGAAGTTTTGAACCCCTCAAATCCCAGGGAAGTCATTAGGAGCTGCAAATACTCAACATCTTTGAAAATCAGCTCATTTCGGGAGTGTTTAAATGTGGCATGAGGAGCTGCACATGAGGTATTCAAGTTTGAATAATTTGGTGGTGTTATTACAGCAGGGATGGGCTAGAGAAAGCTTTTGGCTGGGCTGGTAAACTTTCTTGGTAGTTTTGCATGGCTGATCTAAAGGAAGCAGCTGTGACTCAGAACAAACAGACTGTATTTGTTTGCCAGTCGTGTTCACTTGGTGCTTGCAGACTCAGTGTTTGGGAATACTGGCTTGAGCCATTTCTAGTGAAGGCAGAAGTCAAGCAGAATTCTCACACCCGGAGCTTTGTCACTGCACATCAGCTTGACCTGAAACATGCAATACTTGTTCCCCTGTTGGGATTTTCTTCTTAATCCAATTACCACTCAGTCCTTAGACAGGTCTCCAGGAGGGACTAGTGTGTGATAGCCAAATTCTTTACCAATCAGAAAATTCAAGTCTCTAGAAGGTCCTGGCTCAAAAAATTGAGCAAGGATCTGCTTGAATTCAGCACCTCCCATCTTTGATTTTATTGCTCTATTATTGAATATATGCTCTTTGTGTTCTTCATCCGTCCCTTTTTTCTTTGCTTGGTACAGGGTGGGCTGATAAACTTTGAGAAGAGGAGACGGGTAAGTCTGTACTTCTTCCACAACTAGCATTTTGCGGCCACCCTGTTGTAGGGAACCCTGCTTGCACTTTACTTTTCAGGACTCACTCTTTTACACTGGTGTATTCCCAAAGACCGTTGACTTCAGTGGGAGTTACCTGCAAATAAAGGCAGTGTATGTGTGAAGTCACACAAGCCTGAAGAGGGTGGGAAGTGAAGGAGGGACTGCCATTAGTTAGATGGCTCTCCAGAAGGGAGAGATGTCCTAAGCAATAGTCAGTGTACCTATGAGACATTTATGTACCGGAACTGTGTGTTCACTGCCCACGAGTATCAGTGGAAGAAGTCTGTTGTCTCATAAAGCCAACGTATAAACAGAAGAAGATATCAGTTAATAAGTGATGTTTGCTTTTTCAAAAGCATAGCCTGAGTCTCATAAACTTCGTTAGTTTGCTGCATTATTCTATTTCACCGGAGCCAAAGAAGGGATGCAGAAGAGGCTGAAAGGACGATGTGGGGTGAAGAAATAGATGCTCTCTGCCTGCCCTTTCAGTCTGCTCTGCATTGGTTGCACAGATAAAAAGGTAAAAGAACAGCTGCATGGAAGGAAATGTGCTTGGGTCACATATGTCTCCATAAAGACAAGTGAACAACAAATCTCTTTTCGCGGACTCAATGCACTTTTTCTGTGAAGGGGCCAGTTTCCCTGCTCGTAACTGATTTCCATGCTCCATAAACCTCATTTTAAACTTGCCTTGTGCTTATGACTGGAAGGTCCAGAGTGTCACTAATGGCTACAAAAGCTCCTGTGTCCGCGTCCAGATAGGTAATAAATGCCAGTTGTTGCCACTGTTTGGTTGGTTATCTCAGTCCAGTTCCTAGGTGCTGATGAGTCTGCATTGCCTTTCACCCTGAGCTAGAATTTGTACATGCAGACATGTACAACAGCAACTCTGAGTTCTCAGCTCATTCCCACCACGGGTGGCATTTCATGCTCATGTTACACAAGTATAAATGGCTCCACAATGTACAAGACAGATTTCTTCCTCACAGTCAGAACTACTGAATGCCCTTGTGTGGAGTAGCATCAATGTGAGGCCTGAAGTAGCACAGACAACGAACTCCCTGGGAGAGTGGTCCATCTGAGTCAGGGACAGGGAATGTTTGCAGGACAGAATGGAGAGACTTTCACAGCTATTGGTCATGACGGTCCTAGGCTGTGACTTCAGTGTGCAACACTGTCATTCTGGCATCTTACACCAGTGCAAAACTCACATTAGAGTTTGTTGCTCTCAAAATCAGTCACAGTGATGTGCAAAAATTGTCCCATTTCCCATATTTTAAGTTGCGGAGCTTTGGTAAAATTGCAAAACCCCGAACCTGGGAGGGACAACAAAAGGCGGGTTTTGTTGTTGAAAAACTGCTTCGCAGTGCCTACAGTCGCCTGGGTATTCAGTTAAGAATGGAGGCACTCTTTAGCTTATCCTGTGATTACTGGTGCATGTGGTCTGTCCATTTATTCTTTGTTGAATGAGTCTGTATTTGGCTTTGTTTTGATTTCTAATTAAAATTCCTATTTGATTATTTGTTTCCTTAGGAGTTTGAAGTAATCGCCCAAATTAAGCTCTTGCAATCTGCCTGTAACAGCTACTGCATGACGCCAGACCAAAAATTCATCCGATGGTTCAGGAGACAGCGGCTATTAACAGAGGAGGAGAGGTGAGGCCACCAGTGCAGTTACGGGAGCATTTTTCATGTCCAGTCTCCCATCCATCTGTGTAAATTATGTCTGGCTCAGATATCCTCACAGCATCTTAAAAATACTGTAAATCAAGGATACATCGTACAGCTGGCGAAAACTTGGTTGACACTTCGTAAGATTTAGTTTGGAGATTGGGAATTTGGTATTCAACTTGGAAATGTTATAGATGCTGCTTCTCACCTGTCTGTCTGTTGGTACATGTGCGCGCCCACATATACCTACTCAGTGTTACCTAGAGGTATCGACCTATGATACCTAACTCACAATACTGTAAAATTCATCATCAAAGGACACTGATTTCAACTTGCACACAGTGACAGTGTTCAGTATTGTGCTGCACTGTACAATCCCGTCTCTTAAATTTATTTTATGGAATAGTTAATATGATCAAAAACCCTCATTAGAATTCCTTTGAAATTATTGTGAAGAAAGCAAATACTCCTTTCCTCAAGGTAAAATTGGTTTCTTTGTGCTGCCTTGCGATAATCTGTGGTTGAAGTTGGAGTAACTGAATATCTCTGTATAAATTATTGCTAGTCTGAAACCATATTGCATGATGATAAAATGACATTTAACTCCCTCAAATAAACAAATCTTCCCTGTTGCGTAGTTATAGCCTCTCGTGTGAGATAGAAACAGCTGCTGACACGAACACTACATCACCAAAACCTCGGAAGAGTATGGTGAAGAGACTCAGCTTGTGAGTATGACAGAAGGGGTAATGGCATCTGGTGAATTAGTAGAGGAGTGATATAAATAAATCATCAGAAATATGTATTCCACCAGACGAGGAACTTGGCAATGGATCTGGTCACTTTAAAGAGATATTGTCAGTTAAAAGTTCATAATTACATCTGCAACTGTTTACTTAAATTATTGTTCCAAGAAATTCTTACATAAATCATTGTGTGGTTGCCAGCCTTTTTGGGGTGCAGGAGAAGGAACAAATTAGGGCCCACTTATAAACTTAGTGATGCTGATGTTGGTCAGAAATAATGTCACCAAATGAATGACAGAGGAATGGAATGGAAAAACAGAATCCAGGGTTTCTGTAGCCAGGTGGGGGAAGAAATGATGGGGCATGGGCAAGAAGGGAGATTACCTGTCACTAGTCGGACCAGTTAATGAAGCCAATTAAGTAGGATGTGTACCATGGAGAAATTGCCCATGGAATGCATAAAACGGTTACGATTTCTTGAGGCCAAGGTTAAATGCGTCAAATTTGTAAATGAATGTCAAGTTAGATGTCTCCCTCTGTAATTTTGCAGTAAAATTCCTTTATATAAGAATGGCTACTTGTAAATCCATTCTTGAATGTCCAGGGAGGTTAAAGTGTTCCCCTGTGCCAATTCCTGATGACGGATTTATGTGCATTCATTCTTTGGAGCAGAAACTATCCAGTTTGTCCAATGTTGGTGGCGCAAGGGCATTGCTGGCACATGATGGCATATGTCACATTAGTGGATGTGCAGGTGTATCAACCCCCCGATGGTGGGGCTGATGTGGGTAGGTCTTGTAACGGTGTTGCTTCATTAACCTACAACATATTCTAGGGCACGATGCCTCACTCTCACAGGCCTTGGGTGACAGGCCAGTCCTCTCCGCAACCTCAAGAAAATACTCACCAGCGGCCATACACAAGGATAAATTTTGGTTTTGTAGGCTTAGTCTGAGTCCTTTGTTCGGTTAGACTTCCATCCGCTCACTGACACATCCTAACCTTTACACGCTCTTCTGAAATTTGCTGCCAAATCTGAGTGCAAGAGATTCTAAGATGATGTAATTCAAATGTCAGGGGGTCAGAAGAGACACAAGAGCAGTAATTAACAGGGGAGTATAGAAATGTGTGAGTTGAAGTGACGTGCCCCTTGCGTACACGTACACCTCCTCCCAGATAACTGGTGCATAAGTTGCGCCAAATTAATCACTCATTGGTCAGTGAACCGAAATAAGTGTAATGGAGTCTAACTACGCCCCTAGTATATTACTCCTGAATTTGGCTTCGGGGTTGGAGAGATCATGTACGTATACAAATATATCTAATTAGGGTACTGTTGTTTAAGGAATTCTTCTAGCAAATCTTACCTATAATATAGGTGGAGCCAGGACAACAGGCCACTTTAGAAACAAAGTGACAAACTGGACCTGTGAATCAAGTGTCATTTCTTTGCTCAGTCCAGCAAGGTTCTGTAGTTTGTATTATTTACCCAATATATTTTGTATTCTTTGTCAGACTCTTTCTGGGGGCAGATGTGATCACCAGTAGCACACCCACCAAAGAGCAACCCAAATCTACTCCAAGTGGCAGCTCCGGAGAAAGCATGGATTCTGTCAGTGTGTCATCGTGTGAGTCGAACCACTCTGAGGGTGAAGAAGGCTGCACCACCCCCATAGACACTCCGGATGAGCCTCAGAAAAAGGTACGGTGTAGCTCCTTAGCTCAGAGGGCACGCAACAGGAATGCCCTCCAATTGTTGATGCTTGTAGTATAAACAATAGTTGAATTTCCAGGTGCACTGGATACATAGGTCTACTCTGCTTTCAAGGGACTGGGAGTATCCTTGAAAATAGATGTGATGAAACTAGACAAGATCCAGATCAGACTTCTTACATCATTCCTTTTCTGAGCAGCTGTTGGGTGTTGCCAGATCTATAACACATACACAGGGGGAACCTCAGGGCAGCTTTTTTTGTGGGGTTTGCAGGGGGCTAGGTAATCATGTGACTAAAAACACACTGCTAGAACTTGTGCACTCCTCTCTCTCTCTCTCCAGACACCAGTTGTGGGAGTGCTGGAGCTGTTGGTAATGGCATGTTGATGCTGGGAGAGGATTGGCTCCCTGGCAATGGGATGATTAGACTGAAGAGTGTGTGGAGGGGTGGTGGGATTCCCCATGTTTTGGGGTGGCAGCCTATCTAGCCCCTCCCCTTCCACCCAAGGCCCACCGTCCAATGTAGCCAGTGCTGGCCTTTGTCCAGCTGCCCCTCTGATTGCCTTCCCCTGCCAATGCTACCCATCTCCTATGAGTGTGTGCAAATATCAGATCGTTTGTAGCATGCCTCAGCGTGGGAAATGGCAATGAGAGGACGCAGGCCTAAAGGATTTCCATTCTCCCTTTAAAAAATACCCAGGAGGCAAAGGTTTGTGGAGGCAAATGGAACCAGCAATGAGCCATTTCCTCCTGGCCCTGCTCAGGCTGAACGAGCTCATCTGCACTTAGCCATTTTCAGCCGGCTGAGCCAGCAGAGACAGCTGATTCAAGAAGAGGCAAAACTGGAGCAGAATCAGGGGCTCCTCAGAGAGTCCGACTGGTCTGCACCCTCACTTCAAAAAAGGCAGAGTTTTTCCAGTGAGAGAGCTCACCTGCATTAACTACCCTGCTATAAAATCCCAGCCGTGAGTAGGGCTTTTGTAGCTATTAGCATGAGGAAGCCAGGTGAGGTCAGTGGTATACCCCTGCCTGTGGTTAACCTCACTTAGCTCACGCAGTAAAACTGCAGTGCCTTGTCTGCTAGATTTTACAGCAGCGTAGCTAATGCACATGTGGTACTACGCCATCAAAACATCATTTCTGGACAGTGAGGACAAAGCCGAAGGCACTGGGCAGGGGAATCTGAAGATGCATGAAATGGCATAGCAGCAATGACACAAGGTGTGGGTAAAACCTCAGAACATATCTGATTTGCAGTAAGATCGGTATGGACCACACAGCAGCCACTGGGGAGCTTCCACCAATCCAACAGGAAGAGAGAAGAAAATGTTAAAAGGAGAAGCCAATTAGAGGGGAATCAGAGAAGGGACAAACCAGCAGTGAGGCCCTGTTGACACAGAATTGTAGTATCAACATAGAATCTTATTTCAGCTGCTTTAATCAGACTGCTGGAAGCTCACGCGGACACTCTTGTTTCAGTGGAAGAGTTCCTTGAGCGATTGCAAATATGCATTCTGCTCTCAGCATCTGTGTGCCCAGTGCATGGCCTTCAGCAGCTTCCCCTCACCAGTAAACTCTGGGTGACTCAAACTCCCTCACTGCATGCAGGCTTAAAGGGCGGAGCAGCCCCTATCCCTATAGTCCTCCTTACAGCCTGCAATGGTCTTTGGAGCTCTGTTCCCTACCAGAACAGGTACCCTCTGGGCCTCTGGAAATAGCATGTGTATAGTTAATCCAGGTCTCCCCCAGTGCCGGGCTCGTGAGACACTGCAGCAGCGAATCACAGAGCACATCAAGGGCACCAGCCTGCCCAAGTTGCCAGGGAGCCAAAGGTTGTTGTGGGGATATTTGGCTGTTTATGTGAGACCTAATAAAAGAGCCCACTGCTCCGGGTGTGATGAGGGAGATTTCTGCTGACCCATCCGTACTGTTGAGAGCTTCTTCCCAAACCAGTTTCGTTCTGCAATCTGGCACCCCATGATTCACTTTGGGGTGTTGTCTGCTGCCATCTGCTGGTCGGTTCTCCGAAAGTGTCCCTACTGCAGGGTGGCCAAGCCCCAGCTCCCAAGCCGCATGTGGCTCTCAGAGCCCCTCATGCACTGCTTTCCCTGTCAGACAGATTTGGAGCGGGGAGGGAGGGGGCCTAATTTAAAGGTTCAGCCCTCCCCAGCAGCTTGAGTTTTGCCCTCCTCATGTGTATGGGGACTGTTGGCCCCTTACTAAAACTCAGTGGGGTTTTTGGTGGGGGCTGGTTAGCCTCAGTACCAAAGGAAAGGGGAGGGTCTATGAGAAATCAAGACCCTGAGACTGACAGTGCACAGGAACAATGGGAAAAAGCCAATGCCCCAGGTCAGCCTGATTGACAGGGTGGGCGGGCGAATGTGGGAGTCAGCAAGCCCATGGTGGGCCATCCTCTATGGCTACGTCTACATGTGCCCCAAACTTCGAAATGGCCACGCAAATGGCCATTTCGAAGTTTACTAATGAAGCGCTGAAATGCATATTCAACGCTTCATTAGCATGCGGGCAGCCGCGGCGCTTCGAAATTGACGCAGCTCGCCGCCGCGCAAGTCTGAGAATCATGGGAATAAGGGGACTTCGAAGTAGGGGGGGTCCTTTTGAAAAGGAGCCCCGTCTGGATGAGCCACGCGGCGGCGAGCTGCGTCAATTTCGAAGTGCCGCGGCCGCCCGCATGCAAATGAAGTGCTGAATATGCGTTTCAGCGCTTCATTAGTAAACTTCGAAATGGCCATTTGCGTGGCCATTTCGAAGTTTGGGGCTCGTGTAGACACGGCCTATGTGAGCTGGGTGTACCTGGGTCAGACCGAGCGAGGCCGAGCTAAGGAGTCATGTTCTGAGCTGAGAGGAGAGTCGTGCCAGTCACAAAGAGCCAAAGGCACAGCCCAGCAGCACAGCCATGTTGTGGGGAGAGCTGCAGCCAGAGAGCCTGAGAGGCAGCTCAGAGCGCAGAGTCTGGGACACAGTGCAGCGAGCAGACCCATGCTGGAAGTGGGGCTGCAGCCATAGTGCCAGAGGGGTCATAGAAACAGCCCAGGAGCTGGAGGCAGCGCAGCAGAGTGAAACTGGAGCTGGATGCGGTGAGCAGCAGAGGAGATGCTGGGTAGAAGCCCAGTGCCTGGAGACACTACCAGCCAAGAGGCCTTGCAAGGCAGCCTGGGAAGGGCTGGCACTGGGGAGAAGGCTCCTGCTGCCCAGAGCAGTGTCTGACTTGCAGCACAGCTGGGCCCTGAGAAGGATGCTGGTATCTACAAGGAGCAGACTTTGACCTGCCCTGTTGTCTTAGAGACGCTGTTTGTGACATCTCTGTGCCACAGAGCGGAGTAATGTGTTTCCAGTAACTTTTTCTATTTTATTTTCCTTATTCTCTTGTATTAATCACTTGCTGTTTAATAAATTGCATTTGCTTTGAACTGTATGTAATTGTCAGTGGGTCAGGGACGTGTTTGATGTGAGGCAAAGACCCCAGAGTGTGGACAGCCTAGCCCCTGCCTTAGGTGACCACAGTAAGATTCGGGGAATCCTGAGCCCAGCCTTGTTGGGGTCATGTGGACTCTGTCATACAGGACAGTGGAAGGGGAGCAGCTGTCATGCAGGAAAAGGGCCCAGCAGCACCATGTGACTAAGCGAGGTCAGCAAACCCTGGTAGAAGTCTGGGTATGTCACCTTACTTGTACTCTCATGCATTACATCTGGCTTCTGCCCATTGGGAAGAGGGGTCCTTGTGCTTCAGCCCTACATGATGTTACGTGTTGAGGCATGGGGCTTCACTCTCTCCCTGGCTGGAGCCCCAAGAGCCAGCAGAAGCCCCAGCAGGCACATCCTGTCTTTCACACTTCTGAAAATTGTCATGTGTAAGTTTGCTCACCCACTGTATGTAATAGTGGAGTCTGGCAGCACCCATCTAGGACAGGAATGAGTGGGGGGAAGCTTTGAATGTGAAGAGTAAATTGTGAGATTACTCCCTGCAGTGGTGAGAACTTTCGAAAGCCTGGCACAGACTTTACAGTAACTGAAGTCCAGAAATGACTATTCCACAGACATGTTCCTAATGGTATGTTTTTTTCTTAATTTATTTTTCATTACTTAGCTTTCTGAATCCTCCTCTTCTTGTTCCTCCATCCATTCCATGGACACGTCTTCCTCAGGGGTGTCATCTTTAACCAACACTATCTCACCCCCTCCTTCCTTAACCTCCAATCCCAAGATCCACAAGCGCTCCATCTCGGTCACATCCATTACCTCAACAGTATTGCCTCCTGCTTACAACCAGCAGAACGAAGACACTTGCATAATCCGGATCAGCATAGAAGACAACAATGGCAACATGTACAAGAGTATCATGGTCAGTGACATGGAAGAGCTAAATATTTTTATTACTGATTTGTTTTTCTTCGGAGTAACAGCCTTGGTGCAAATCAAAGCAGCTAAGACTTTACAACCTGGTGGCCACGTCATGTCCTTGAGTCCTATATTCAAAAGTACATTCCATCTTTCGAAATCTCTCTGGGGTGTCAATTGGCTCCAGTTCATTGCTTGTCCTAAACTGTTGTGTAATATTACTGGGAATTGTACACCACAATCTACTTTTAGCAGTAGCTGCATTTTAGTACAGGACATCCCCTTCCTTCCACACACTCAAACCCTCCCCCCGATTTCCCATGTGAGTTTCTGTTCTTTTGAACAAAAGATGTTCCATAAATAATACTCAGCACTTCTCCAGGGATTTCAAAGGGCATAGAATTGTAAGGTGGTATTATAATACAATATACTTTTACAGTATCTAATCTGTCTTTCATACAGCCATCATTATCATATCTGGATTACGATCAGAATCTTTGTCCCAAATCCAAAGTTTTATTTGTATGTATTAGAATTGGTTGAAAAGCTAAAGTAAGTTTTGTGAATATTTCACAAGAATTTGTTGTGTGGAGTTTGGAAAGTGATTTGTTTTTAGTTTATCAAAATTTCCCCTGGGATTTTCAAAACTAGGAATAAAAACATTTTTTCAGTGTCAAAGACTAAATTTTTCAAAAATAAACATATTCAGTTTGGAAAAGACTCTCACCCCAGTTGAGCTGGCAATGGAAAGAAAGCTATGAGGCTGGAAAACCGAAATGGCAAATGGAAGCCCTCATCTGCCCCCAATCATGAAAATTTAAAAACAATAAAGAAGACTTAAAAATGGGAAAATACAGAGACACTCAGAATATTTTTCTGAAAATTTTCATTTTGAAACAAAGTCCAGATTTCATCCATATTTCACAAATGAAGAAAATTGAACCAGTTCTGGAGTGTCTTTTTGAGGAGGGAAGATACAAGTAACAAATTTTTAGACTTGAGGCTCTAAACCGAGTAAGGAATGTGGCAAGCTTGACTGAGGCCAGGTCTATACTAGACTTTGAAGTCAGTTGTAGATACCCAAGTCTACCTACGGCAATTGTGTATCTAGAATTGACTTATCTACAATCACTTACTGACCATCCTCACTCAAGGAAGTCAATGGGAGAAACTCTCCTATCAGCCCCCCTCCCTTTTTGCAAAATTGAGGAGTACAGGGGTCAACTGTCAACCCCAGATAACTCCATTTGGTATGTTCCTACCAGGCACGCAAATTCGAACCCCAGAAGATTGACCCTAACTGAGTCCGTCTTCCATGTAGTGAAGACGTACCCTGAGATTGCTTGCATGTGCCAACTTACTGCATGGATGGAGGGTATTTTTTCTCATGTGTTTAAACTCCCCTGAAACGAGGGGGACATACAATGGAAAGTCTGACAAGCTGTTGAACTCCTGAGAAGTTTTTCCCCCCTATCCTAAAAACTACCCACTGGATGGCAGTGCTGCCATTCTGTATCTCCATTTGGAATCCCCTTTGTGCCACTTACTCTGCCCCAGTGTAGATGATCCTCTGAAACTTCCACTGAAAGGGAAACTGTCAAGATATAAACCATGGGTCAGACTTGCAGCTGCTGCTGGCACAAAGTGGTAGGTAGCTAAGCCAGTGAGTCTAAGCAATGCTCTGATGGTCTAGGATTGCTGTAGTGATTTCTCGTCACTCTCTCATTCCGGCCTGCTACCGAGCGGTCATGGTTGGGACTGTATGTCCAGGAGATCCCAGCTGATGGAACAATCTTGCACCCCTATACACATAGAAGACAGCCTTCATATTGGTCTCTTATACCAGAGACTGAGAAGGCGTAGAGCAGGGATAGGCAACCAGGAATACTGAGTGGGCTGTATGCGTGTTCCTCCTGCACCTCAGTGGGTAGCAGCAGCCTATGGCCCACTGGGGTTCCACCTGCGGCCCCCATGTGCCCCACTCCCCAATGCCTCTCATGCACTGGAGCCCCACACTTACCTGCTCCCCCTTCCTTCCCAGCGCTCTGGCAGCATGTGCATCACCTGATTTGCACTCTGTCCCCACTCCTCCCTCTCAGAGAGAGAACACCGTGAACAGCTGATTTGCAGCATTCCAGCTCTGCGAGAGAGAGTAAGGGGCAGGGACAGAGCACAAATCAGGCAATTCCCATCCCTTCTGAAAGTGCTGGGAGAGAGAAGGGAGGCTTAGGAAGTGCAGGGACCCAGTTCATGAGGGACATGGGAGATGGGGGTGGGGGCAGCCAAGGGTCCTCAGGCCATGGGCAGAGCCCCATTAGGCTGCATGCAGCCCACAGACCACAGGTTGCCCACTACTGACTTAGAGGCTCTGGGATTGGTAGCAGCATAGACAATGAAGTGCTAGCACATATAACAGTGTTTCTATGGGCTGGGCCATTTTCCTGTCTGATTTCTTAACCTGTGCCTCACCCCCAAGCTATGGAACAAACACGGCAGAGATGTATTTTGCAGCTTGCACTGTGCTTTTTCTTTTAAATGAGTTGAGCCCTCGAGAGTTGCAAAGGGCAGTGACCTATGGGCCTGACTCAAATCTCACTCAGCATGATGGGAATTTTTCTGCAGATTTCAGTGGCTGTGTCTACACTAGCCAAAAACTTCGAAATGGCCATGCAAATAGGAATAAGGGGACTTCGAAGTAGGCGGGGTCCTTTCGAAAAAGAGCCCCGTCTGGGTGAGCCGTGTCAATTTCGAAGCGCCGCAGTCGCCCGCATGCTAACGAAGCGCTGAATATGTATTTCAGCACTTCATTTGTAAACTTCGAAACGGCCATTTTGAAGTTTTGGGCTAGTGTAGACACGGCCAGTGTGTTTCAAATGGGGCCCTAAGTTACTTCAGAACATTTGACGCATTTGGTTTGCACACGGCAAGCAAGATACATGGCCAAAAAATCTTCACAAGATTTCAAAGCAAGTATTTACGCCATTATATTCCAGATTAATTGCTGCCAATGAGCAACAGAAGGAGAAATAACTTATGTTGAATTTTTAGGGCTAATATAAATGACATCTCATCTCTGAATGCAATAGCTCAGGGGAGCCAATTATATTGTATACTGATTTCTCAGTTGATGCACAGTCTATCTTATTGAATTAAACAAATGATTTTTTAAAAAAAGTCACAAGTCGCACCTTTTCAGGCCCACCAGTAGCTGCTGTTTAATTCCTAACACGTAATAGTTTCTCGGTGCTTTGCAAAACTCACCTCCAGACCTGGTGATGAATTCAAAGCAGGCTTTTCTACATCAGTTACAATGCATAGCTAAGAAGTAAAGACCCTTCATTGCAAAATTCTATTTACAGTTAACTAGCCAAGACAAGACGCCAGCTGTCATTCAGAGAGCGATGTCCAAACACAACCTGGAGGCTGACCCCGTCGAGGATTATGAGCTCGTTCAGGTTATTGCTGAGGATAAAGGTAAGACAACAGAGCAGCTTGCTGCTTAAAAAGCTCTTTCAAAATAGCGTGATGTGTCCGGAACACCTATTTTGAAAAAGCTGGGTGCTATTTGAAAATGCGTTTTGTGTGTAACGGTGTTAGTTTGAAATAAGATATTTTTAAAAACAGCTGTTTTGAAATGTCTTATTTCGAAATACCTCTGTCGTGTAGACGCAGCCTATGAATCCTGCTGAAAAAAAGATATTACTCCTGTAGGCTCTGAAAGCCTATTCAAATGCAAAAATCAAAATTGGATTCTCTGCTTAATGAATCATCTATAAGCTAGTCATCATTGAAGCTCTGGTTCCGAATCCTTGTTCTAGGCAATGGATGTTTATCTCACATAATGTGCATCAAAAAAAGGACCATAACTCAAAGAAACGTCATCTGATTTTAACCAAAATTGGCAGACAGCATCTAAATACAATTGATAATGCAATTCCTGTGCTTAAAATAGTACTGCTTTGGAAGATTTGGGATCTCTTTAGCCCCTTTTGATATACTCTTTTTGCCATCAGTTATGACGAAAGTCTCAGACAAAAGCATGAGCTTGTTTGTACCAGGCAATACATCTGAATATGTATCACTATTTGTAGAAAGGACTGATTTGAGGAAAAAAAAAAGTCTATTTGAATTTGACAGGTTGCAGCTCTTTAGTCTGGCACCCTCACGACCTGACTGGTGCCAGACCACAGGAGGTCAGTATTTTCTAGCAGTGTTACCAAAACTTCCACTGCTTACTGGGCTCTTAGAAGACATTTAAGGGCAAATGGAGTTAAACAGCACAGAACACAGAGAGCCAGGACTGGTGGCTGTAAACCAGAGGTGGGGGACTCCCAGCCTGCTGTCTGGATGCAACCCCTAGCGATTTGGACCCTGAGATCCAGGCCTCGAGGCTCAGGGCTCACCTCCGTAGAATCTGGCCCATGGCAGGGTGGAGGCTGTGGTGCCCCAAGCCTCGCAGGCCGGATCAGGGAAGCTGTGATCCCGATCCAGACCAGGGGCTCTGCCAGGGGCCAGCGGGAGGGGGATGGGGAGCAGGAAGTGGCTCCGCTGCCAGTCCCTGCAATTCTCCCAGCTGCGGTCTGGGCAGCCTACCCCAGAGGCTTCCTACCACCACTGGAATTCCAGCCAGTCAGAGCAGCAGAGGGCTGTGCCTGGGAGCGGAGGGAGGGGGAGCAGAGCCAGGTGCATCGCAGGGGAAGCAGGTAAGCTGCACCCCCATCGCCCAGACCCCTGACGCTTCCCTGCCCCCCCCCCAGACTGCCATTCCCACCCCTTCGTGCACCCCTCCCAGCCTGACTCCCCACCTGCCCCCTGGTCCTGCCCCCTTCCTCCCAGACCTCTTACCTCCTGCCTACACCCCACCTGCTTCTCCAGCACCCCCTCCCGCCAAGACTCGCAACCTGCAGCCTTTTCTGGTCCCCGCTCCAACCCAGACTCCAGCCCCCTTCCTTCCACCTAGACTGCCACCCCAGCCTGCTCCTACACCCCTCCACCCAGAGCCCCATCCCTCTCCTGCACCCACCTCCAGCTCCTGTATCCCCCTCCTCCCAGACTCCCCACCCGTAGTCTGCTCCCACACCCTCTCTCCTACCCAGACCTCACAGCCCTGGCTTCTCACTTGTGTGGCCCCCAGTTGGTTTGTATATGGGTCACTGGCTCCCAACCCAGAAAAGGTTTCCCACCCCCTCTGTAAACAAACTTTATGTGACCATGGGAAACTTGGCTACGCCCATGATAAGTGGATATCTGGCTAACTAAACTCATGCCAGACTATGGATGGTGCTGGATGAGAGAATGTCAGATTAGAGAGGTTGAACCTGTATTAATGTTGCTGCTGCCCAGTGACTCCTTCATTGGTAATTCATGTTAACACAGCGTGCCCCTGGTGAAATATTTACAGAATGAGTTCCACTCCCCAGGCTAAGACTGGACCTGTGTTGTGTATCCAGCAATCTCCTGTGAAATACTGTTGATTAAATGGAGGGATCAAAAGAGGTTTGACCATGACCACCTTGAGCTGGGAGGCATGCGTCATGTAACAAATTGCATGGGTGCTACAGGCAGTGTGACGCAGGGAAGTGGGTTTGAAGACACTCTTGTGGAAGCTAGCATCTGTGGGGCCCCAGCCAGGCGCTAAGAGGGAACGTCTGTAACACGGTGGTAGAACCCACAATCTTATGATGGAGGCCACTGCAGTGGGTTGCATTTGGCGATTCCATGAACAAGGATGATTCTACCAGAAGACAAGAGGAGACGCTTCTTGGAGAAAGCTGGAAAATGCGCTGACGCCTTTGAAGATGTGGAGCAAGCTCGAAAGAAAAAACAGAGTGGAAGCCCAGAATACTCTGGCAAACTTGATTAACAGCACCCAAACATTGCACTAGCACACAAGCACTTAGTTTATCCTTGGAGAAACACTGTTCAGATACATTTCCATCCTGGGAAAATAGGTAATGCATTACTCCTAGCCCGATGGATTGCAGAGCAGCAAAGAACAGGAATATCAAGATCAGAGAGTTTGAGATATTTGCTGAGATGTTCCCACTATGATAGTGTGGTCACATGAATTACACTAAATGCATTGTATAAATGTAGCAGAAGCCAGATCTCCAGAGAAGGGGAAACCAGATCGATCTTCTGCCTCAGCTGATAGGTAGCAGTATAACAGACTGCCAGACCCTTTGGTTGGGGTACTTATACCATAATATGGCCATCGAGAAATCTCTGAACAAGGACAATAGGAATCACCCACATCTTTGCACAAAAGATAAGGCTCTGACCAAGGATTATCTGACTGCACATTTTAAGGCAGCTGTAGCAGTTGTGACAAACCAAAGATATAAAATGCAGCCCTCGATCTCCACAAAGGAGCTACAACAAAACACATGGCTGCAGATGAAACTGTTGTTCAAAGTATTAAAAAGCTGTGCCTGAAAGAATGACACATCCGTTTAGCACTGAACCTGGGATGAGACCTGAAACGAGACGGCCACTTCAGAAAATTACAGCATCTACTATGTGCCCAGCTGAAATTGCAGATTTGTCCAGAGGAGAGAACGGCAAAAAGGAATGAAGCAGGGCACAACACGGAGGCTGCAAAGGGGTGGAGTAGACCACTCCGAGCCCACAGAAAGCTATAATCTCAAATAATTTTCCAACATCAAAACAAGCGAACAAAAGAAGCAACAGTCGGCACAAACAGTATCTATTGATCATGTATTCAGCAAGCTGACGGTTATTGCCCAGTCCAGAGATGCTCGTGTCCAGGATTTGATGATATGTGAGCCGGCACCTCTCCCACTCTCTCTGTTCAACTTGGATGAAATGCAAAGACCGACCCAAAAGAGCAACACACTGTCCTGGCTGCAGAAAAATCTCTGATTGGTTGAGCCGCCAGCCCCTGATGAGCCAAGATTAAATGTTATTGACCTCACTCTGCTTGTGTAGATGGCACAGGTACCAATATAGCCAAGTGCAAAATTTTGGGGTGCTGATTGATGAGCTGCTGAACCCCATCTTTGGACTGCAGTGAAAACAGACTGCTATTGTTGGTGACAGTTGTGCAAATGAAGAACCAGTCAAATCTGGTGTGAGAGCCTGCAGGCAGAATCTCCAGCTGTAAGAGCTTTGGAACCCCTGACTCTGTTCATGCCATTCCCAAAGCAAGGCTTGTAGTGATACCAAATTCAAAGAGTAAGTATAATATTGGCCCCTCTTTCTTCAGTGACTGGAATGGGTATGGAAAGAGATTGACACCTGGTCGTTACGTCTACCTTGCTGGTGGGTTTCACCACATCACAAGTGCACTGAAAAATTGATTTGAACCAGATTCTTCTGGACCCTGGGTGAATACCCAAACTAGGGGACCATAGAGAGGTTGTCATGCTGCCTGTGGTCCGCTAACTATTTAGTTAAAAGGGAACAGGCTCGAGAGATGAAACACTGCCACATCTGAACAGCCCTCAGGTCAGGGACTGGGGAACTCACATGACAGTGGGAAGATCCCATCTCTTCAGGGTGGGGGAGAACTGGAGTCTGCCCCATCCCAGGTGAGTCCCATGGTCACAAGGGAAAGCTGTGTCTCCTAGCAGGAGACTCTCGGTGCCTGGCTCAATCTCTGCTCCTCATTAGGCTCACCCGGGGTGGGGGGGGGGGGTACTCACTCCTAATGTTATAAGGGAGACTAACTCCTCCGTGACTGCCCTGTGTGCAGCTAGGTGGCCTCTGAGCATCCTGGCCAGACCTGGTCCTACATTTATGGCCCTGAATTTGAGAATCTTCTGGGTCCTTACACGTGAGATGCTTGGCAAAGCAGCAAGACACCTGCCCCTTGGTGCAAGGGCCAGTGATTCCTCCTTGTCCCAAGAACACACGTGAAATATCAGCTGCTGCGTGGCAGTAACCTGACTGCAGGCTCTGGTTTCTAAGCTTGCTCCCGGAACCTGCAGCGTGAGCAGTTTTGAGGGCAAAGAGCAGAAACGCTCTCGATGATACAGCAGCCTGGAAGGGCCCATTAACGAAGAACTGAGCAGCAGCTACCTCAATTGTCCTTGCTCCAGATCACTGGCAAGGGTTGAAGGGTCCAACCCAACTGCGGCTTTCCCGCCTCAGCAGCCTCTCGCAAGCTGATCTCTTTATTGCACCAATCAGCGAACTTTGCTGGATCACACGTGCTACAAGTTGTTTGCTGAGAACAGCCAAACAAGTGAGAGACTGCCAGCACCCATGACCTCCTTCAGGCAGCACCTGAGACGTACCCGTTGTAAACAGGAACTCGTGTAACCAGTGGGTGGCCACTGTCAATCCCAGATGGCTAGCACAGGCCAGCGTGTTCCTGAACTGATGGGTCTAGCGCCTGCTCCACCAACCCTCTTTGCCACCTGGCAGCTTTGCTGTGCTGCAATACATGCAACTGTGACAAGTGGCCAGCAAATAGTATGGAACGCATCAGACACCGACTCTAAAAGCAGGGTAAGAATGGTTCCACTTATCTGCAAGTTACTGTGGCTGTTGTTGAGAATAAATATAGCTATGGGGGCGGGGGCTGTATTAGACTTTCAGTAGGTTTAAGAGTTATGAGAGTACCTGGTTAGACTGAATTAGTCACACGCTATATTTAAGATATCCTTTAACCCTTCTACTAAGAATCACTGTTTATAGAAGTACCTGACGTATTGTCACTGCATTTAGGGCTCGTAAGATAACTACAGCTGTACCACGTGCTTTAGCCTTATCTCTGTCCAAGCTGATACCATTAAAAGATGTTTTGTAATTCAGAGATTGGGGGTAGGTGGGTCTTATTTGCATAGAATCCTAAATGTAGCACACCCCCAAAAAAAGGCTCACATCAGCCCAGCCTGTAACTGATGACTCATGTTTTGAGGTGTTACATGGTGCAAGCAGGGTCAAGCTGTTGTGCAACTACAGATGTTAACGGAAGGCAAAAATACCCACAGGAAAATGCACACAGCTTATCTGGGGCCAAGTGTCTCCCAGACTTTCCAAAGCAGTGCAGGTGTGAGAGTATTGGTGCGTTGTTTGTCTATGGAGAAGCTTTTCATTATTTTTCCCCCATCAAGTGGCTGCGGAGAACCTTCAAGGATTACGGCACTTGGGAAAAGTGCTCCACATCAGGCTGGCAAAGACTCAGCTACCTCCCTCACTGGGGGTATCAAGGACATGGTTACCCTCTTAGTTTTCAACCCAAGGGCTCACACTGATAGACTATGAGGGTAGTCCCTGACCTAGCCTGGACCACATGCTTCCCTGTTAGTATATTAACCAGCAGCAACACCACACTGGTTCTCTTCCTCCAATCGCTCTTGGAGGTCAACCGTTGTGAGTGGCAGCAGCAGACGGTGAGGCAGCACTTGCCCTGAGAAACACGGTTTCAGTAGTCAGACAGAACTGCAGTGAGAAGTGCAACAGTCAGACCAAGGTACAGCTGGGCCAAGCCCAGCCTTTACACGCCCCTTGTGCTCAGGCTTCCCTTTACTCAGCTAACGTTTGCAGGTGAGGGTCTAATAGTGTCTGAAGCTTTTGCGGCGGGGGGCACCCATCAAAATCACTGACCGTGTGTATCTGGGGCTGGGGGAGTTGTTTACAGCTGCATATAAAAAGCAAAGACACAAAGGACATGCCTTCATCTAAAGTGCAAACACAAAGGCCACTAAAAGCACATTGTCAAGTATCAGAGGGGTAGCCCTGTTAGTAACAGCAGCGAAGGGTCCTGTGGCACCTTATAGACGAACAGAAAAGTTTTGAGCATGAGCTTTCGTGAGCAAAGCTCACGAAAGCTCATGCTCAAAACTTTTCTGTTCGTCTATAAGGTGCCACAGGACCCTTCGCTGCTGTTAAAAGCACATTAAGATTGCAAAGCCAAGCACTGCTATACAGGTGCAACCCTAATGCAGACCCTTGGGCCATCTGCATTATGCTATCCTTCAATTACATGATCACATCCTATTGCTATACTCCACTTCACCCCTTTCCCCACAGGCCTTGGCTCATCCAGTGCACAGGACAGAGACACAAGGGGGCTGAAATAGAGTTACCTGAGCAAATGCCAGTTGGACAACTTTCACGTGCATGACTTTGAAAGCTAACTACTGTTCTACTAATTTAGTGTTTTTGTCATCGTAACACAGCTCTGTTCACCAGGGGAAAGGCTGAGGGTGTGTCTACATTGCAAAGTTATTTCAGCAGAGACATTATTTCACAATAACTCTCTTAGCATCTACACAATGCAACTGTTATTTCTAAAGAGCAGTTGGCTTACGACAAAATAGATAACCCTCATCACACAAGGAATAGCATCTATTTCAAAATGGGAAGTGTAGACAGGCAATAGAACCTTTTTCAAAATAAGCCATAGTGTGTCCAATTGCTCTATTTCAAATTAGGCTCTAGGGGTGTAGACACAGTATTTTGAAATCGCTAAGGGCCATTTCAAAATGGCTTTTTTGTGTGTAGCAGCATTATTTCAAACAAGCGCTTCTGGACTAGCTTATTTCAAAACACAGCTGCTGTGCAGACATACCTGAGAAGACAACATTTACTGGTGCTAAACCAGAGTAACACGTGAGCACTGCCGCCGGCTGCCCAAACCTGGTTTCTTTTCATGCTGCTCCCGATTGGATCAGTAGTATAGTACAACGCCGCTGACTTTGTATCCACTCTTCACAGACCAAAGCAGAATACTGACTAACACGGCTATCTCTCGGTTTCTCTTCACAGAGTTAGTCATCCCAGACAGTGCCAATGTATTTTACGCCATGAACAGCCAGGTGAACTTTGACTTCATCCTACGGAAAAAAACCTCCCTGGATGGCCAAGTGAAGATGCGGAGTGGGTCCAGCTTGACCCTTCCCAGAACTGCCAAAAGGGGGTGCTGGACTAACAGACACAGCAAAATCACACTTTGAGGAGAAGGCGCAAACACAAAGGAGAGTTGGTTTAGAAAGGACCTTTGCTACCATCCAGTATTACCAAGTCCTGGAAGATGAATGTATCAGTGTGTGGATATATTTGAGACTGGAATGCAAAAAGTGTATTTGCTGTAGATAGATATAAACACCGAGAGAGAGAGAGAGAGAGACTTCTTTATGGACAGTCATTATGGAAATATATTTTGCACATTGGCCTAGGAAGGTGAGGTCACATTTACAGGGAAAAAGTGGAGCTGCCAAACTTGTCTTAAAAAAAAAAAAAAAAATTCCACGCAAGCTAAATCTTCTGCTTGGAAACCAGATTTGCCTTTGTGCCAGTATTACCTAGAACGAGAACTTGAAATTTATTTTTATACCTTGGGGAAGAAAACTGTCACGTTGCAATTAAATTCCACCCAAATCAAGTGGGAGGCTCTGAGCGTCCATCAGCTGAATGACAACACCCATTTCCAAGAGGTGTGGAGGAGTTGAGGGCTGCTAGTTCCTCACCCTGTCTGACAGGTGTTGCCTCCAGGAGGCATTCATGTCTGTGAAGCTGGAGGAAGGGGTGAGACCCTTCCAAAAGGCTAGTCTGGAGCCACAAGGATGAATGCAATTGCATGCAGCAAGGTTGGTTTCACAGACCTAAAACTCTTTTGCAGTTGTTCAAATCCAGACACAAGATTTTGGGGCTTTTCCAAAGAAAATGGGCCATGGTTGCTTTTTGATGAATGTCATGTTTTGTTGATGAACAAGGCAAGCAAACTCAACCAACCCTGCTTCTCTGGGCTTCGTTCTCTTCTTAATCCCACTACCTTGTGTTCTTCCTTGTGCTTAGCTAATGTGTTTAACAGGAATCAAGGCCTTTTGCATGTACAGTTGCAAGTTCTCCAAATTCACTGATGTACCTCTTTGAAATGTGCAATCCCCTGTCAGGTGCAGACCTTTGCGTTACACCACACTGATTCAGTATGAGTCAACTATATTACCTTGTATTTTAAAAGGATATAAGACAGACATGTTTATTATTCAGTGCCCAAAATTACCACAGGTCTTATAAACTTGTAGCATTATTATACGTAATCTTCAACCACAACCTTCTCTTATATGTCTGTTATCTAAATAGTTTCCTGACATGGTACATCCTTCCAGATGGAATAAAGAATTTAAAACTCTGTAAAGGCTCCCATAGCTGCTATTCTCTGAAACTTTAATCAACACGTTTCTAACTTTTAAGATCTGAGTGATTGTTCCTCTTTATTTGGCTTTGGGGAGGCCGCAGCCAGAGTACTGTGTCCAGTTCTGGGCCCGCAATTATAGGAAGGATGTGGATACACTGGAGAGGGTCCAGGGGAGGGCAACCAAAATAATTAGGGGGCTGGAGTATATGACCTATGAAGAAAGGTTGAGGGAATTGGGACTGTTTAGTCTGCAGAAGAGAAGACGGAGGCGGGGACTTGATAACAGCCTTCAACTTACTGAAGGGAGGTTGCAAAGAGGCTGGTCACAGTGGTCACAGATGGCAGAACACGGAACAATGGTCTCAAGTTGCGGTTGGTAAGGTCCAGGTTGAACATTAGGAAAAACTTTTTCACTAGGAGGGTGGTGAAGCATTGGAATGGTCTACCCAGGGAAGTAGTGGAGTCTCCATCCCTGGAGGTGTTTGTCTCGCCTCAACAAAGCCCTGGCTGGGCTGATCTGATGGGCTTGGTCCTGCTTAGGGCAGGGGGCTGGACTTGATGGCTTTTTTAGGTCTCTTCCAGCTCTGTTGTTCTATGATTCTGTGAGTCTTCCTTCAGAACACAAGTATTATTGAAAGGTCACAGCTAAGATTTTAATCAAAAGCTGTAAATGACACAGTGGGTTGTAAGCAACACTCACAGAACAGATTGTCTTTCCAGAATACTAGGGTTGGTTAAACTAAACTAAGACAATGAATTTTATATAGCTCTCGTTCTGTAGCACTACTTTTCCCAGCTGCGTTGAGAGTCCGTTACCAACTAGCCATGATGTACCCTTACAGCTCTTTAAACAGTTTTGGGTCCTCACTGTATGAAGAATTGTAATTCACATTGCAAAGGCAATTCATTCTTTATGGGCCAAGTAGCTTCAATCCAAGTTGTTTTTTTGTTTTTTTTTCTTCAGAATGTTTTGTCCAAAGTTGGGGAATATTTACAACTGAGCTCAAGTAAAGTTTCCTTTGTACTTGACTGAAGTCAATGCCTAAATGTTTTGCTGAGTTTTACAGTAGGTCTGTACAGCATGATATGTAATGCACAAATACGCACACCCTCCCCCCGACCCCCCACAGGCCAACCACACACTCTACACTGAGCTACAGAAGCTGGCTTTTATACTGCCCAAGTTATGTTCAACATGTCTTTTCCTTTCTTACAGAGGAAGCCCTCGCTGTTGGGCTTAAAAAAAAGGTTTAATTTAAGATGATGAGTTTTTTTTTTTTAAAGTGATTTCACCAATCACATAACTGTGACGTTACGAGCTTGCGCTCCTTTTAGATTTACGCATGTGACGTGGGACAGGCTGGAAAGGGATTCCCCCGCCCCCTTAAATATGTATAACAACTAAGCAAGTGCATCAACTTTGCACCTCCTTTGTGACAACCATTTACCGCGGGTTAAGACAAAGCCTGAACAATTGCCTCTAGAAAGGAATTTGCTTCAGTGGGATGAGCCACTGCAAAAGGGAAGGGGGCAAACAGGCTTTCTAATGGAAGGTGCAAAGCAGACAGCACATAATCCTGTTCCTGTACCCACTCTGCTCACGAGTCCATTTGAAAAGTAGCTGGGTGCGGGGGAGACTTTCAATTTGCAGTGAGAAACGGGGGGCAGGGCCCTACTGCAGCACTGAGCTAATAAAAGATGCAAGTAGGTGCTTTGACTCATGAAATTATGCAAAACTTCTTTCCTTTTTCTGAAACTGGCATTTACAGCCCCAGCATCAATCACTGCTGTTGCAAAGTGAAACCGTATTAGACAGACGACTGAGGGGGTACTTGCTAGCAGCCTTCAACTTACTGAAGGGAGGTTGCAGAGAGGCTGTTCACAGTGGTTACGGATGGCAGAACAGAGTCTCGAGTTGCGGTTGGAAAGGTCCAGGTGGAACATTAGCAAAAAACTTTTTCACTAGGAGGGTGGTGACATTGGAATGGTCGACCCAGGGACATAGTGGAGTCTCCATCCCTGGAGGTGTTTAAGTCTTGCCTCAACAAAGCCCTGGCAGGGCTGATTTGATGGGTTTGGGCCTGCTTTGAGCAGGGGGCTGGACTCGATAGCGTGTTTTTGCTCTCTTCCAGCTCTACTGTTCTATGATTACTTTAGACCGAGGTGGTCAACCCATGGTTCCTAAGCTGCATGCAGCTCTTTCAGCCTTTAAGTGTGGCTCTTCCTCACAGCCATGGGCCAGGAGTGCTGGCTAGAGCAGTGGCTCACGTGAGTTACTGGCCTTGAGTTACAGGACCAGGGAGAGGAGGAGACTGGCTGGGAGCGCAGGGGGGTGGGTGTTATTTTCATTCCTTCCTCCATTCATGCAGCCAAGCAGAGTGCCTCAAACTGGAAGCCACCGGCTCCCTAGCTGACTTTGGAGCGCAGTGGGCGCTGTCCGGGGCTCTGTGCTTGGCTGCTGCCCTTGTTTTGGCCCTATGCCCTCCACCCCTATCCCTGGTTTTCACTGGCCCCTCATTCCAGGAATGGACCCCATCCTACTGTGCCCCCCTCATTTCCCCAATTTGGC